>NC_067477.1:25722524-26057107 GCF_947179515.1 Apodemus sylvaticus
GGTGGAAGGAGGAAACAGAGGAGCCCAAGATTTTCCGCTGACCTATGCAGTGCACAATAATACAAACCTGTAAAAATAACTTTTATTCATTAGATGTACTTGCTATTTTTGAAGCTCATTGCTGAATAAACTTAATGTTTCTAGTTCTTTCTGAACTCTGGCTGGATGGGACAACTCAGCTCTTCTGGCCTAATCTCTAGCTAATCTCTAGCTCTGTTGTAATCTCTAGCTCCTCTTCAGTCTCTGGCTGGTTTTGCCTTAACCTGTGTCTACTTGTTCTCTCTGCAACATGTCTCTGTAAAAATGTACCTGTAAAAACAGATTCTGAACTCTAGGAACTGAATTGACACAAATTCTACAACACTGCACGGCTTCTCAACTCACATAAATGACTACCATTCAAGATCTACGTGCCTCTGTCTCCTGAGTGCGACCACAAATGCAATGTAACTTTATGTTAGGCTCCCTCTATTTCAGCCACCTGCTTGCCTACATCTCCTTGGGTTTTGGGCATATCTGTATTCTAGCCAGATAACACAGACCTAGAATGTCTTTGGATGGAATGTCTTGCCACATTGCTGGATTAAAATTTCTCTTAAAAAGCACACAAACTCAAACACGCATATAAACAGACACATGAAGACACATGCAGGCACATACATACACACACACACACACACACACACACACACACACACCATCCAGTCTTTCTTTAAATTCACCAACCCTAAGTTAGAGGAGGAAGACTATTGAAAGAATGTTAAAATCCCAGCCTCTAAAAAGTGCTTGGATTAGGAAGTATTCATTCTGCTTGTCTATTTTCATTTCCTGTGTGTGGCTACTGTGGTGATGGTGGTGTGTGTTTGTGCTTGTGTGTGTGTGTGTGTGTGTGTGTGTGTGTATGTGTGTGTGTGTTTACTTTACCTTAAGTAACTTTTGCTTCAGGAAAAAAAAAACAATAAAGAACAATACGGTGTGGAACATGTTGATTGATCAGTTTTTTGTTGGCAGCACTTATTGCCATACACTGCATACATATAAGCAAAGTCCAAAATCTCTAGCTTCTACCAAAGGTCATTTTGTTGCAAGACAAATTAAAGGGCAGAATGGAGAAGAGAAAGAAAAAAGATATAACTCTCTCCCTCAAGATTGGCATCCATTTATTCATGAGGTAAAAACTTGTGATGGTAATATAGATTGTTATCTTGACAAGATTCCTAGGAGAAAAGTCCATGGGCACACACATGGAGTCAATCTATTAAGGTAAATTAAAGTGGAAAGACTGGCCTGGACTGTGGGTAGCACCACTCCATGGGCTAGGAACAAAAAGCATATAGCCACCTAATATTGAATTCATCTTTGTCTCCTGGCTACACAGAGTGAGTATGATCAGGTCCTGTCCCCTCACACTGTAATGACTTCCCATCATTATGAAATGAATCTTAAAAGTATGGACCAAAATTAAACACATTCTTCTTTAAGTTGCTTTGGTGATTTGAAATAATAATGTCCCCTATAGGCTCTGTCATTTGAATACTTGGTTCTTTTAAATTCTGCTTTTGCACTTGGGAGGCAGAGGCAGGCGGATTTCTGAGTTCGAGGCCAGCCTGGTTTACAGAGTGAATTCCAGGACAGCCAGGACTACACAGAGAAACCCTGTCTCAAAAAAAAACAAAAAAAAATGAATAATATAAAACATAAGATAAAACAATAAAACACACTTAAATCAGAATATGACAAAATAGAAGAAAATGAACAATCGGAGAAGACTAAGAAACATAGATAAGTGCAGAAACACGCAAGTTTGCACACATAGAAATCCCATAACACCACAAAGCTAGAGCCATAATATATGTGCAAAGGACCATGCACGTCAAGAAAAATGCCCTGACAGACCATGATGAGCATTATGAGACAAAGAGCATCCAATGTTGTCATTGCATTTGGTTTGGTTTGACTGTCTAGAGTGTTTGGTTTTTCCAGTGAGACACTGTTGGAGAAAATCCTTTTATTGTCACATCTAAATGGTTACCAACTGGAAACTGATCTTGGTGTAGGGATTGTGTTAATTTCTCCCCTTAGTTCTCAGACACTGTCTGGTGCTGACCTGTGCAGACTTTGCACACACTGTCCCAGGTTTTCTGAGTTACCATGTGTGTTGCTTATGCTGGGTTTAGAAGGTCCTGTTTCCTTTTTGGCCCATCATCCCCTCCAGCTTTTATTGAATTTTGCCTCCTCATCCACAGAGTACCCTGAACACTCATGGGAAAGACTTAATAAAGATATCCCACTTAGGTCTCTCCTCTGTGCATGGTCTGGTCTTTATATTACTTCCCATTTTTTTTTTTGTAGGAAGAAGCCTCTCTGATGATAGCTGAGCAAGACATCTTTAATGCATTCCTTTAGTAGAAGAGTAACATTTAGTATTCTCCCTTGCTCCTTGTCCTACGAAGTCATATATTCTTAGGTATCCAAAAAGTGTCTGGTATGGAACAAAACTCATGAAATGGGCTGTGGGTCAAGGTAACTGGAGAGAATGGGCTGGGATCAAGAGTGTAGTCAAGAACATTGAAAACACCTTAAATCTCATCTTCAGACCTGTAGGAATAAGCATCACTAACTCTCCATTCTGAACATACATGATCCAGAGCATGTAGCCTCCTGATCCCCATGACCCCTCTTCCTAGTCAAACTAAGGTTTAAGCACCTAATATTTCTCTTCATGAAAATAATCTAGGAACCATAGCCCTAACCAATAATGTATACTGTCCCTGAAAACCTATATCCACACCCCAAGGGTTTATAGAGCCCTTGTTACTATCCTGAAAGAGATGTTGCTTCATGAAATATTGTCTAAGAGAGCTGTTTCACTAAATAACATCTAGAAGACTTGTTTCACTTTCCCATGAAAAAATACTGAACAACTCTCTCTGTCTCTCTCTGTCTCTCTGTCTGTCTCTCTCTCTCTTTCACACACACACACACACACACACACACACACACACACACACACACACACTGCTGCTTGAGAGTCAGCAAAGTCACCCATCTGGAGAAAGTTCCGTTCTTTCTGACCCAGATATCAATGGGGCCTGAATACCCTGAGGGCAAAAGCAGAGCTAGGCTCATAATGGGCCTTCAATCAAATCATATATTGGTAACTCCTGAAATCTTTGTGAGCCTCAGTCTTCCCATTATGTCTTGCAGGTAGGTCACCATTGAAGAGTGATGGGTTTGAAGCTGGATTGGCATTTACCATTTTCTTTGTGTGGAGAGTAGTTTGTAGTGCCATGAACAGTTGCCCATGGCATGAAAGCTCTAGGTACACATCAGTTCAACTTCTTTATGTTGAATGAGTTGTGTAGGTGTTGACTTCATCAATAGAGATTTACTTTCAGCTTGCAGAGAGCAGCCAATAGCCTTGGCAGGGCATGGTTCAGTTTGGGTTCCCATGGTCTTCTTTAGGCAATAAGTCAATTAGATGTAATCCATTCTCAGCACTGAAAACTGATTCTGGTCACAAGTGATGTACAATTGGACTTCGATCTCCCTCCTAATTGCCAATTTCATTTACATTGTCTTCATGTGTGTACATATTTTAGAAGATTTCCACATTGGTAGGATCCCAAAAGACCTCTCAAAGGGATCTTCGTTTTAACTGTCCTCCCTGTATTTTCTCACTTTTGTTCCCTTTCCCTCCCCATTAGTTTGATACTTCTGTTCCATACACTAACTCCTTGTTCATCCACAACTCTTTTTTCCCTCCTAGCAATAAATATCCCTTCCCTCAATCTCTTAATGTGAAGACACTTTAGTTATATAGATTATACCTTTCTCATCAATGGTTTTTAAACACATCCACATATGAGTGAATACATACTATTTTTGTCTTTCTAGGTTTTTTAAACAATAGAGTGATTATTCCATCTGTAAATCTAGCACATATTTCGATATTGCTTTCATTTCATGCCTATTATAGATAAAGCATAACTGAGTAATTGTCTCTGTAGCACAATTAAGTGTCCTGTTGATGTATGCCCAAGTGTTGTGTGGCTGTATCTTGAGACAGATAGATTCCTAGTTATTTGCACCATTTGGGGAATATTTTTGAGAAGTACAATCTTGATTAAGGAAATACCACACAGGGGTACCTTTTAGAGTTTGCAACCTTACTTCCATTTACTTTACTTTACTTTAAAAAAAGCCTTTTACTTTAGTTAGTGATGTGATTTCTCATCTCCCTGCTCCTGCCACACCTGCCTCTTTCTGCTAGGGCAGCCTGCCATGATGAATTTTTATTCTTCTGGAACTGTAAGCCTAAATAATCTGTTCCATAAATTATTTTTGATCGTAATACTTTATCACAGCAACAGAAAACTAGTATGGTTGCTTTCATAAAGTATTTTGCAGTGTTAATGAAACGGGTAATGAATATAAAGCCCTTATGACCTAATAATGTAAATGTCAAACTTCGTAGCTTTATTATAGTTAATTTTCAAATAATCCTTGGAGGTATAATCATCTGATAATAACATAAAAGATTATACAGACCAATGCTAATTTTAACTGTATGATTTATTATCTATCTGTGATTTAGTGGATCATACCAATTGTCAGTTTTCTCATTCATTAATATGTGATAGGGTACTTAACTGATATAATGTTGAGAATCCAGGTCAAAATCAAGGACAGAACATGTTTATAGATAATAATCACTAAATTAATCTCTCTTATCATTATTAAAAAAGAAAGTATAAATAATTTTAAACAAATTCTTTTTTTTGCACTATGGTAATCATTTAATAAAATAAGATTTGGGACATTATACCTAAAATATACTGTAAATGACAGCTAACATTAAGGATATAGCCCTAAAATTTTTCTAGGTTTTTTTTTTTCACAATGAGTTTTTTTTCTTTATTTTTTTGGGGGGAGGAGGTTGCAAGGGTGAATGGTGGATACAAAGGGATGAGAAGGTGAGTGGGATTTGGTATATGATGCTGTATTCACAAAGAATCATAAAAAGTTAAATTAAAAAATTGCTGACCTCCAGTTGAACCAGCACCATTTGTTGAAAAGGCTATCTTTTTTCCATTGGATGTTTTTAGCCTCTTTGTCGAGGATCAAGTGGCCATAGGTGTGTGGGTTCATTACTGGATCTTCAATCCTGTTCCATTGATCCTCCTGCCTGTCACTGTACCAATACCATGCAGTTTTTTTTTTTTTATCTTTTGTATAGCCATTATTATTTTTTCTATGAATCCAAATTTTTTTCCTTTTTTTTATTTATTTTTATTTACATTGCAAATGATTTCCCCTTTTCTGGGTCCCCATTTCCCGCAAGTCCCATAAGCCCTCTTCTGCGCCCCTATTCTTCCATCCACCCCTTCCCACTTCCCTGTTCTGGAATTCCCCTATACTCTTGCAGTGAGTCTTTCCAGAACCAGGGCCCACTACTCCATTCTTTTTGAACATCATTTAATTTGTGGATTATGTCCTGGGTATTCAAAGTTTCTAGGCTAATATCCACTTATCAGTGAGTGCATACCATGATTGATCTTTTGAGACTGGGTTACCTCACTTAGTATGATGTTCTCCAGCTCCATCCATTTGTCTAAGAATTTCATGAATTCATTGTTTCTAATGGCTGAATAGTACTCCATTGTATAAATATACCACATTTTTTGTATCCATTCCTCCGTTGAAGGACATCTAGGTTCTTTCCAGCTTCTGGCTACTACAAATAGGGCTGCTATGAACATAGTGGAGCATGTGTCCTTATGGCATGCTGAAGAATCCTCAGGATATATGCCCAGTAGTGGTATAACAGGGTCCTCAGGAAGTGACATGCCCAGTTTTCTGAGGAACCGCCAGACTGATTTCCAAAGTGGTTGCACCATCTTGCAATCCCACCAGCAGTGGAGGAGTGTTCCTCTTTCTCCACATCCTCGCCAACACCTGCTGTCTCCTGAGTTTTTGACCTTAGCTATTCTGACTGGTGTGAGGTGAAATCTCAGGGTTGTTTTGATTTCCATTTCCCTAATGATTAATGATGTTGAACATTTCTTAAGGTGTTTCTCAGCTCTCCGAAGTTCTTCATGTGAAAATTCTTTGTTTAGCTCCGTACCCCACTTTTTAATGGGGTTATTTGGATCTCTGGGTTCTACTTTCTTGAGTTCTTTGTATATATTAGATATTAGCCCTCTGTCGGATTTAGGGTTGGTGAAGATTCTTTCCCAGTTTGTTGGTTGACGTTTTGTCCTTTTGACGGTGTCCTTTGGTTTACAGAAAATTTGTAGTTTTATGAGGTCCCATTTGTCAATTCTTGATCTTAGAGCATAAGCTATTGGTGTTCTATTCAGGAACTTTTCCCCTGTGCCCATGTCCTCCAGGGTCTTCCCCAGTTTTTTTCAATTAGTTTCAGTGTGTCAGGTTTTATGTGGAAGTCCTTGATCCATTTGGTGTTGAGCTTGGTACAAGGAGATAAGAATGGATCGATGCACATTCTTCTGCATGCTGACATCCAATTGAACCAGCACCATTTGTTGAAAAGACTATCTTTTTTCCACTGGATGCTTTCAGCCCCTTTGTCGAAGACCAAGTGACCATAGGTGTATTGGTTCATTTCTGGGATTTCAATCCTTTTCCATTGATCCGCTTGCCTGATATTGTACCAATACCATACAGATTTTATCACTATTGCTCTGTAGTAGAGTTTAAAGTCTGGGATATTGAATCCCACTTAAGTTCTTTTACTGTTGAGAATAGTTTTAGCTATCTTGGGTTTTTTGTTATTCCAGATGAATTTGAGAATTGCTCTTTCTAGCTCTATGAAGAACTGGGTTGGGATTTTTATGGGAATAGCATTGAATCTGTAGATTGCCTTTGGCAAGATGGCCATTTTAACTATATTAATCCTGCCAATCCACGAGCATGAAAGGTTTTTCCATTTTCTGAGATCTTCTTCGATTTCCTTCTTCAGAGATCTGAAGTTTTTGTCATATAGGTCTTTCACTTGTTTGGTTAGAGTCACCCCAAGATACTTTATGTTGTTTGTAGCTATTGTGAAGGGGGTCATTTCCCTAATTTCTTTCTCAATCTGCTTATCCTTTGAATATATAAAGGCTACTGATTTGCTTGTGTTGATTTTGTAGCCAGCCACTTTGCTGAAGTTGTTTATCAGCTGTAGGAGTTCTCTAGTAGAGTTTTTAGGGTCACTTAAGTATACGATCATATCTCTGCAAATAGTGATAATTTGACTTCTTCCTTTCCAATTTGAATCCCTTTGACTTCCTTCTGTTGTCTAATTGCTCTAGCTAGAACTTCAAGAACTATATTGAAAAGATATGGAGAGAGGGGGCAGCCTTGTGTAGTCCCTGATTTTAGTGGGATTGCTTCAAGTTTCTCTCCATTTAGTTTGATGTTCGCTACCGGTTTGCTGTATTTTGCTTTTACTATGTTTAGATATGGGCCTTGAATTCCTGTCCTTTCCAAGACTTTTAGCATGAAAGGATGCTGAATTTTGTCAAATGCTTTTTCTGCATCTAATGAAATGATCATGTGGTTTTTTTTCTTTGAGTTTGTTTATGTAGTGGATAGCACTTATGGATTTCCGTATATTGAACCATCCCTGCATCCCTGGGATGAAGCCTACTTGATCACGGTGGATGATCGTTTTGATGTGTTCTTGGATTCGGTGGGCAAGAATTTTATTTAGTATTTTTGCATCGATATTCATAAGGAAAATTGGCCTGAAATTCTCTTTCTTAGTTGGGTCTTTGTGTGGTTTTGGTATCAGCATAATAGTGGCTTCGAAGAAGGAGTTGGGTAGTGTTCCTTCTGTTTCTATTTGGTGGAAGAGTTTGAAGAGTATTGGTGTTAAGTCTTCTTTGAAGGTCTGATAGAATTCTGCACTGAAACCATCTGGTCCTGTGCTTTAATTGGTTGGAAGCCTATCTATGACCCCTTCTATTTCTTTAGGGGTTATGGGTCTATTTAGATGGTCTATTTGATCCTGGTTTAATTTTGGTAATTGATATCTGTCTAAAAAAAATGTCCATTTCCTCCAGATTCTCCAGTTGTGTTGAGTACAGGTTTTTGTAGTAGGATCTGATGAGTTTTTGAATTTCCTCGGTTACTGTTGTGATATCTCCATTTTCATTCCTAATTTTGTTAATTTGGATACTTTCTCTGTGCCCTTTGGTTAGTCTGGCTAAGGGTTTATGTATCTTGTTGATTTTTTCAAAGAACCAGCTTTTGGTCTTGTTGATTCTTTGTATGGTTCTCTTGGTTTCTACTTGATTGATTTCAGCCCTGAGTTTGATGATTTCCTGTCTTCTCCTCCTCCTGGGTGTATTAGCTTCTTCTTGTTCCAGGGTTTTCAGTTGTTCCTTTAATCTTCTAGTGTAAGCTCTCTCGAATTTCTTTTTGAAGGCACTCAAAGCTATGAGTTTTCCTCTTAGCACTGCTTTCAATGTGTCCCATAGATTTGTGTATGTTGTGCCTTCATTTTCATTAAATTCTAAGAAATCTTTGATTTCTTTCTTTATTTCTTCCTTGAACAAGGTATCATTGAGTAGAGTATTATTCAGTTTCCATGTGTATGTGGGCTTTCTGTTGTTTTTACTGTTACTAAAGACCACTTTTACTCCATAGTGATCTGATAGGAGGCATGGGATTATTTCAATCTTCTTATATTTGTTGAGGTCTGTCTTGTGACCAACTATATGATCTATTTTGGAGAAGGTACCATGAGGTGCTGAGAAAAAGGTATATTCTTTTGCTTTGGGATAAAAAGTTCTATATATATCTGTTAACTCCAATTGGTTCAAAGCTACAATTAGTTTCATTGTCTCCCTGTTTAGTTTCTGTTTTCCTGATCGGTCCATTGGTGAAAGTGGAGTGTTGAAGTCACCCACAATTATTGTGTTAGGTGCAATGTGTACTCTGAGCTTTAGTAAAGTTTCTTTCATGAATGAGGGCGCCCTTGTATTTGGGGCATATATGTTCAGGATTGAGAGTTCTTCTTGTTGGATTTTTCCTTTGACCAGCAAGTAGTGACCTTCCATGTCTCTTTTGATGACTTGAGGTTGAAAGTCAATTTTATCTGATATTAGAATGGCAACTCCGGCTTGTTTCCTGGGACCATTTGCTTGTAGAATTGTCTTCCAGCCTTTTACTCTAAGGTAGTTTTTGTCTTTGACATTGAGGTGTGTTTCCTGTAAGCAGCAAAATGTAGGGTCCTGTTTACATAACCAGTCTGTTAGTCTTTGTCTTTTTATTGGGGAATTGAGTCCATTGATGTTAAGAGATATCAATGAGTAGTGGTTATTGCTTCCTAACATTTTTAATTTTATAAGTGTGTGGTTATCCTCTTTGGATTTGATGAAAGAAGCTTAATATCCTGCTCTTGCCAGGGTATAGTTTCCCTCATTGTACTGGTGCTTTCCCCCTATTAACCTTTGTAGGGCTGGGTTTGTAGAAAGATATTGTGTAAATTTGGTTTTGTCGTGGAATATCTTGGTTTCTCCATCTATAGTAATTGAGAGTTTCGCTGGGTATAGTAGTCTTGGCTGGCATTTGTGTTCTCTTAGAGTCTGCATGAGCTCCGCCCAGGATTTTCTAGCTTTCATGGTCTCTGGTGAGAAATCTGGTGTAATTCTGATAGGTCTTCCTTTATATGTTACTTGCCCTTTTTCTCTTACTGCCCTAAGTATTCTTTCTTTGTTTAGTACATTTGGGGTTTTGATTATTATGTGACGGGAGGTATTTCTGTTCTGGTCCAGTCTGTTTAGAGTTCTGTAGGCTTCTTGTATATTCATGGGCATCTCTCTCTTTAGGTTAGGGAAGTTTTCTTCCATAATTTTGTTGAAGATATTTGCTGGCCCTTTAAGTTGTAAATCTTCACTCTCATCAATACCTATGATCCTTAGATTTGGCTTTCTCATTGTGTCCTGGATTTCCTGGATATTTTGGGTTACAAGCTTTTTGCATTTTGCATTTTCTTTAACTGTTGAGTCCCTGGTTTCTATGGTATCTTCGGCATCTGAGATTCTTTCTTCTATCTCTTATATTCTGTTTTTGATATTTGCATCTATGGTCCCTGATTTCTTCCCAAGGTTTTCTATCTCCAAAGTTGTCTCCCTTTGTGCTTTCTTAGTTGTTTCTACTTCTGTTTTTAGATCCTGAAAATTTTTGCTCAGTTCTGTTATTTGCTTGTTTGTGTTTTCCTCTAATTCTTTAAGCGATTTTTGTGTTTCCTCTTTCATGACTTCTGCCTGTTGATCAAGGTTCTCCTGTATTTCTTTAAGTGATTTTTGCGTTTCCTCTTTATTGGCTTTTGTATTCTCCTGAATTTCTTTCAATGATTTTTGTGTTTCCCTTGTAAGGGCTTCTAATTTTTGATCCATTTTCTCCTGAATTTCTTTAAGTATGTCCTTCATGTGTTCCTGTACTAGCATCATGACCAGTGATTTTAAATCCAAATCTTGTTTTTCTGGTGTGTTGGGGTATCCAGGACTTGCTAATGTTGGAGAATTGGGCTCAGATGCTGCCATAATGCCTTGGTTTCTGTTAGTAATGTTCCTACGTTTGCCTTTAGCCATCTGGTTCTCCCAGGAGTTAGATGGTCTTATTGTCACTGGCTGGAGCTTCAACGTACTGTGGATCTTTAAGGTTATTTCTGCAACACTGGATGACTGGGTTTCTTCTGGCACAGATTATTGATATGCTGGCTTCCTCTTTTGTGCCTTTGGAGCCCTTCTCAATCTTGCCTCAAGCAGTGCTATACTTAGGATGTCAAGGTCAACCAGGTGTTCTCTGTCTGCTTTATTATAAAGGGAAGAAGTTGTGGTGGGGGTCACTCCCTCTGTTGATTCTCACATAGGACGCAGGTCCTAGGATGGACTGGCTTGCAGATGAACCGCCTATGTGCTCAGTTCCTGAGTGCAGGCAGACCCCTGGCGGTTGCACCACCAGAAATCTAAGACTCAGGGTGCCACAGTACCTAGCAATCCCTCTGTGTCCCTGCAGACAGCAAATATGGCTGCGGGGCTTCTCTCCTTCCACAGCTTCCGAGCCGACCGGCTGCCAGACAAAAACCGCCTAGGTGCTCAGTTCCTGAGTGCAGGCAGACCCCTGGTGGTTTGCACCATCAGAAATCTAAGACTCAGGGTGTTACGGTACCTAGTGATCCCTTTGTGTCCCTGCAGACAGCAAATATGGCCGTGGGGCTTCTCTCCTTCTACAGCTTCCTGCGCCTGGCGGGCTGGAAGACAAAAGCCGCCCAGGTGCTCAGTTCCTGAGTGCAGGCAGACCTTAAACAAATTCTTATAAATAGATCTTTGAAATTAAAATTAAATAGATCTTTGAAAACTTTAAAAATTATAGTTAAGCAGAATTTGTTCAGTCTCTCAGTGATGCTGCCATAATGCCTTGGTTTCTGTTAGTAATGTTCCTACATTTGCCTTTAGCCATCTGGTTCTCCCAGGAGTTAGATGGTCTTATTGTCACTGGCTGGAGCTTCAACCTACTGTGGATCTTTAAGGTTATTTCTGCAACACTGGATGACTGGGTTTCTTCTGGCACAGATTATTGATATGCTGGCTTCCTCTTTTGTGCCTTTGGAGCCCTTCTCAATCTTGCCTCAAGCAGTGCTATACTTAGGATGTCAAGGTCAACCAGGTGTTCTCTGTCTGCTTTATTATGAAGGGAAGAAGGGGATATTTTTATTTTAAATATAAAAACACTTTAATTAAAATACAATTTCTTATTTTAAAATATAAGCCTGGATATTTGCATCCATCCTAGGAGAACTTCAGACATATGCTGTCAACATGCACATGATCCTAGCTTCTGCTAGTTTTCTCAGGAAGTCAGTAAGAAGGAGTGGAGACTTTTTAGAATACTTAAGAAAATGTGTTCACAACGTATATCAGTTCATCTCATTGGGTCCCAAAGTTTAGTTGACTGTGAGAAATGCAAACACTGATTTTCAAATATTTCAATTAAGAATTTCTCAGGCTGTGACAGTGAGACAGGGACTCCTGGATTTCTTCTGTACAGTGTTTCATCATATTGTACAGGCAGTTGAGAAACATATAATGAGAAACACAGGAAGACCATCTTGACACTGAATGTCAGTAATACACTACTAGGAATCGAGTCTAGAGCTCCACGTGTCACAATAGGTAATGAAAACTGTGAAGAGACTTGTCTGATTTTAATTATGTGCTTGAATCCAGGCTTGAATATTTAGACTAACTATAATTTGGAGCTAACCTGATCCTAGATTTGGTAGGTTCAGAGTGAAAGAAGGCTGGAGTGCTGGTATGCACAATGGAGGAGAGTAAAATCAACCAGAGACTTACTGGATATACTGGGAGTCAAACAACCTACCTATGAAAAATAAGTAGAGCTGGTAACTGTCTCCTGTAACTCCAGAGCTGGGAGTCTGAGTCAAGAGAATTATGCATTTGAAGCAAACCTACACATACAAAAAAAAAAAAGACCTGCCTCAACAGAAAAAGAAAGAAAAAAGAAAGACAAAAAAGGAAAAAGACAAAAAACAAAGGGAATAAGTAATTAACCTACTGTTATACTCAACACAACATTATTAAGGCTACTCGAGGAATATTGCCAATAAAATCCAGAAAAAAAATCTTACACATACAGCAATCATTAGTTATCGCACCATATGAAAGGCTCACTTTATACATGATCAAGTATGTATTTTGTGACAAACCTTGAATACTTCCATCTGCATAGGCTCATGAAGGAAGTCTCTAGTGGAATGACTGACCAACCTGGGTAACTGGCAGATTTCAGTCTCCATATGGAAGCTTGCCTAGATTAACAATAAGAAATGAGTATTTTCATCTAAATAGAGAATTTTAATAACAATAATAAATTCAATTAATGATAATTTTTTTCTAAATTTGGAAATATACATACTTTTGAGATAAATTTCTACTGAAATTTTGTTAGTTTCTCAAGAATGGACCTAGCATTGAAGTCACAACTGTTACTTAGGACACAGGAGCCTGCCAGGAAGGACTATTGTACTTTGAGGCCAGGCAGCAGTACATACTGAGAACTATCCCAGGGGTTATAGAATTAAATAATAACTCACAACAGGGAAAAAAAAGAAACAATTGACTGAGGGTAAAAGTTACTGAATATACTTTCCAAATAGAGCAATTACAAGTTTTTTCCAATTATTTTTTTTTGTTTTTGTTTTTCATTGTTTGAGATATGACTGTCCTGTAATTAACTAGGTCGACCTAGATGACATTGACCTCATAGAGATATGTTGGATTCTGCCTCCTCAGTGTTCAGATTAAAGGAATTTGCCACTGTTCCAGGTTAATATTAACCTAATGAAACAAAACATAAAGGGCATAAACCACACTAATAAATTGACCAGGAAAAGAGCAATATGGGCTATAGTAAAAATAGACAGGGCCTATGTAAACCACAAGTCAAGAAGTCAAGTGAAAATGAATTTGGATTCCAGAATTAGGAATGTGAATCAGCGTGTCTCCAGAGCAAGCTAGCTTGTTGACCATCAACTAGTCAGCTTCTATTTAACTAACGGGTCGACCTTGTCTCGATACACAGAGAATGATCAAAGAAGAACATAATGTCAAACTTTGGTCTCTACACATGGTAATGCATCCATGCAAAGGTACCTGCACATATATGTAAACCTCACACACTCAAAGATGTCACCACACAAAATCCATATATATACATAGAGATACTCAAGAAGAGTGTTCATAAGTACTCTCAATCAGTACTGTTACCATACATCGATCAATGACTAAATCTAACTCTCAAGCCCTTCAAGAGAGCTTTTTGGATTTCATTTTACAGATCAGACTGTATCAAGTACGTAGAATTATTGACCAGACATCTTGAAAATGGTCAAAACATAATTTTGATGTAGTTATCCCTCAATTCTTTTAGAAAACCCAGAAACACAATATTATAAAATGTGTGTGCTACTTTGATGCTTAAAACTACAAATACAGACAAATAGAAAAAAAATCACAAAATGTGTAACTTGTTTAATGTTGGGGTTGATCACATCAATTTTGAGGCATTCGTTGTGCATTTACTATATTCTTTCGTGTTAATCTCTTAAATGAGTTCTAATAGAATCTTTGTGACATAATAATTGCCTGATCCTGGAAAGGATTGATCTATCATTGGAGGGAAATATAAGGACAGAGAAAAAAAGGAGGGAGGTGATTGGAGAATGGATGGAGAGAAGAAGGTTTATGGGACATATGGGGAGGGGGTATCCGGGAAAGGGGAAATCATTTGGAATGTAAACAAAGAATATAGAAAATAAAAATATTAAAAAAAAGAAAACCCCAAATCAGGCTGGAGAGATGGCTCAGCAGTTATCTTAAGTGCTCAGATTGCTCTTACAGAGATCCTGAGTTCAAATCTCAGCAACCACATGGTGACTCACAACCATCTGTAATGAGATCTGATGCCCTATTCTGGTATGTCTGAAGACAGCCACAGTGTACTCATATAAATAAAATAAATCTTAAAAACAAACAAACAAACAAAGAGAACCCAAAATCATGAAGAGATTAATTTATTGTGGAGTGGATCCAAGCTGTCATATGATTTTTAATGATGGTATCTAGAACATGTTGTTCCTGAGTGATCAGAATGCGTGAAAAAGTCAAACATTATTGTCTTCCTCAGCAAATTTTATATAATAGTGATATCAATTTAGCAGCAGAGATTTCTTTCCTCTGGGGGAAGTTTAAAATAACTTGTGCTTTGCAATTAAATAGGATTTTTTATTATTAAAATAACTCAGAATCAGCCAAAAGTGAATTTTCATCTTAAGCTCTATTAAAATATGCAATAATGCTAATTTTAAAATAAGACTTAACCCATTCTGAGATTGTAATATCTAATTTCAACAGTTACTCTGCCTCTTTTAACAATATAATATAAAGTAATACATGTTAATTTATTAAACAAATGAAAAATGAAAAGTCGGCTATGTAAAGATTCTACTGCAATACAGCTTATTAAGAAACCATTTGGGGTAGCCTGTTAAAATATTTAAGTCCTTAATTACAAATCATTTCTCTTCGCTTTATGGGTGGCATAAAGTATTAGCTAAGTGGAGTTCTGCAAAGCCACAAACAGAGGGAATCATAGATAACTAAGAAACAATAAGAAAAGCAAGACCAAATTTCTTTTCTTTGCAACTGTAGGAGATTTAGGAAAACACAGTTCTAAGCAATTCACGGCTGAGAAAAGAAGCAAACTGGATGACAGGAATTAAAGACTTCAAGAACTGACAATGGTTCAAAAGATCAGCCAGGGTTGTTGTTATCATTTGACATTTGTCAGTCTCTGATTTTCCTTCCTTTTATATTTTTATCTTGCAAATCTCAACTTCAGTTTCATTTTGGACCCCATTTGGAGACTTTCTTCTTACTTTAACACAATTTATATTATTAAAGAAATATAATATTTTATATTCATGTGTGTGTGTGTGTTTGTGTATGTAAGTAAATGTCACATATGTTTGGCTCCCTGTGGATCCAGACACAGGGTGCCATATTCTCTGGAGTTAGAGTTACCGGTGGCTGTGAGCCTTTCAATATGGCTGCTCAAATCGAATCAGCCTGGTGGTTCCTCAGAACATTGGAAATATTTCTACATGAAGACCCAGTTATACCATTTCTGGGAATAGACCCAAAAATGCTCCACTATATCAGAAGGACACATGTTCCACTATGTTCATAGTAACCTCATTCATTATAGCCAGAAGCTGAAAACAACCGAGATTTCCATCAACTGAAGAACAGATACAAAAAAAGTGGTTCATTAACAAAATAAAATACTATTCAGCTATTAAACATGTAAACATTGTGAATATTGTGGCTAAACATATGGAACTAGAAAATATCATTGAAGGGTTAGGGGAAGAATTGAAGGAGCTCAAAGGGAAGGCAACTTCACAGGAAGAACAACAGTATCAACTAACCTGGGCCCCTCAGACCAGAGATTAAGCCACCAACCAAAGAATATATATACATATGCTAGTCTGTGACTCATGGTACATATGTATCAGAGGATTGCCTTGTCTGCCTCAGTGAGTGAGGATGCACCTAATTCTATAGAGTCTTGGTTCTCTAGGAAAGAGGGATGGTGGAGGGAGTGAGGTGGGGGGTGTACTTGAGGGGTGTGGGTAAGTGGGTGCAGATCACCTCTCAGAGGCAAAGGGGAGGTAGTGTGGGGTGAAGAACTCTCTGAGAGGGCAACATGAAGGCAGGCAACATTTGGAATGCAAATTACTAAAATAATTTAATTAACATGGAAATTCAGAATAAGTAAAAACAAACAAAAAAGAAAGCATTCAGCCATAATAAACACAGTTAACTACTGAACTAAAACTCTGGCTTGGTTCCCCTTTGCTATTTTATTATATTATATTATTTTATTTTATTGGGTTGTTTTATGTTTTATTCATTATTTTTAGCCCCTTTCCCAGTTTCTCCTCCACAAACCCCCTCTCCATTTTCCTACCCTTCTTCTTCTATGAGGGTATGCCTCTTTTATTTTAGAACCAGTTTGGAAAATTGGATAAAACTGCCTGTTTTCTAGATACAAAAGTGAACTAAGTTGCCAATTGCTTCTTCTTGTTTGTCTGTTTGTTTTTGTTTTGTTTTTCTTGTAACTCCCTGTCAATAAATGACCACAACTCAGTAAGTAGTCATTATATTCTGTTTTTATTATAAAATTCAAGAAGCACGAAAAACACAGGAGAGGAGATAAAAATAATAGTAATGATGTCTGAAAAACTCATAAGAAATACTTTCAATGATTTATTGCCCTCAACCTAAAGCATACATTCCTAGGTATAAATATATTTATACCTTCAATGAAAATTTCCCCCCTGTGCTGAGAATGCTTGCCCCGCCCCCCCAGACCAAAGGCCATTTAACAAAACTCAGGCAGCAGGCTTGAGAAAGCCCTTTTTTGGGATGATGGCCAGAGTTCTCTAAAAGACTTTCAGAACAGTAGAGCTGATTGCTATTGGCCTTGGTAGCCACCCAGATGTGAAAGTTCAGAACCTGCTGTAAAAGTTCAAAATGAAAATTTTGTTAGTTAGTGATATTAGGCCCATTGCTAATAAAAGCACACAAAGCCCAGAAAAAAAATCTCGACCCAACCACATTTGCAGTGAATCTAAGATGACCCATGTTGCTAAACCTTTAAATTCTAGCCACTCCACAACTGTGTAGCTGACATTAAATTACAGTATCCATTGTGTTCTAAACATAGTGGTAAATAACTGCCTCTTTTAACTGTTTCCCCATGTGTTGATATTGGCTTAGAGAAAAACTAGTTAATGATTATTTTGTGGATCTAATATCTTGTCAATACAAAGTGCTTTCTATTTTTCAAATTCTCATGTTCTCTTTTGTTCTCAAACTCATTATTTTATTCTTTATATTCCCAGAGCTGCATTTGACATCTATTAACCTATGTCCCTGTGTAAGAATACTTTTTGGACATTGAGTGTAACTGACAGCAGGGGGTATTAGCTTCTACTTGATATCAAATGCAGATTTAAAATTTTTCAATTATTTTTGCTCTGCAGACTTAATCCATACTTCCATATTTGAGATCAAAGAGGAAGATAAAACATCAATCTTGTTACTGTCTGGTATGCACAATGATTTTGAATGATTATACTTTAAAAAATTGATAGTATATTAATGCTCAGCCTTTTATCCACTCATTTTAAATTCTGGGTTTTTTTTTTTCACACCAGTCAGAAGTGATCATCATCAATGTTTAGTGGGAAACCTCTTAGTATATATCTTTGTAGAACATACAATCTACCACAATGATGATTTTAAAAATAAAACAAATCAAGTATTAACCAAGCCAACACAATGCAAAAGTAGATAAAATTCATAGACGATAATTAGCAGATAGCAATATAGAATTGCTTCTATATGCCCGAAAGTTCAGAGTTTGGACAGTATATAGAAATTAATGTAGATCAGAAGATAGCACACACAAAATAGTTTATAGAGTTGAATAATTTATACATGTGCAGAAAAGATTAGTAGTTTTAAAATTACTGTCCTTGGGGTTTTTTACTTAGAAAAAAGGCAATTTGATAGTGAGTATTTCCTTAGCTGTTGTTATATCAAACCAAAGAATTAGACTTCATGGTAATGTATAGAAAACTTGAAAGTTGATAATTGAGGGAATGCTGTTGTAAGACATTCATCAGTAAAGGAGAAAGATTTGGCAGAGCCTCAGTTTCATAAAGAATTAAGACCAGATGAATGAATGACAGGTTAAATAGGAGCCAAGAACACCCCTAAAATGTATGGATAGAAAAGATGGGTTCCTGATAAGGGCTATCTCAGTGAGCATGAGAAAAGGGAAAAAATGATGCACACTTAAGATGAATAAGGAGATAAAATGGATAGTTGTAAGCAGGGCCTCAATGATGGGAAATTAATCAAATGAGTCAGAATATTAATGAGCACAAGTGCTACTATAAGAACCAAATGACTCTCTCCAAGTTAGGGGAGCTTTTTTGCTTTAGTTGCCCGACTCTATAGTTTGACAATGAAAATAATTAAATTTAAGATGAATTGCCTATTTGTAGCAAAGGGCTATATTTAAGAGGTCCCATTTTTCCTCATTATCCAAAGCAAGTAAGTGCAGGTGTTTGACTCAAATAGAATAGGATGTTAACAACTCCCTCAATGCCTCAAGTACTTCAAAACAAATCAACATTGGCTGCCCTTGATTTAACCTTAGAGAAGATATCACTTCCCTTTACCTATGAGCAAGGTGATGATAGATTTCCTGTCTCATATTCTCTGGATTATTTTATTTTAATGCAAATCAACACAAGGTCAATAGATATACTGTTGCTGAGAGTGAACCATTTATCAACAACTCAAGCTGTTATTCCTATGCAGAGTTTAGGGGAGTGGAAATAAGTAGAATAAATAAAACTTAGCAGTGAGAGTGAGAACTTGCATTTGTTAAGGTCCTTCTTGACTGAGTGATTACCTGAAACTTTATTAGCACTGGAAAGATCAAACACAGATGTGACAGGGTGGGATTGAGAAGCCATAAGTAGGAAAATAGGACATTGGGAGAGCCTAACCTTTGTCTAATATGAAGATTCTTTTTATGACACTAGGCAATGCTTCGTTCTTAGAGGTATGATGGTTATTTGTTCAAATCTTATCTTCAGATTATGACATGTGGAGAGTAGAGAGATAGCTCAGAGTTTAAGAGCACTTGCTACTCTTGCACAGGACACAGATTCTGTTCCCACTATCCATATAGTACTTCACAACTGCCTGCATCTCTAAATCCAGGCAATCAAATATATTTTTTGTTCCTGTGTGCTCCAGACATGCAACAGTACACACACACACACACACACATACACACAAAACAAAAGAATTGTTATCAAATAGCTGGCATAATTTAATATACACAAATTAATCACATCACACACACAGACATATATATATACATATATACATATATATACATATATATATATATATATATATACATATAAAACACTTATGTATATATCAAGTAGTTTTTAACTGGCTCTTTCTAAGATTTCTGGTATAGATCAGTCACTCTGAGTTTGGAGATAATAACTTGAGAATTCTTGGCAACAAGTTAACTGTATAAACCCACCTAATATCATATGCTAGATGAGAGTAAATCATGTACACACATTTATGCATCTAGCAGCAAGAGGTAACAAATATAGAAAAAGATAACCCTTAGGATGTATATTCCACATTCAGGTTAGTCATAGGTTGGTCTTATTCTTCTGATGTACTTACAACCTGCAGATCTTCATAAAACCTCAAATATATTAGCAAGCAAGACAGAAAAAAACCTATGAGGAGTACCGGGGAATGTGTACATGTAGAAGATCAGGGAATAAAAGGCCATTGCTGTGTAATGATTCAGGAAGAACAAAGTAGGAAACATTGTGTAGACTCTGAGAGGTTCAAGATGCTCTGGAGAAAAATGTCCTTAGTGATAGATCTATCAATTTTGTTAGACAGCTTAAGACAAAACAGCCTACACTGGGGACAATATCGGTGGCCAACATTTCACCAAGTACTGACACTGCCTTTCTGACTTGGCCTATTGTACCAAGAGAGGTTATAATTAAAAAAAAATAATTTATTGAAAATATAAATCATAATTTCTTAATGTTTTTTATCCTAAGTCATATACCATGTGTCATATTATATACTATCCTTAATCCATTTCTGTTTTTATTAGCATTGATAATTATATATGATTATGGACCTTACTTCATTATATATGTACATAATATATTTTGATCATATTCCCTCCATAAACTTCTCTCTTTTCCCAGAAAACCTATCACTTTTTCACTTATTTTTCCTAGCTAGTATCCTTTTCCATTCATAACTTCTTTTTGTCATAGATTGGGGACAGGCACATGGGACCCTGTCAATTATTTTGGATTTGTTTCCAGATGATGATTGATGGAGGAGGCAGAGATGTTTTTTTCAGTGGTGCAGCAAAAGCATAAGGTGCATATCACCTTTAAAAACAACACATATCCATGTTCCAATATGCAATGCACCATAATAAAGAAAGATATCAACTGTATATTTTAGTGCATGTTTATATTACTTTTTTCTTAGTACTCATGAGTGAGAATCACTGTTCATCATAAACATGAAATTCATTAAGAAGAATATACATTTTCTTTTCTGTACTGGTGTTAGGGGTACTGAACTGTAACTCCCCACACTTGTAACATTCTTAAGATCTTTCTCTGTTCTAATTAATTTTTCTTTCTAAGACATTTGCTTTGTTGGCTTTCATCTAAGTACTCATATCTCAAGGTATTTTCCCTACTCTCCTATACTCGCTAAGTTCTGGCACTGTTTAAGTTCCTAGTGCACAGTACAGTTCCAGAGTGGTCATAATGACCATATTGCCATAACTTCTTTAGAGACTCCTCATTGAGTCCTTGGGGGAAAGACTCAATGGAAATATTTGTTATTGTTTTTAATTTTATTACATTGTCGATACTAAACTAGTTTTTGTCTTAAAATAATATTGTTACATGGTACAAACTCTTTAGTGCCATAGCTCTCTATAAAGATCACCTTTTCAATTTCTGAGCAATTAATTATTTGGTAGATACCTTTATGAATTAGATTATCTTATTGGGTAATTTTTATAAGAAATCTATTTGTTTTTCATTGAATATGTTACTTCATTTATGCATCTAATTCACAGAACACATTATAAAATGAAAAACGATAGAAAATATAGGATTCATTTGTGGTGGTATGACCAGTATGTTCATTTGAATCTGCCTATTTCACAAGAGGTGGTCAAATTCCTGGTGATTCCTTTCATCTACCTCGTAACTTCTTATTGGTAATTTGTGAAAACATTGTTAGACTCCTGTCGCCATCATTTTCTGTTGTTCCTGGTAAGAGCAGGATCATTATTAAGACAGGGCCTTAAAGAAAAATAGAATCTCAGTAACTAACAGCAAAACAAAATATTATGGATGTAAATAGCTTGCTTCAGTAATTATTGAAGGCCATAGACGAAATCAGAATAGTGTATTAGTTCATACAATTGTTATGTGAACTTTGCATCGTATAGATTATAAGTTAAATTCCAAACAATGAATGATTTAAAGTTTTATTGAGACAGACTTATGCTTCTAATTTATTTGCATATTGTGCATAGCTGCAGAAACATCAAAATAGTATAGTTGGGTACCTAGACCACAGAACACTGTAAAAGAAAATTATTCTGTGTCAGTCTCTATCATTGTCTTTGCCTTTCTCTCTGTCTGTCTCTAAACACACACACACACACACACACACACACACACATATATATATATATGTGTATATATATATTATAAATATATTACATACATAAACTATATGTATATATACATGTATAATATGTTATATTAGATGGCTTAGAAATATTGGTAATGTTTAGAAACATAGAATTTTATTGTTAAATCTATTTGTCAACTTTCCGTGAATTAGACTCTTCATTGTAATCTGTCTCTGGGCATATATAAAAGAGATTATATAGATTTGTTAATCAAAGTGTGAAAGTCAATCATAAACATACACAGTATCATTCTATGTGCCAAGCTCCAAAACTGAAGAAAAACAAAATGAATTGAGCACAAGAATTCATGACTCTTGTAAATATGTTGTGATCAGGTGCACTGAACCCTGCCATGATAAACAACCTGGACCACATGACAAAACAAATGCTTTCTTTCCAAAATCCTAATTTCGTAGTCAGTTTTTCATATCTAGGAAGGACAACCCTCTATTAAAAAATTTTCTCCATTTAATTGGCCTGTGGGCATGTCTCTGGCAGCATTTTCTTGATTGCTAACTGACAACGAATTTCCTCATACTCTCTGGGCAGTATCATCCTTAGGCAATGGCCCTGGGCTCTATAAGACAGTTAAGAGCGAGTCTGGAAGCAATCCAGAAAACAGCATTTTTCTGTTGTTTCTGTCTTCATTTCCTGCTCCAAGTTCCTTACTTAATAATACTTCCCTCAATAGTTGACTGCATACTTTAAAATGAAATAACCTTTTTGCTCCCCAATTGCTTTAGGTCATGTTATTTATCACAGTAAGCCTAATACAAAATAAGTCATGTTCTTAAATTGCTTTTATCATATATTTTGTTTCAATGAACAAATAACTATGCTTTTGGAGTAGATGCGTAATATGTGAACAGTGTGTGTAACATGTGAGAACATATGTAATATGTACATAATACATATTGCAATACATAATAAATCATGAAAAGAGTTTGTACAATAATTTCAATTGTCTAAACTAGCCATGGGGCTATCTATACACATGAGGGCTGTCACTAATTTGTATTCGGAAAGAACAAAACCTGTTTTGATCATAATGAAGTGATTTATAATAACATGACCATGTGTTGACAAAAGATATGGCATCCACAACAATAACATATGAGTTGCTGACTTTATTTTTTGTTTCACCATGGATTGATGGAAAAAAGATAAAACTAACATTCAACATTATATTTAGGTGTTCAACTTGGGTATGTGTGTATCTTCCTTGACATTTTTGATGTGCAGGGAGGTCAGAAAAGCAATCAAACATCATAACCTCCTTATTCAGTATTAATGGGACTTGACTAAAAATTTACTTGGTTCATAATGTCTTGCTAAAAAGGAGTGTGGATACCCAGGAAATGTTCATCTTCTACTCCTATTCAATTCAGATTTAGTTGGTTACACATAGTTTGGGAACATGGCCTCTCTCAAACCACATCTTTCTTCCCAAATAACAACATAATGACCCAACATAATTTCCTGAATGATGCAGTACTTATAATTTACAGGGTTGCTCCTGCAATTTTAAGCAAAAATCTCTAATTTTACACATTTTCCTGACTCATTTTCCCAATAAATTCTACAACTACCTGTGTATATATGAATGCATGTCTTGTATACAACACATAACACTTATGTGAACTAATGCTATATTCTGTGATCCTTTAAAATTAATATAATTTTCAATTTTTTAAAGATATTAAACTCACTATATTGAATTGCTCTGTCAGTATAGTTATTTTCTTTAATCAATTGATTATTTTAATTATTTACATCCCAACAGTTAGCCCCTCAGTCCCGCCTTGCAGAGTTCTTCCCCTAAAAATTGTTTTCTATGTGGCTACAAATGAGTCCATGTCATTTATTTTAAAATATTTTTAAATAACATGCAGAAATCACAAGTTATTATTGATTACATTTCTTCCTAGTCAAAAATCTACTCTGATCTCATGTGGAGAACCCCTTGAAATGATTATTAGAGCCTATTAGGGTCAGGACTGGTAGCATACTCATTCAGTCCCAGCACAGGCCAATAGATTTCTAGATTAAGTCTACAGAGCAAGTTCCACAATAGGCAGAATGACACTGAGAAAACTTGTCTCAGAAACAAAACAAATCTAACCTAAATTAAAAAGTGAATGAAAACAAACAAACAAAAATAAATATTAAGTCAGAAAATCAAATTAAAACAATCATTTTTTCTACATCTCCAAATGACAGAATAACTTGTTTCTCAGTGGGAAGTAACTTCATGTTTGTTCATTTTCTTCCTTTTAAAGGTGTAGTACACTACGTAGATTCTTCAGAAATCACTTAAAGTAATAATGCATTATTAAGCTTAGAAATAAAACATAAAATGTTTAAAATAATTTAAATCTGTAAACAATATATTTCACCGAAGAAGCAAAGAATAAAAAGAAAATTAAAAATGTCTTTTCCAAGAAGTCTCTAAAAATTAGTTTCCAAATTAAATATGGAAGATTTCTTATTCTTTAATTTAAAAAAAATCATATGAATAGAAATCTGTTACATATTACAAGTTGAGGAGCATAAGATAAAGATGATTGGATAGATTTTTACTATTAAAGAGTTCCCAGGCACACCATATGTCAGAATAATCAAAAGTGAATTTCCAACAACACAAAACCATAAAATCCAAAGTTATCTGAATAATTAATTAGCTGTTACTGAAAGAGGGCTTACAAATTTAGGGAAGAAATTTGCCATAGCTTCTTAAAAGGGAAAAGAAAGTATAAACTTTGAGTCAAGTCAGAGAACAATATCAAGTGATATGTCTGAATTTCTGTTGGTTTCAGAAACAGAATAATTACCACCAAAATAATGAAAAGGTCAGACCATGTTATAATAAATGAAGTGAGCCTGTGCCCAATGCCAGCGTTTCTCTCTTTAACTGGCATTTATTTTTAAAGGAGCATGGTGACATTTATACTTCAATTATGTATGATAAGAATGCTAAGATTCAAAATAAACAGAAGCTGAAACTATAAATTCTATACTTGGAAGCAAATAAAAAGAACAAAACTTTACATTCATATGAAACCTGAGTACACATGCATTATCCAAAGCACATTGACTTGAGCAGCTAGATCTTAGAGCCATTGTTTTTAAAATTGTATTTGTTTGCTACATGTGTGTGAGGTTGTGGTGTGGAGGGCCTCTCATGCCCCAGCACTGTGTGTAGATGTCAGAAGACGTCAATATGGTGATGGTTCTCTTTCTACCTTCACTTGAGATCCAAGTTCCCTGATTATGAAGACAAGAAGCATCACCCTCGGAGCCATCCCTCTGGATGGCTGCCTTTAAGAGATAGATTTAGTTTATTCCCACATGGAAAGTGCAAAACTGACAATTTTCTCCTAAGAGATTTTGTACTTGGATTAAACTGATTTTTCTGAGCATAACATATATTCCTTTAAAATAATAAATCTCTTATGCTTTCATTCTATTTGTTGACTATGTCTTAACTACTTAGAACTCACCTTTAACCTGCCGCAAATGCAAGTTACCTGCTGTGCATTTTCTCTTTCCTTCCCCCTTGAAGACTTTTAAGCATCTTTGAATTTTCTTCCCTTTGAGCAGTAATGGAGTGTGTGCCATTATATTCAATGTAGTATAAATGTCATCAATAAAAAACATGATACGGAAACTAAAGTACTTTATTCACTTTATGCATACATCATTAAATGTAAGGCCAAAAAGAGCATGGTGCTTTTGAATGTGTGCCAAAATATGTAAATCACTGAGCAACTAAAGGGGAGATCTGAACATTGCCTGTTTAATGATGAACTTAGATCCAGAGTTTTAGCCTCTAGAAGAGTAGAGGTGCTTGCTACTTTGCTCTGTTCACTGTTGTGAATGGTTGTAGTATTCAAATGAAAGGAATGAACAAACTAATTAAAAAGACATACACCTCAATGAAGAGGATATATCTATAGCATATAACCTCTATAAATATGTTTACAGAAACTTTATTTAAAATTGCCAAGACTTGCAATAATTAAGAACACATAATACAGTTAGACAATAGAGGATTAGCATTAAGAAGAAATGAATAATGAGTGATAAGTCAAGGAAAAGAATTAAGTAAATATCCTAATGGCCAGATGCTAATCTAAAAATATTAAACATTGTTTCTAATTTTAAAATACTAAACATAGATTCTAATTCTATGGCATTTGGAAAATACAAAGCTATAGTTGTAGTTAGTATAAAATGTGAGGTTTTCAGTTTCTATGGGAAAAGGAAGTAGGAACAGACAGAAGGAAGTACATCTTTTGGGCAGTGGGACTCTTGTATTATAATGAATAAATGTCTGTACAGTATATTGTGACAAAACACTCCATGTGAGTTTGTGGGGCCAAAATAGGTGTGGGGAAGCTATGTGAGAGTGCTTGACATTCTACTCATTTTTCCTTTGTGACTTTAGGAAGAAATATACACTTATAGTGTGTACACAAATATACCCTAATAGTGCATACACACTAAGGATACAAATGAAAGTCAAGGGATTATTTTAAAGACAAAATCAATTTAAAGTAAAAGAAGTAATGACATGAAAGATAATTTAAATGCAAGTTACTAAGAAGGTAAAATTGAACTGCCTTAGAAGATAATAATACTATGAACAACCATCTGTGAATCCTTTTAAAAATGGAGAAAAATCCATAGTTACAGAAAATCAAATTCATTATGATTCAATCAAAAATAATGAAACATGAAACAGAAACTTCAAAAAAAAGCTGTTATATTTAGAAGATAAGATGGTCAGTATGTAAACAACCTGGTGTTCTGCCATATTGATACCACTGACCTTTCTATATGATTTACAGTAATTTCCAAAGAAAATTAATTCTAAGTTCTATTGCTTATTCTCCAGAATAAAGAAAATATATAGCAAATGTAATGCCCATTTTGTGAAGCTAATGAATTCTTGAACTTAAAACTATGCAAAATTATACATAAAAGGAGCTTGATATATAACTTCATGCATATACATAGTGTCTGAAAATCTATACTTTATATTCCTTCACATGTACCAACTTATAAATTTTCATGTAACTTATCATATTCAAAAATTTATTTCAACATTTCAAGGAAATTCAGACATGATAAATTGAGCAATGTTTATCACATTAATAGCAATATAAAATCACATGATTATAACATATGCATAAAAAGTGGTTTATTCTTTTAGCAACTGTTAGTAAACAGAACAAACTAAATACTATGGAAAATTGCAACGTTTTGATTTTATAATAATCTTTGAACAATTAACAATTAGAGTATTTTCTAAGTGTGAAATATATTTAAAACAGTAAAGTTCAAAAACATTACTTTATACACAAAAAACTGAAGTAGTCTTAGTTAATTACACTTAATATAACTTCCAAGGTAAAAAATGCTCAAATACTCAAGTTAAAGAAACTACACTGATACATGTCCTATCAGCTTAAAAGAAGACAATTCTTGAAAAGAATAGCAAACTCTTTGTAATTATTATAACTATTCACTTCTGTACTCTGGATTAGGGAAAATCTGAAATATATGTATAGAAATAAAGACGTGGTTATATTTAAACAAAAATTTGATTTATGGGGTCAAAATTGAGTCCTATATATCATTTTGTGTCTTTTAAAATTGAAAGTAATTTTTTCTTACAATTCACTTTCTTCCAGCACTCTCATCTCTTATTTTATTTTTTCCATTTATTTATTTATTTAGTTAGTTAGTTTTATTTATTTACATTTCAAATGTTACCCCACTTCCTGCTTTCTCCTCCACAAACTCACTATCTCCTCTCCCCTCCCGCCTGCTTCTATGAGGGTGCTCCCCCACCCACCCACCCACTCCTGCCTCACTGCCCTAGCATTCCCCTACTCTGGGGCATCAAGCCTTCATAAAACCAAGGGTCTCACCTCCCATTGATACCAGATAAGGCAATCCTTTTCTACATATGCTGCTGGAAACATATATCCCTCCATGTGTATTCTTTGGTTTGTGGTTTAGTCCCTGGGCGCTTTAGGGGGCAGGTATTTATTTATTTGTTTGTTTTTTATCACAATTGCTACCTGCTACCTTGTCTCCCCTCACAAAGTCCCCTCTTCATCCCCATCCCTTCTTCTTCTGAGAGGGTGGGCTATCTCCTTCCATTCCCTTTTCTTCTCCTTCTGTATCCCCCACCCTGGTGCATCAGTTCTCTCTAGAGTTAGGTGCATCCACTGAGGCCAGACCAGGCAGCCCATCTGGGGAATTGACTCCAGAGATAGGGACTCCACAGCTTTAGGAACTGTCCTCTCTTCTGATGTTGGGGGACCCACATAAAGCCTGAGCTTCACATCTGCTACATATGTGCACTGGGCAGGGGTGAGGAGGTGTGCTCCGTCTGTCCTCTGTGTGCTCGTTGGTTGGTGGTTATTGCAGGAAATGTAAAAACCTCCAGTGCTTATGCTGCCAACCCTCTGCCCTGGCTACCAGCCAGGCTGGCTCTGCACTGATGGGCAATGGCCAACTTGTTTTTATCCTGTGGAGGCTCTGGCTCAGAATGCCACAATCTCTACACCCAGCTTGCTAGGTTCCCACTGGTGGATCACTACCAAGCCAGCCCTGTGCTTCAAATCCCCCATGGCCTTTGTGTTGCACATCTGGCAAAACCAAACTTGTCTGCCTTACCTTTCTCTCTTGAACTCAGAGGACTTGCTGCAACACAAACTTAGTTCAGAAACAATAGTAACTCAATCTCAGGGCAGGACAACTAAATCCTAATCTTATAAGCCTTATTAAAATCTGATTCGTTTGGTGGTGGATCCTTGCAGATCTGCCAGGATACTAGTAAACTCTAGCAGCTACATCTAACCCATATGCTGTCCCTCTTCCAAACCAGGCCTAATTCTCTACTGCTTCCTCTCTTCCTCAGTCCAACTAGTAATTGGCTCTTTTATTTCATTAGGGGACTGATTCTCAAGAAGTCACCTGAGTATGTGACTCATTCCTAATTCCAGACAGCCACTCCTGGGAGAGCAGAACTAACATAAAAATACAAGCACCGTAGAGCTGTCCACAACAGGTAGCTGTCTCTGAGAGCCTCCAAGGTCCAGATTAGTTGACTTTGGTGGTATTCCCATGGGGTGAGTGCCTATCCTCTTGGGAGCCCACATTCCTTCCCCTAACTCTTCCTTAAGAGTCATGAGCTCTAGCCAATATTTGTGTATGGATATCTGCACCCGTTTCAGTCAACTCCTGGGTAAAGTTTCTCAGAGGACAGTTATGCTAGACAAAACAGACTATGATTAATAGAATCAGGGATTGGTGCTTCCCCGGTCATGGGTCTCATCATAGGCCAGTTATTGGTTGGCCATTCCTTCAGTCTCTGATCCATCTTTGTCTCTCCATTTCTTTTAGGCAGTACAAATTTGACGGTCAATGTTTGTGGATAGGTTGGCATCCATATCCCTCAACTGGGGATCCTGCTTGGCTACAGGAGGTAGCCTTTTAAGGATCCATGTCCCTCCTTACTGCTATGAATCTCAGGAAAGGTCACCCACATTGATTCCTGAGAGTCTCCCCATCTCAGGTGTCTGGTACTTCCTAGGGATTCCCCCAGCTCCGACCCCACTTACCCCTGGCAGCTTCAGATTTCCATTCATTCAAATGGCTATCTTGTCCTCTTTCATGTTTCTCCCCACACCTGATCCTGACCCCACATTCTACTCAGCCTGCCCTCTTACACTCAGTTCTGTCCTTCCCACTGTCTCCTCTAACTATTTGATTACCCCTGCAGATGAGATTCAAACATCCTCACCTGTGCCTTTTTTCTTTCTTTGATTGTTTGTTTGTTTACCTTCTTTGGGTGTGTGGAGTATACCATGGGTATCCCCTACTTTATGGCTACTATCTACTTATCAGGGAGTACACACCATGCATGTCCTTTGGCTCTGGCTTACTTACATCTGGGTTCTTTCCAGCTTCTGACTACTATAAATAAGGCTGCTATGAACATAATGGAGCATGTGTCTTCATTGCATGTCGGGGAATCCTTTGGTTATATGCCCAGGAAAGGTATAGCAGGGCCCTCTGGAAGTGTCATGTCGAGTTTTCTGAGGAACTGCCAGACTGATTTCCAAAGTGGTTGTACCATCTTACAGCCCCACCAGCAGTGGAGGAGTGTTCCTCTTTCTCCACATCCTCACCAACACCTGCTGTCTCCTGAGTTTTTGACCTTAGCCATTCTGACTGGTGTAAGGTGAAATCTCAGGGTTGTTTTGATTTGCATTTCCCTAATAACTAATGATGTTGAGCACTTCTTAAGGTGCCATCCAAATTTCTTCAGGTGAAAATTCTTTGTTTAGATCTCGGCCATCCAAATTTCTTCAGGTGAAAATTCTTTGTTTAGATCTGTACCCCATTTTTTAATAGGGTTATTTGGTTCCCTTGGGTCTAACTTCTTGAGTTCTTTGTATATACTGGATATTAGCACTCTATCAGATGTAGGGTTGGTGAATATCCTTTCCCAATTTGATGGTTGCCATTTTATCCTTTTAACAGTGTCCTTTGCCTTACAGAAACTGTAATTTTATGAGGTCCCATTTGTCAGTTCTTGATCTTAGAGCATAAACTATTGGTAATCTGTTCAGGAACTTTTCCCCTTGCCCATGTTCTCAAGGGTCTTCCCCAGTTTCTTTTCTATTAGTTTCAGTGTGTCTGGTTTTACATGGCGGTCCTTGATCCACTTGGAGTGAAGTTTAGTACCTGGAGATAAGAATGGATCAATTCGCATTCTTCTGCATGCTGACCTCCAGTTGAACCAGCACCATTTGTTGAAAAGGCTATCTTTTTTCCATTGGATGTTTTTGGCTCCTTTGTCAAAAATCAAGTGACCATAGCTCTGTGGATTCATTTTTGGATCTTCAATTCTATTCCATTGGTCCACTTGTCTGTCACTGTGCCAATACCATGCAGTTTTTAACACTAGTGCTCTGTAGTATTGCTTGAAGTCAGGGATACTGATTCCCCCAGAATTTCTTTTGTTGTTGAGAATAGTTTTAGCTATCCTGGGTTTTTTGTTATTCCAGATGAATTTGAGAATTGCTTTTTCTAACTCTGTGAAGAACTGAGTTGGGATTTTGATGGGGATTGCTTGAATCTGTAGATTGCTTTTGGCAAGATGGCCATTTTAACTATATTAATCCTGCCGATCCATGAGCATGGCAGATTTGTCCATTTTCTGAGGTCTTCTTTGATTTCTTTCTTCAGAGACCTAAAGTTCTTGTTGTATAGATCTTTCACCTGTTTGGTTAGAGTCACACCAAGATACTTTATATTGTTTGTGGCTATTGTTAAGGGTGTCATTTCCCTAACTTCTTTCTGAGCCTGCTTATCCTTTGAGTATAGGAAGGGAACTGATTTGCTTGAGTTGCTTTTATAACCAGCCACTTTCCTGAAGTTGTTTATCAGCTGTAGGAGTTCTCTGGTGGAGGTTTTTGGGTCACTTAAGTATACTATCATGTCATCTGCAAATAATGATAATTTGACTTCTTCCTTTCCAATTTGTATACCCTTGACCGCATTATGTTGTCTAATTTCTCTAGCTAGAACTTCAAGTACTATATTGAAAAGATATGGAAAGAGAGGACAGCCTTGTCTAGTCCCTGATTTTAGTGATATTCAAGTTTCTCTGTTTAGTTTGATGTTGGCTACCGGTTTGTTGTATATTGCTTTAACGATGTTTAGTTATGGGCCTTGAATTCCTGTTCTTTCCAAGACTTTTAGCATGAAAGGATGCTGAATTTTGAATATTTTGTCAAATATTTCTCTGCATCTAATGAGATGTTCATATTGTTTTTTTCTTTGAGTTTGTTTATGTAGTGGATAGCATTGATGGATTTTCTGATATTGAACCATCCCTGCATCCCTGGGATGAAGCCTACTTGATCATGGTGGAGAATCATTTTGATGTGTTCTTGGATTCGGTTGGCAAGAATTTTATTAAGTATTTTTGCATCAATATTTATAAGGGAAATTGGCCTGAAGTTCTCTTTCTTTGTTGGATCTTTGTGTGGTTTTGGTATCAGTGGAAATATGGATTCATAGAACGAGTTTGGTAGATTTCCTGCTGTTTCTATTTTGTGGAAAAGTTTGAAGAGTATTGGTGTTAGGTCTTCTATGAAGGTCTGATAGAATTCTGCACTGAAGCCATCTGGTCCCATGCTTATTTTTGGTTGGGAGACTTTCTATGACCCTTTTTATGTCTTCAGTTCTTATGGGACTGTTTAGATGATCTATTTGATCCTGATTTAGTTTTGGTGTCTGATATCTGTCTAGGAAACTTTCCATTTTCTCCAGATTCTCTAGTTGTGTTGAGTATAGGCTTTTGTAGTAGTAATGATCTTTTGAATTTCCTCAGTTTCTGTTGTTATATCTCCCTTTTCAGTTCTAAGTTTGTTAATCTGTATACTGTCTCTTTGCCCTTTGGTTAGTCTGGCTAAGGATTTATCTATCTTGTTGATTTTCTCAAAGAACCAGGTCCTGGTTTTGTTGATTCTTTGTATGGTTCTCTTTGTTTCTACTTGATTGATTTTGGCCCTTGGTTTGATGATTTCCTGCCTTCTGCTCCTCCTGGGTGAAATAGCTTCTTTTTGTTCCAGGGCTCTCAGGTGTGTCATTAAGCTGTTAGTGTATGCTCTCTCCATTTTCTTTTTGGAGGCACTAAGGGCTATGTGTTTTCTTCTTAGCACTGCTTTCATTGTGTCCCATAGATTTGGGTATGTTGTGTCTTCATTTTCATTAACTTCTAAAAAGACTTTAATTTCTTTCTTTATTTCTTCCTTGACCAAGGTATCATTGAGTAGAATATTGTTCAGTTTCCACGTGTATGTGGGGTTTCAGTTGTTTTTGTTGCTTTTCCTCCATAGTGATCTGATAGGAGGCATGGGATTAGTTCGATCTTCTTATATTTGTTGAGGTCTGTCTTGGGACCAATTATATGGTCGATTTTGGAGAAGGTACCATGAGGTGCTGAGAAAAAGGTATATTCTTTTGCTTTAGGATAGAATGTTCTATATATATCTTTTAAATCTAATTGGTCCAAAGCTTCAATTATTTTCACTGTGTCCCTGTTCAGTTTCTGTTTTCCTGATCGGTCTGTTGAGGAAAGTGCAGTGTTGAAGTCACCCACAATTATTGTGTTAGGTGCAATGTGTGCTTTGAGCTTTAGTAAAGTTTCTTTTATGAATGAGGGTGCCCTTGCATTTGGAGCATAGATGTTCAGGATTGAGAGTTCTTCTTGTTGTATTTTTCTTTGACCAGCAAGAAATGTCCCTCAGAGTTTCTTTTGATCACTTTGGGTTGACAGTCAATTTTATCTGATATTAGAATGGCTACTCCAGCTTGTTTCCTGAAACCATTTGCGTGTAAAATTGTCTTCCACCCCTTTACTCTAAGGTAGTGTTTGTCTTTGACACTGAGGTGTGTTTCCTGTATGCAGCAAAATGTAGGGTCCTGTTTATGAATCTAGTCGGTTAGTCTGTCTTTTTATTGGGGCATTGAGCCCATTGATGTTAAGAGATATTAAGGAATAGTGATTATTACTTCCTGTCATTTTTGATGTTATTTTTAAAATTTGATTGGTTAACTTCTTTTGGGTTTGATGAAAGAAGGTTACTATCTTGCTTTTTCCAGGGTGAAGGTTCCCTCCTTGTATTGGTGTTTTCCTCCTATTATCCTTTGTAGGGCTGGGTTTGTGGATAGATTTTGGGTATAGACTTGGTTTTGTCATGGAATATCTTAGTTTCTCCATCTATGGTGAATGAGAGTTTTGCTGGGTATAGTAGTTTTGGTTGGCATTTGTGTTCTCTTAGAGTCTGCATGAGATCTGCCCAGGATATTCTACCTTTCATAGTCTCAGGTGAGAAGTCTGGTGTGATTCTGATAGGTCATCTTTATATGTTACTTGGCATTTTTTTCTTACTGCCTTTAATATTCTTTCTTTGATTAGTACATTTGGGGTTTTGATTATTATGTGTCGGGAGGTATTTCTGTTCTGGTCCAGTCTGTTTGGAGTTCTGTAGGCTTCTTGTATATTCATGGGCATCTCTCTCTTTAGGTTAGGGAAGTTTTCTTCCATAATTTTATTGAAGATATTTGCTGGCCTTTTAAGTTGTAAATCTTCACTATCATCCTTAGGTTTAGTCTTCTCATTGTGTCCTGGATTTCCTGAATGTTTTGGGTTTCTAGCTTTTTGCATTTTGCATTTTCTTTAACTGTTCAGTTAAAGAAACTGTTGGTTTCTATGGTATCTTCAGCATCTTAGATTCTGTCTTCTATCTTTTGTATTCTGTTGTTGATATTTGCATCTATGGCCCCTGATTTCTCCCCAAGGTTTTCTATCTCCAAAGTTCTCTCCCTTTGAGTTTTCTTAGTTGTTTCTACTTCTGATTTTAGATCCTGGATGGTTTTGCTTAGCTCCTTCACTTTCTTGTTTGTGCTTTCCTGTAATTCTTTAAGAGATTTTTGTGTTTCCTCTTTCATGACCTCAGCCTGTTGACCAAAGTTCTCCTGTATTTCTTTAAGTGATTTTTGTTTTTCCTCCTTATTGGCTTTTGTATTCTCCTGAATTTCTTTCAATGAATTTTGTGTTTCCCTTGTAAGGGCTTCTAACTTTTGATACATTTTTCTCCTGAATTTCTTTAAGTATGTCCTTCATGTGTTCCTCTACCAGCATCATGACCAATGATTTTAAATCCAAATCTTGTTTTTCTGGAGGGATGGGGTATCCAGGACAAGCTGTTAAAGGAGAATTGCATTCAGATGCTGCCATATTGCCTTGATTTCTGTTAGTGACGTTCCTGCGTTTGCCTTTTGTCATCTAGTTCTCACTGTTGTTAGCTGGTCTTGTCAATGCGGGACTCACCAGTGCAAGCTGCCTCTTCCCAGCTGGCCTCTCCTGCACAGCTTACCTCCTGCACTGCCTGGAGAAGGAATGCTGTGGCCCAGGCTGTTCAGATCAGAAGCAGACACCTGAAGGTTCCCACCTGGGGCCTGCTGGACTCACCAGAGCACACTGACTCCTCCCAACTGGCCTCTGGGTGCCCCTTTGGCCTCTTTCAGGACCTGGAGATGTGGTGTTGTAGCCCAGGCTGTTCTGGATCCTGAAGCGGAGATCTGAATGCTCCTGCCAGAGGCCTCAGGACTGGAACCAAAGCTCTGTGGTGCTGACCCACTAGAGCAAGCTGTGTGCGCCCAGTCTGCCTCTGGGTGCACACCAGGCCTCTTGCACTTCCTGGAGACCGAGTGCTGTGGCCCAGGCTGTTCAGATCCCAAAGCAGATACTTGATGGCTCCCGCTAGGGCCTGCTGGACTCACCAGAGCACACTGACTGCTCCCAGCTGGCCTCCCCGGTGCCCCTCTGGCCTCTTGCAGGACCTGGAGATGTGGTGTTGTAGCCCAGGCTGTTCTGGACCCCGAAGTGGAGATCTGAAGGTTCTGCTAGAGGCCTCAGGACTGGAACCTAAGCTCTGTGGTGCTATCACGACCCCAGCAGTAAAATTCTAATTAGTAAATAATCTATCAGTCTCAACACGTTTTAAAACACTAAAGTTCAGTCTCTTCTGAGACTCCAGGCAATCTATTAACTGTAATCTCTGTAAAATAAAAATAAAAACTCAGATTGCATACTTCCAACACATGATTGCACAGAATAGATATTATTATTCCAAAAAGGAGAAATGGGAACACATTGAGAAAACATTAAAACCAGCAAGATTGAAAACCATCTGGGGAAATTTCAAACACTACATCCCATGTCAGATAACAAAGTTTCCTTCATATCTCCAACTCTTTTCAGCTTTGTTGACTACAACATACTTCTCTCTCTTGGGCTGTTTCCCTACTGTGTGTACCGATTTCCTTGGCATCTGTCCTGTCATTATGGACTCCTGGGAGTTCTATGAAGGCAAAGGAGGATTCACTACACAGCTTCTTGCAAATACCTCTCTAGGCCTCCATAGAGGGACACCCTTGACACATATCTGGTTTCACTGTGCTTCTTTATTTATGGAAGGAAACTTCATACTTTCCCTTCATTCTCTTGTCCTTGACTCTAATGCCAGAATAATGTGGCTGAAGCTTCAAAGATGCCCTGCTTCAGGGTCTGTAACTTGACTCTTGTTCAGACATACTTGATCCTAGTTTTCTGCTTTGGATAGTTTCTTCACTGTCTAAGCTTTTTAATTCCCTTTTACAAGTTGGAAGCTTACCTGAGTGGTATCTTACACGGAGATCACCATTCAGTTTCTTCCATTTAACGTTATATTTGGCATTAAATGTTTTATCTCCTTGAGCATCTAACTTAGCTCCATGACCCCCCTGTTACTCCTTTACTCCTTAAAGTGTATATTTTGAATTTTGAATTTTTCTTGCTCAGTTTGCTTCTTTTCCTTTTATTTCTACATGAGAGCGGCCACTGATAGCCACATGACTCATACAGTGCTAGGTTGTCTTCAAATTTCTCTGCTGCTTTATATATATATATAAGTATATATATATATATATATATATATATATATATATATATATATATATATATAATACACACACACACACACACACACACATATAATCTTCTAATCTGAAAACTCCTGAGCTGGGCCATCATAATCTTCATTGTTCTTAGCACCCCTGTCTTACTCCTTTCTTCTCACTGTCACCCTCCCAGTCACTCCTTCTCACAATCACTCTCCTCATTCCCTCTCTCCTTCTCATCTGAGCAGGTGGGGGTCTGCTGAATATACACCATGAAACAGCAAGTCATTGTAATGCTAGACCCATCCTCTCTTACTGAGGCCGGACAAGGAAGCAAGCTGGAAGAACATATCCCACATACAAACAATAGTTTTGGGATACTCCCTGCTCCAGTTATTCTGAACCTACAGGAAGACCAAGTTGCACATCTGTTACATGTGAGCAGGGAGGCCTAGGTCTGGCAAGTATAATCTCTTTGGTTAGTGGTTTAGCCTCTGAGAGCTCCAAGGGTCCAGGTTAGTTGACTCTGTTGTTCTTCCTGTGTAGTTCTTAGCCATTTAGAGGCCTCAATCCTTCCTCCCATTCTTCCATAAGACTCTGCAACCTCCAACCACTGTTTAGCTTTGGGTATCTGCATTTGTCTGAGTCACCTGCTGGGTAGAACTCTCAGAACCTCCTTTCTGTAAGCATAACAGAGTATCCTTAATAGTGTCATGGTTTGGTGCTTGCCCATGGGATTGTATTTTTTAATCTTCGTTTTTCTACAGAAATATTCTGGTTTTTCTGCATTGATATTACATTATTTTTTCACTATTGTTCACTTCTCATTTACCTATTCGCAGACCTACTTACAGATGCCACAACAAAGAAATACTGAATTGAATAGTAAGTATGTGCTCAGGATACTGTCAAACACCATTTTCCTTCAGCACATTCAACATTTCATGTTTCACACTGAGGACTAAGATCTGTTTGAAGTATATTTTTGGGCAGAGTACTAGATGTGGAACTACTTTTGTTATGCTGCGTAAGGTAATCCTGATTTCTGAGCATTTTGAATTCTTCAGTGAATCTATGTGGGTTTATGTAGTCAGAGGTTTTCCATTACTGTTTCAGTCTCCTTACTGATCTGTTTATGCTGTTGATCACTTCTTGGTCAAACTTCGGTGGTTTGGATGAATTAGAAATTCATTCAATTATTTTATGTTTTCTAACATAATAGAGCATAGGCTTTAGTATTTCTTTATAATATTTTGGATTTCTTTAGTGTCTTTTGAAATGCTTCTCATTCACCTATGTTTTTGTTGACTTTGGCCATCCCTTCTTTCTCTGGAACACAATGTAAGCAGTCCTTTGAGAGAAATTCGTAGTTCTAATAGCCATGAAATATTAATAAAAATACACATAAACTATTCGGTGATACAAGTCAAGAACTTGAGAAAAAGCAATGCAATTAAATTCAATAAATGTGAAGAAACAAGGAATACTAGGGCAGAAATTAATGATGTAGAAACAGAGAAACATTGAATCAACAAATCTAAGAGCATAGTTTCTGAGGAGGTAAAATCTAGAAACCTTTTAAATGTGATGCCACAAGTCTCAAATAAGCCTTCTTTCCAGTTTTCTATGATCAATTAAGCAGAAATATAAAATAAAATAACTCCAAAATTAATATAAAATTTAAACTCAATTTTTTTCAAATCCATGATCATTTTGAACACTTCAAGGTTAATCCTGTAATTACTATACTGAAATCTTTCCACATTGAACTCCATGAAGGATACATAATATACTGTTAGATATATTTAACAGTTTAAATAAATTGAACACTGAAAATAGAGGATCTACTCGTAAAGAGTCATATACCTTATTTAAGGTACTTGAGTATGTGCACATCTACCCTGATAACACAGTCATCACCAAGCTGTGTGTTTCTAGTAGTTGCCATTGAAAGTCTGCCTGGATGTCCTGAGCATGTTCTGAGCTTCAGGCTGTAAAAGTAATGGACAACTTAGCTAGATGTTGACCTGCTGCCTAGAGTTCAGAATTCACCTTCTACCTGATATAAATCAAGGTCTTTCATGAGAGATAATCACTGTTCTCCTCCATCAAGTCATACCTTGAATACAAAAGTGAGTCTGACGCAGGTTAAATTTTCCACTACCTTGTAAATTTTATTTTCACATTTTTTTTCTGGCACACAATTCATTACTCTTGGTAAGTAGCATTTATCGCTACTATTCCTACCTTACTTCAAAAGATAAAAAGTAAACATTGATTTTATTTCATCTCCTTAGTATATTTTAATTTATACTCCCTTCCTATGCAAGGATAAGAGGCATAGACTATTAAGATTTCTTTTGACCCAGGAATTAGATTGATAACTGTAAAATGAACTTAAATTATAAGGAAACCAATGGTTTCCTAGGGAAATGTCTGTTGGTAAAGATATTGGATTGTTTTCTGTAGTGCTTTGTGGAAATTCACCATTTTAGCTGTCATTTAGAATTCTAAAATGCCTTACTTACATCTAAGTCACAAGGTTGCATGACAAGTGATATTCTGAACTGATACAAATAACAGAATCAAGGGAAACACCTCCCAGGTTAGATTCAATAATATAAGTGACATTTGCTGTATGTTATAAGGAAACACAAGAACCCCTCCTTGCCCCTGAGCTAAAGTCATTTCCTTCCTTTACTTGCTTTTATTGTACTAAATAATAAGTTTCACATGGCTAATGCTATCATTATCAATAGCAAAGTATAAATGGCAACAATAAATAAAGTGTGCTCAGAAACAAAATATGTTCTATAGCCCAAGAGTTCAAAGTGTTATCCTGCCAGATGGAAAGCTTCATTAAGTTTTCATTTCTCAGGAAATTTTGTTCAACCAAAATAATTCCATACTTTTTAGAATGGAAAGAAAAGGAAATAGAGGGCAGGTTAGAAGACTATATGTATTACTTAAAGGAATGATTATTTCTCTTTGGATATAAACAATGTCACTAGTACTGTGCCTGGGGTTATACTGCAGCATATCTGCAGCATCTAGTCAGGAAGCTGAGATATGAAAGCAAATAAAAATAATAAACTATAAATTCAGTGACACTGGTAGATGGATTTATTTTACATGTGGTGCTATTAACTACATGATCCAAGAGAAGGCTGTGATCTGTCTTTCCAGAATTAGATATGTGTGACTCTTTCAATTATTTTAATCCATGTGCTGAATCTAAATGTATAAATGTGACCAGCTTTACCAGGCAATGACCAACCTTTGTCCTTGTTCACATGATGATGGCATTTTGAATACAGCATCTACAGATTGTACCGGTCCCATTATCATAAGCACACCTACCTCTCATTTGTGACATATGACAGAAGTAGATACATCTCTAAATATTTCCTTCCATATACTAGCCTTTCCATTATCAGAAATTTTCATATATTATTTATTAAGAAGACATGAATTAATACTACATCTGTCCCAAAAAATTTTTGTGTGAATTCTGGAATGAACAGACGTTGATGAAAATGTCCTATGTTTATGAGAATGAAAACATTTTATTTCTACATGTACTAGTTGTGTTTGGCTGCCAATATAAGTACTATGAACTGAGTGGCTTACAAGATGAACATTTTTTGAGTCCTGGAAGCTGAAAGCTCAACATAAGATACCAGCAGAGTTTGGCGATACTTCTACTCTTAGCTTTGAGAAGATGCCTCCTGCTATTTTAGCTTTATGATGATGAATATACCAATACCCATGTACTTTATAAAAATTATCAATCATACTTGATTTGGTAAATTATTTAACTTTATCTGTTTCTGCCTATGAATGGTCACATTAGAGGGTTAACATTTTAATAGTTGAAGTTGAAATGGATATATAATGATACAATAAGCTATATCATGATAAAATAATTTAGGTTCTATTTTCTTTATAAAAGAGGAAACACTGTACTTGGGAATATTATCATAATCTTTTCTTTTTATTCTTATTGCCTTAGTCCTGGTAAGAACTGTGCTTAGAGAATCATTTGCTCTTAGGTTGTATATTGAAGTTCCCTGACACACTATCATCATATGTTGTCTTAAATTGATCATTCTTATGTACACTTTCTGCTGTGTGTCATTTCTTCTCCTTGTCTTTGTTTCAGTTATAATCATGTGATGCACTCATAACTGTTCAATAAAAATTAGACAGAAGCTTTCTTCTAAACTGCCAATAGAAAGGTGGAAATTTAACTAACTGTTGATAGGAGTGAATGGTAAAGAATCGTGAATGAGAAAGTTGAAGTCTTCAGTTAAGGACAGCAATGCCTACAGGGATCTGATTGTCTAGAAAGAGTCACTAATAGCTGTTTAGGTCTACTCATGAACACTTCCTGGACACACATGCCTCTTATTTCACCATAAAGAAATAGCAACAAATCTCTTGCATGCAGAGCCACAGATAGTCTCTGGAGACATACCTTCTATTATGCTTTGTTACCTTTTTTTTTTCTGTATAGTTTTTGATGTCAATTTTTGGCAACAAACTTTGGTGAAGTGTTTTATGGAGGTTGTTTAACATACTGTTTTACTTTTATACTTGACATTCTTCCTAATCTAAAATACAAATGTATGCAATATTATTTGTTACTGAAATTATAGAAATACCATGGCAAAGTCAAAAACAAATGAATATTTGTTTATAATATAAATTGTTATAACTTTGGAATGAGGGAGACATAGTTTGTTATGCTGATAAACTTTAGTATTGGATATTTTATTTTTTTGGGGATTCCCCAGCATGCAATAAAGACACATGCTCCACTATGTTCATAGCAGCCTTATTTGTAATAGCCAGAAACTAGAAAGAAACCAGATGTCCCTCAATAGAGGAATGGATACAGAAAATGTGGTATATTTACACAATGAAATACTACTCAGCAATTAAAAACAATTAATTCATGAAATTCTTAGGCAAATGGTTGGAACTGGAAAATATCATCCTAAGTGAGGTATCCCAATCACAAAAGAACACACATGGAATGCAGTCATTGATAAGTGGATATTAGCCCAGAAGCTCTGAATACCCATGACTTACACTGACTGTTTGAGCAGCTCATTCACACTTTGACCCTTTCTCAGCTTTCTGTATATCTAAAAGTCCTAAAACTATTACAGATCTCAGTTTGTTCCTGAATCAGTTTTCTTTTTGCTGTTGTTGATGATGATGAAAATGATGATGCTGGAAAATATTCTTAGATATTGAATAACTTTTTGTGGTAGCACCTAATAAGGTATATAAAGAATAAAAAGAAGATAGGAGTGAATGGTAAAGAATCGTGAATGAGAAAGTTGAAGTCTTTGGGATATTAATGTCTATAATAATTTAGAGTATAAGCTATTTTCTAATACTTTTCTTCTGAATCAGAATGTTCATATGTATAGAATAATATAGAGATTCTTTTCATCAATAAAAAGACACCCCAGTCTGGATCAATATTTAAAACCTTTACATTTTTCAAATAGACTGATAATGAAAACCCATGATTTATGTGGGAATGCAAATGATCTGAATATTCTCATGTGCTAAATTACTAGTGTTAATAACTTGAAACTTGTAATTGAATTCCTTGTTCATTTATTTTGTGGGTGTATGTGTCCAGCACCCAGTGATATGCTATTATGTGGTTCTGACCATCAGTTCTTCATAGTAAAAGGCAGGTAAAAACAGTGTATGTTTGTAAAGGATAGAAAGCAAGTTTATTATTGGATTAATAATCATCTGAGATGGAATGATAGGTTGAAAAAGACATGGCAACAAACATGGTAGTGCTAATAATATGTTAAACATTTAGAATTATTTTCTATATGAGCCATTTGCTATTTCAGATCAGTTAAAAAGCTTTTGAAAGATAAGTCCAACAGTACTGTTTTAGATAATGGCTAGAATACAAAAAAATTCTGGTTACTTTGAAGAACATCAAAGTAGAGCAGCTAAGTGTGCAGTTGCAATGGAAACAATGAGAATAGATTGGTGATCTTCACTTTTATTTAAGCATTTACTGACTACAGTTAACACTGTACTCTAGTAACCATTAGGATTAAAAAAAAATGAGTTCTGTGTTTGGTGGACAGATACCCCATTAAAATCACTTCATTATCCATGCTTTCCCTCTCAGAGCAAAAACAAATACTTCTTTGACATCAAAATGGCTATTCCATAAAACTAACAATAGTAATTTACATTCCCAAAGCATTTTGCAATTTAAAAATATCAGTCACAAACCTTATATTTATTTTCAAACAATACAGGGAAGAAAGTGTAGTAGAATGTTCTCTTTATCTTTCAATGGGGAATTGAACATACATTTGTAGCAAATGGCTTGAGATTTATACAGACTACAGATTAGAATTGTATTCACATACCTAAATTGAACTCAATATGATATTCCTCTGTAATTTTATTCTATGCATATTTTATTCTTGATGATTAAGTTGTTTTCCTTCCATATAATAATTGCATGTGAGCTTTTCTTCTTTAAAAAGCATTGGTTGCTATTAAATTCTATTAGTTTTCTTGCTATAGTCCTTAAATAAATTAGTTCTGCTATATTATTTGATTCTATAGAATAGTTTTCATGGGTTTTACAGCTGGGTTGGTGTCCAGGTTTCTCTTTCCATAGCTGGCAGAACATATATTGTCTCTTGGAGGTTTGACCATTTCTGAAAGGAAACAGAGGGGCTGGATCTGGCAAGCTTAGAGTTTGGGTAGGGTGTGCTTGGAAGAGCAAAAGAAGGGAAAACTGTGGTCAGGATGTATTTTAGGAAAGAAGATTTTTTTGAATTACAAAATATTTTTCAGTATATAAAAAACCTTGCCAACAAAGGAATGAAAATAAAATCACACATTCCTAAATGAAACAAAATATCGACAAACCTGAGGTATGTGAGTAAAGCAATACAATAAATGCTCCTTCATTCTTTAAACACTTTTAGTCTTTACATTTTTATTCAAAAGCTAAAATATTACATTTTTACATCAATTTAATAATATTAGAAATAAATTTATATGAAGTAGTAAAATATCAAACTCTGTTGCAAGAACTTAAAGTACAAACCATTGCATGTAAATGCTTCTGTTCATGACAATGTAACATTGAAGAGCTTAGCAGACTTGGAGGAAGAGTTAACTTCCAGGCAGTCCTAGACACAGGCAGCAGTTCAGCTTCTGGTCACAGATTTTATTCTTTTTATCGAAAGAAATTCCCAAAACTCATGCCTTGATCTCTAAACACTAGACTCTAGTAATGATCCATAGCTCCTAGGAAAAGTGTGTCTGGTTCCAGAACTACAAACTGAGAGAAAACTAAAAATAAGTGGAAGACTTATAAAAAGTAGAAAAGGCAAGAGAAGCCTGCCAGAGAAAGTTCATCTTAGTCAGAATCAGGGCAGAAGAGAAAGAAAGTAAACACTATAGTTCTAACAAACAGTGCAAATAGAACAACGTCACACTGAGGCCATACCACATATACACATAACAAAAAAAGTACATGGTCAATATATAAAAGGAAATGAATATCAAATTATACTCCTTTCTTTTCCTCTAAATAGAAGTTCTTAAAATATGACACAAACCATAGATTGAGAAGATAGCTCACACATATGTTAGATGTGATGAAATGAAATATAGGTAGAAATATATACAGAGCCAGGGTCATCCATTCTGATCATAAGCGCATGGCAGACAAGTTTACTTACTTGTGATGGAGAAAAAGAAATGGAAAATAAGATCCACCATTTAAACCTAAGAAAACCTTTTGGTTGTCATGAATGAAACTTCCTTTTTTCAGCTGACAACTGTCATTTCAGAAATGGATAACTTGCTAGAAGACAGAGAACCAGCCATGGAATGTGCAAGGTCAATTAATCCATCTTCAACATGTCTACACCTAAAGCTCAGGGAGCATCATAGAATAGGTGAGTAATAAGAGTATATTAGCCGAAGTTCTTCGGGTGAAAATTCTTTGTTTAGATCTGTACCCCATTTTTAATAGGGTTATTTGGTTTTCAGGGATCTAACTTCTTGAGTTCTTTGTATATATTTGATATTATCCCTCTGTCGGATGTAGGGTTGGTGAAGATCTTTTCCCAATTTTTTGGTTGCCGATTTGTCCTTTTGATGGTGTCCTCTGCCTTACAGAAACTTTGTAATTTTATGAGGTCCCATTTGTCAATTCTTGATCTTAGAGCATAAGCTATTGGTGTTCTGTTCAGGAACTTTCCCCCTGTACTGATGTCCTCAAGGGTCTTACCCAGTTTCTTTTCTATTAGCTTCAGAGTATGGAGGAATGAATACAAAAAATGTGGTGTATATACACAATGGAGTACTAGTCAGCCATTAGAAACAATGGATTCATGAAATTCTTAGACAAATGGATGGAGCTGGAGAAGATCATACTAAGTCATGTTCTCAAAAGATCAATCATGGTATGCACTCACTAATAAGTGGATATTTGCCTAGAATAATGGAATACCCAAAACATAATCCACACATCAAATGATGTGTAAGAAAACGTAGGAGTATCCCCTGGTTGTGGAAAGACTCGGTTTAGCAGTATAGGGCAATACCAGAACAGGGAAGTGGAGAGGGATGGATGGAGGAACAGGGGGAGGGAAGAGGACTTATGGGACTTTCAGGGAGTGGGAAGCCAGAAAAGGGAAAACCATTTGAAATGTAAATGAAAAATATATTGAATAAAAAAAAGTATATTAGCCATATGTCAAGACTATCTTTTATGAAATTGTATCTTCAATACATGAGAGGGAAGTTAATCCCATCCCATGAGATCTCAAAAATACAAAAGTTTACATGAAATATTGATGAAGGAACTTTCACAATGCTCTTTTCCTAGATAAAGAGCAATGAACAGTTAATGTCTACTGATGGATGGTGAACCAGTTTTCCTTAGAAATGATCCTCCTATGTGGGTATCTAATAGCAAAGAGTCAGTCCTAAGACATATACTTATGTGTAAAATTAAATGCACCCAGCATGTTTTATTTATTTTAATGTATACTCTGTATATAAGAAATATACTTTATAGGTCCATATTTAAGAATGCATATATGTATGTATGTGTATATATGCATATATACATATATATCACTATATATGTAATAATTATAAAGAAAAAGGGCTATGAAATTGATAAGAGGTATGCAGAGCACAGTGTAAGTTGGAGGGAGGGTGTAACATTCGAGATAGAGTACACATACATGAAATTAAATAAAAATCTAGCCCACTAACTAAAACCCAGCATCTTTATCTAAGGAGGTAGAACTGAGAATGCACCTCTCTTTATTCCAAAGGACAGTAAGAGAGCTAAGGATAATGGCTCATGTAAAGCTAGAAGTCAAATACATCTCTTACCATATGAGAATGAGTAGGTAATAAAATAATCATGGCAAAATTTTGAGATCTTATATTTCAAAAGAAATGGCAAGCATTTCTCAGGTGATGTTTATCAAATATTGTCTCTTTCCAAGAACTTTATTGCAGAAAAAGATTTGCTTATTGGAAATTAATCAAAACTAGTGGACCTACTTTTGTATATTATAAATTATTATGTAGTAAAATATTACTCAATAATAAAAAAACAATAATTTGGAACTGAGATAAGATAATGTGATTGGAAAGAATTACCAAAAAATGGTAGTAAGATTAAGATACAATAATAGATTCATTTTCATAGATATACACATTGAGCTTCGTTTTGTAATTTAAAATATAATGATGCAATTTTTCTTCTCCTGTTCTTTCTTCCTGACCCTTTATCCCAAAACGTGTTTCTCTTGTTTAACCATATTTGTTACTTGTACTTATAAATCAATGAACATATAAATACAACCATTGAATCCATTCAGTATTACATGTGTACATATGTTTCTATGGATAATTCCCAACTGTAAGACACAAGGAAATGAGGGGGGAAAAAGATACCAAAAAGTATAAAAAATTCACCTAAAAATTAAAAAAATAGCAACTTACTATATAGAAATATAATGGAATATTAGTAAACTGATTTGATGAATAATATTAAAATATAATCCCAGTGTTTTATTAGCTAGTGAAAATCTGTAGCATATAAATTTAAAATCTTTGATCTTAATAATACGGAAGCACAGCCAATCTGCAACCTAGAGAAAATTTAAAGGAAAAGAAAAACTTAAACTTTCAATTTTCAGGTAGAAAAAAGCATAAGTCCATAAAAATATGATTATTCTGATTATTTTAAACAATAACTATACAAAATGCATTTACAGAGAATTAGATGATGTAAATTAAAACATCTGAATAGTGATATAAAAAGATAAAAGAATTTTATGTAGACATTTAAAATCTACATAACATAGACTCATTCTTTCAGAAAAGTACAGCTCTTCTTGTAGAAGCAGAAAGCCACAAACAAAGGGTACAATATAAAAGTGTATACTTCATGAAATTAATCAACTGATAATAATTATAAAAATAATAAATGAAATTTTATCAAATCCAACTTAAGCTAAAGAATCAAATAATATTAGTTCTCCTTCTTTTGATAAAATTGCATCAAGTAATTTAGTATAAGTTTCCTATTTTCTCTTTGTAAAATAATCATCATGTCTTGGCCTTGTCAAGTTTTAGTTAATATGCTAGTTTTGCAGGAGAGAGGTTATTATATTTTCTTTTTGACAGAGTTCTATTCTGACAGTTTCTGCAATCTTCACAGATCCCCTACTTCCCAACCCTTACTCAAAATTATCAAGACAGGATTACAAATGCTGCAATAGGTATGTGTTCTCCTTACCCTGCATAGGCAAAGAATATAAAACACTGCAGTGTGAGTTCTTGTTTACCTGTGTAGGCAAACATGTTTCCATTGATCTCATTTTTCTTCAAATGCAAGTCAAAAAGTAGGATCTATGACATTCTCTTGATTTTCCTCAAACAAGTTCTGTTTTTTATAAAACAAAATATAGATTTCTGATAATGAAAACTATTTTATTGCTCCTTAAAATATTGTAGGTGCCTTCTTAGTCAATACTAGCCCATGCCCAGGCTTCTATCTTCTTAATGCAGTGAACATTGTATATTAACATAACATTATATTACATCACATCTCTGTCTATTTATCTGTTTATTTGTCTATATATCTATCTTTATATCTATCTATCTATCTATCTTTCTAACTAACTATCTCTCATCTATCACTACATGACTTCTTGAAATAAAGCCAAGAAAACTAAGGAGACACCAACAATAACACCTTGACCTAAGTTTATCTGCAGGCCACTCAGATAATATAACATCTATATTAAAGAATTCATAATTTCCAAAAATGATAATTACGAATAAAACCTCCAAAACATTTCAAGATCTTGGGAGAAACAAAAGGGTGATTTAAGGTGTAGGGTGTGATATTGTTCTAATGATTTTAAGTAAGTAGTAATGACACATAAATTAAGAGTACATGAGTAAAACAAAAAAGAATACACAAGTGGGTCACATTGATGTTATGGATATATATATATATATATATATATATATATATATATATACACACACACATACATGTATATATAATAGCAAATGAATTTTTGAATTCTTTTTCTTTTTTTATTCGATATATACTTTTTTTAATATATATTTTTATTTTCTATATTCTTTGTTTACAATCCAAAAGCTTTCCTCTTTCCCAGCTCCCCCCTCCCTATATGTCCCATAAGTCCTCTTCTCTCCATCCATTATCCTATCTTTCCCCCTCCCTTTTCTCTGTCCTGGTACTCCCCTACAATGCTGGATCAAGCCTTTCCAGGATTAGGGACCTCTTCTTCCTTCTTCATAGGAATCATTTGATATGCTAATTGTATCTTCAGTATTCAGAGCTTCAGGGCTAATTAATATCCTCTTATCAATGATTGCATTCCATGTGTATTGTTTTCTTATTGAGTTACCTCGCTTAGGATGATATTTTCCAGTTCCATCCATTTGCCTAAAAAATTCACAAATTCATTGTTTTTAATTGCTGAATAGTACTCCATTGTGTATATATACCACATTTTCTGTATCCATTCCCCCACTGAGGGACATCTGGGTTCTTTCCAGCTTCTGGCTATTATAAATAAGGCTGCTATGAACATAGTGGAGCATGTGTCCTTATTGCATGCTGGGTATATGCCCAGGAGAGGTATAGCAGGGTCCTTGGGAAGTGTCATGTCCACTTTTCTTAGGAACCGCCAGACTGATTTCCATAGTAGTTGTACCATCTTACCATCCCACCAGCAGTGAAGGAGTGTTCCTCTTTCTCCACATCCTCACCAACACCTGCTGTCTCCTGAGATTTTAAACTTAGCCATTCTGACTGGTATGAGGTGAAATCTCAGGGTTGTTTTGATTTGCATTTCCCTAATGGCTAATGATGTTGAGCAGTTCTTAAGGTGCTTCTCAGCCATCCGAATTTCTTCAGGTGAAAATTCTTTGTTTATGTCTGTACCCCATTTTTAATAGGGTTATTTGATTCCCTGGGGTCTAACTTCTTGAGTTTTTTGCATCTATTGGATATTAGCCCTCTATCGGATGTAGAATTGGTGAAGATCTTTTCCCAATTTGTTGGTTGCCATTTTGTCCTTTTGACAGTGTCCTTTCCCTTACAGAAACTTTGTAATTTTATGAGATCCCCTTTGTCAATTCTTGATCTTAGAGCATAAGCTATTGGTGTTCTGTTCAGGAACTTTCCCCCTGTGCCTATGACCTCAAGTGTTTTTCCTAGTTACTTTTCTATTAGTTTCAGTGTGACTAGATTTATGTGGAGGTCCTTGATCCACTTGGAGTTGAACTTAGTACAAGGAGATAAGAATGGATCAATTTGCATTCTCCTGCATGCTGACGTCCAGTTGAACCAGCACCATTGGATGAAAAGGCTATCTTTTTTCCACTGGATGTTTTCAGCTCCTTTGTCGAAGATCAAGTGACCATAGGTGTGTGGATTCATTTCTGGGTCTTCAATTCTATTCCATTGGTCCACTTGCTTGCCACTGTGCCAGTACCATGCAGTTTTTAACACTATTGCTCTGTAGTATTGCTTGAGGTCTGGGATACTAATTCCCCCAGAAGTTCTTTTACTGTGGAGAATAGTTTTAGCTATCCTGGGTTTTTTGTTTATTCCAGATAAATTTGAGAATTGCTTTTTCTAACTCTGTGAAGAACTGAGTTGGGATTTTGATGGGGATTGCATTGAATCTATATATTGCTTTTGGCAAGATGGCCATTTTAACTATATTAATACTGCCAATCCACAAGCATGGAAGTTTTTTTCGTTTTCTGAGGTCTTCTTCAATTTCCTTCCTCAGTGACCTGAAGTTCTTGTCGTATAGATCTTTCACCTGTTTGGTTAGAGTCACACCAAGATACTTTATATTGTTTGTGGCTATTGTTAAGGGTGTCATTTCACTAACTTCTTTCTGATCCTGCTTATCCTTTGAGTATAGGAAGGCAACTGATTTGCTTGAGTTGATTTTATAACCAGCCACTTTGCTGAAGTTGTTTATCAGCTGTAGGAGTTCTCTGATGGAGGTTTTTGGGTCACTTAAGTATACTATCATGTCATCTGCAAATAGTGATAATTTTATTTCTTCCTTTCCAATTTGTATCCCTTTGACCTCCTTAAGTTGTCTAATTGGTCTAGCTAGAACTTCAAGTACTATATTGAAAAGATATGGAGAGAGAGGGCAGCCTTGTCTAGTCCCTGATTTTATTGGGATTGCTTCAAGTTTCTTTCCATTTAGTTTGATATTGGCTACCAGTTTGCTGTATATTGCTTTAACTATGTTTAGGTATGGGCCTTGAATTCCTGTTCTTTCCAAGACTTTCAGCATGAAAGGATGCTGAATTTTGTCAAATGCTTTTACAGCATGTAATGAAATGATCATATGGTTTTTTACATTGAGTTTGTTTATTTAGTAGATTGCATTAATGGATTTCCTTATATTGAACCATCCCTACATCCCTGGGATGAAGCCCACTTGATCGTGGTGGATGATGGCTTTGATATGTTCTTGGATTCGGTTGGCAAGAATTTTATTTAACATTTTTGCATCGATATTCATAAGGGAAATTGGCCTGAAGTTCTCTTTCTTTGTTGGATCTTTGTGTAGTTTTGGTTTCAGTGTAATTGTGACTTCGTAGATCTAGTTGGGTAGGGCTCCTTCTGTTTCTATTTTGTGGAACAGTTTGCAGAGTATTGGTGTTAGGTCTTCTTTGAAGGTCTGATAGAATTCTGGACTTAAGCCATCTGGTCCCGTGCTTTTTTTGGTTGGGAGAATTTCTATGACCCCTTTTATTTCTTTAGGGGTTATGGGCCTGTTTAGCTGATCTATTTGATCATGATTTAATTTTGGTGTTTGATATCTGTCTAGGAAATTGTCCATTTCCACCAGATTCTCCAGTTGTTTTGAGTATAGGCTTTGGTAGTAAGATCTGAGGATTTTTTGAATTGCCTCAGTGTCTGTTGTTATATCTCCCTTTTCATTTCTAATAGTGTTAATCTGGATACTGTCTCTGTTCCCTTTGGTTAGTCTGGCTAAGGGTTTATCTATCTTGTTGATTTTCTCAAAGAACCAGCTCCTAGTTTCGTTGATTCTTTGTATGGTTCTCTTGGTTTCTACTTGATTGATTTAGCCCTGAGTTTGATGATTTCCTGCCTTCTAATCCTCCTGGGTGAATTCACTTCTTTTTGCTCCAGGGCTTTCAGGTGTGTCATTAAGCTGCTAGTGTATGCTCTCTCCATTTTCTTTTTGGAGGCACTCAGGGCTATAAGTTTTCCTCTTAGCACTGCTTTCATTGTGTCCCATAGATTTGGGTATGTTGTGTCTTCATTTTCATTAAATTCTAAAAAGCCTTTGATGTCTTTCTTTATTTCTTCCTTGACCAAGGTATCATTGCATAGAATATTGTTCAGTTTCCATGTGTATGTGGGCTTTCTGTTGTTTTTGCTGCTATTGAAGACCACTTTTTCTCCATAGTGATCTGATAGGAGGCATGGGATTATTTCGATCTTCTTATATTTGTTGAGGTCTGTCTTGTGACCAATTATATGGTCGATTTTGAAGAAGGTACCATGAGGTGCTGAGAAAAAGGTATATTCTTTTGCTTTAGGGTGAAATGTTATATATATATATGTTAAATCTAATTGGCCCAAAGCTTCAATTAGTTTTACTGTGTCCCTGCTTAGTTTCTGTTTTCCTGATTGGTCCATTGAGGAAAGTGCAGTGGTGAAGTCACCCACAATCATTATGTTAGGTGCAATGTGTGCTTTGAGCTTTAATAAAGTTTCTTTTATGAATGAGGGTGCCTTTGCATTTGGAGCATAGATGTTCAGGATTGAGAGTTCTTCTTGGTGTGTTTTTCCTTTGACCAGCAAGAAGTGTCCCTCAGTGTCTCTTTTGATGACTTTAGGTTGAAAGTCAATTTTATCTGATATTAGAATGGTTACTCTGGCTTGTTTCCTGCGACCACTTTCTTGTACATTTTTCTTCTAGTCTTTTACTCTAAGGTAGTGTTTGTCTTTGACACTGAGGTGTGTTTCCTGTATGCAACAAAATGTAGGATCCAGTTTACGTATCCAGTCCATTAGTCTATGTATTTTAATTGGGGCATTGAGCCTATTGATGTTAAGAGATATTAAGAAATATTGATTATTACTTCCTGTCATTTTTGATGTTATCTTTCATATTTTATTAGTTATCTTCTTTTGGGATTGATGAAAGAAGGTTACTATCTTACATTTTCCAGGGTGAAGTTTCCCTCCTTATGCTGGTGTTTTCCTCCTATTATCCTTTGTAGGGTTGGGTTTGTGGTAAGATACTGAATGAAGTTGGTTTTGTCATGGAATATCTTGGTTTCTCCATCTATGGTGATTGAGAGTTTTGCTGGGTATAGTAGTTTTGGTGTGCATTTGTGTTCTCTTAGAATCTGCATGAGATCTGCCCAGGATCTTCTAGCTTTCATAGTCTCTGGTGAGAAGTCTGGTGTGATTCTGATTGGTCTTCCTTTATATTTTACTTGGCCTTTTTCTCTTACTGCCTTCAATATTCTTTCTTTGTTTAGTACATTTGGGGGTTTGATTATGATGTAATGGGAGGTATTTCTGTTCTGGTCCAGTCTGTTTGGAGTTCTGTAGGCTTCTTGTATATTCATGGGCATCTCTCTCTTTAGGTTAGTGAAGTTTTCTTCCATAATTTTATTGAAGATATTTGCTGGCCCTTTAAGTTGTAAATTTTCACTCTCATTTATGTCTATAATTCTTAGGTTTTGTCTTCTCATTGTGTCCTGGATTTCCTGGATATTTTGGGTTACAAGCTTTTTCATTTTGCATTTTCTTTAATTGTTGAGTTCATGGTTTCTATGGTATCTTCAGCATCTGAGATTCTTTCTTCTATCTCTTGTATTCTGTTGTTGATAGTTGCATCTATGGCCCCTGATTTCTTCCCAAGGTTTTCTATCTCCAAAGTTGTCTCCCTTTGAGATTAGTTTCTTAGTTGTTTCTACTTCTGATTTTAGATCCTGGATGGTTTTGCTTAGCTCATTCACTTGCATGTTTGTGTTTTCCTGTAATTCTTTAAGAGATTTTTGTGTTTCCTCTTTCATGACCTCAGCCTGTTGACCAAAGTTCTCCTGTAGTTCTTTAAGTGATTTTTGCATTTCCTTCTTATGGGCTTCTGAATTCTCCTGAATTTCTTTCAATGCTTTTTGTGTTTCCCTTGTAAGGGCTTCTAACTTTTGATCCATTTTTCTCCTGAATTTCTTTAAGAGATTTATTATGTCCTTCATGTTATCCTGTAACAGCATCATGACCAGTGATTTTAAATCCATATCTTGTTTTTCTGGAGTATTGGTGTATCCAGGACATGCTGCTAATGGAGACTTGGGTTCAGATGCTGCCATATTGCCTTGATTTCTGTTAGTAATGTTCTTGCGTTTGCCTTTTGCCATCTATTTCTCACTGGTGTTAGTTGGTCTTGTTGTCAATGCTGGACTCACCAGTGCAAGCTTCCTCTTGGCAGCTGGTCTCTGGGTGCCCAGCTGACCTCCTGCACTGCCTGGAGACTGGGTTCAGTGGCCCAGGCTGTTCCTGATCTTGAAGTGGAGGCCTGAAGACTCCATCCAGATGCCTCAGGGCTGGATCCTCTGCTCTGCAGGGCCTGACTCACAGGAGCACGGATAACTTCTTTATTTACATTTCAAATTATTTCCTCTTTCCTGGATCTACCCTCCTTTAAATTCCCATAAGCCCTCTTCCCTCTCCCTCTTCCTCCATCCATCCCTTCCCACTTCCCTGTCCCTACACTACTGCACTGAGCCTTTTCAGAACCAGGGGCCATTCCTTCCTTCCTCTTGGACATCATTTGATATGTGGATTATGTTTTGGGTATTCCAAGATTCTAGGCTAATATCTGCTTATCAGTGAGTGCATACCATGTGTGTTATTTTGAGACTGGATTACCTCACTTCGGATGATGTTCTCCAGCTCCATCCATTTGTCTAAGAATTTCATGAATTCATTGTTTCTAATGGCTGAATAGTACTCCATTGTGTATATAAAAAAAGAATACACAAAGCAAATGAATTTATTGAATTCTTGGTATACTTATCAGAAATATTTACGTGTATGCATGTACTAATCTAATATATTATAGTAACCATTAAAAGCTCTTAAATTTTGTACTTTATATTACAGAATAATTTACAAATTGAATCACATGTACAGATCAATAAAATTATTCATGGCTGAATCCAAAATTTGCAACTGAACAATCAGGTTTTACATTTTTTTTTGCACAAAAGTTCAGAATAATCTTATAATATAATTGAAAATTCAAAGTATTGGCCCAATTTCTCTATTCACTTATTTCAGCTGAAAACGAGACTGAGCACTAAGATAGCTAGCTTTTTTGTATGTAATAATTCTTTAATATGGGAAATATGAATTTACGATTTGGTTCCATGCCTTTCAATATCAGACCTCATCAATTTCTCAAAGAAAATCCATCAAAGATTCCCATGACTGTTCAAAATTAATTTGTGTGGACTGCTTCTGCTCCCACTGCAACCTGAATGTGGAAATAGGTGAGCATCTTCAGATTTTTTTTATTATATATATTCTTTATTTACATTTCAAATGTTGTTACCTTTCCTGATTTATGCCACCCTCCCTCCCCCAAAAAAAACCCTAACCCATCCCCTCTCTCCCTGCTTACCAATCCACCCACTCCTGCTTCCTTGTCCTGGCATTCCCTTACACTGGAACATCGAACCTTCTCAGGAATGAGGGCCTCCCCTCTCTTTGATGTCCAAAAAGGCCATCCTCTGCTACATATGTATCTGGAGCCATGGGTCCCTCAATGTGTACTCTTTGGTTGGTAGTCTAGTCCTTGGGAGTTCTGGGGGTACTGGGTGGTTCATATTGTTTTTCTTATGGAAAGATCCACTTAGATGATGTATGTCTTGAACTCCTAATAGCTCATCACAAGTAAGAGAGGAAAATGAAGCATATCATGCAATAATCCTGGAAAAGAACTGACGAGGATTTAGATGAGCAGTGTAACTCATACGGGGTGTTGGATGTCCTCAAGCTTTTAGTCCTAGAAAGCAAGTTTGTCAGTCTCTGTCAAAAGCTATTGCTGTTTCCAGAATGAGATGCTAACATGTAACTCTGGGATACCTCCTTCACAAGGCTACACATTTGATGTAGGCAACTTACTAGAAGCTTCATTTTTGCACTTGGTTATGGGCTCAGGGAGAGAAATGTATATTGACTTGTCCAGCAAAAATGGGGGAAAGCAAACCTGCTTTTATGTTACCAAAGTAATGAGTTTCCCTCCCTCCCTCCCTCCCCCCTCATGTGTGTGTCTGTGTGTGTGTGTGTGTGCGCGCCATATCAAGTGTTTCCATTGCCTTCAGAACATGTATGGTATGTTGTCATTCTGAGTTCTACCTAGAAGGAATTTGAAGTGACTCAGAGGAAGAGCAAAACTGTTCTGAATTAGTAGTGATGAATAACATCAAGAGAAATGGACCATACCAGCTTCTCTATATGAGTATAAAAATTCTCATATCTTAAATTCTCATGAACTTAGGCAGATATCATCCAGGTATAACTGTCCTCTGAAAGGTTTCATCCAGATGACCAAAACAGATGTACAGACCCACAGACAAACATTAGACCAAGCTCTGAAAGTCTTTATTTTAATTCATGTGTATTCAGTGATGATTGCATCTTATATTTTATGAGCATAAAGAAATATATGCATTTGCATATATATATATATATATATATATGCAGGTGAATATCATGACATCAATATGAATACATGATTTATGAGGGAAAATAGGAATATATTGTCAAGTGAAAACTGGAGATTTCTAGCAATCATTTTTTGCTTATATTTTTTATTTTCTTTTCTTATCAATTCCAAGGATGTTAAAGCTTGAAGTTTCTTTTAATAATATAGATGTTTATTTTGCCTTACTTTGGACAACTCTGCTGTAATTAGGGAATTACCCACAAATAATTTCATATCTCCTCAAAATGGCTGCCAGACCTGTGTCTCACCAGTGTCCGTCCATCTATTGCAATTTTATGTGACATAGACAAGAAGAGCCACAATCTGGCTGACACACAGGTGTGTCTGTGGCAAGTGTTGCTGACACAACAAGACAGATTACTATGCATCATGAAAGCCAATGTTCTGGCTGTCACATATATATCCCCGTGTAGGGTTGTGTTGTGTTGTGTTGTCGTAGCAATGCAGTTTTGCAACCTATCTAGGGCATTGCTTCTCTTGCTTCATGGAGATATTAATTAGTGACTGTTCTCATTTTGTAGGAGGTCACTATGACTCTAAACTAGTATAGATCCCATTTTTAGCTCTTAACAATTTGCTGGCATATTTTCCCAGCACTTGTTCCCTACAGGATCTCCCATATGGAGTACTTCCATCTCTGTTTCTCTATCATCTTTTCTCATTTCCCTCCATCATTCTCAGCAGTACAGACAGACACTACTGTTTCTCTTATCTCAAGTCTGCCACTGTCTGGAGCACACATGTCAAGTTTTTGTCTCTGCACTTTATTTCCTTTTTGAGCAAGACTCCTTGGAGGCCTGGATCCTGAGCCTCTCTGATTTATCTCCCCTTATTCTCTCTTGTTCTTGGTTCAGTCAGACTTTCCCACTGAAACTGCTCTTCTCAAAGTCCCCATGACCTTCCCATCACTATGTTGACCTCTACATTGTGAAACCACCTTTAGTTCTTGTCTTGTGACACCTATTAACAGCATGCAATAAAATTGATCACTTCCTCTGCCTTGAAATACTTGCTCAGCTGCCAGGATACTGCAGTCTCCTAGTTGTCCTCCTGCTTCTCTGAGGCTCATTCTCTGAGGTATCCTGCTTCATTCTTTTTATTTAAATCTCTTAATTTTGAAATGATTCTGGTCTTAGTCCTTGTATTGTTTTTCCTTTGTCTATACTCATCTAACCACAGGGTTATATATTTTAACAAACTCATCCTTCCTATGTGCATGATAGCCATGAATTGGATTGCCCTCTGCATAGGTAACATCTCCACTCAAAGAGGGAATAGACATTTCAAATACTACATTCCTCAAGTTGGACTTCTGGTCCATACACATTATCTGTATCCAAAACTCTTGGTTTTCTCAATCTCAATCAGAAACCATTCATTTTTCCTTGTATCAAGCAGATTTGTAACTGGTTCTTTTAATTCCTGAACATTATCCATCCATTCTATTGGGAGATCCATTCCAAAATACTCATTGATTATGTGCAAAAATGATGAATTGACATCGCTCTATAAATTTACCTCTTTGGAACACAGCATTACCTCTTTTCCTGTGAAATATTTTCATGGTTTTTCTAACAGGTTTCTAATTTGATTCTAAAATTGTCATCTCTGTTGATTTGAAACACAGCTGCATAATGAGCCTTAAAACCAGGTGAAAGTGTATTTTATTTCAGCTCAAAGATTCTAATACCAACATTTTCACTATGTCCTAATTACTTGAGACTTTATGAGCCTGTTGATTTGTCTGAATTTATTATTGGATGAATTTGTCATAGTAATTTAGATCATTGAAATTTACCTCCTCTAATGGTTCAAATGCACCATGGATACTCTCATCCCACATTTCCTGCCTCACTGTCTCTATTAACTTGACCACAACGCATGTATTCTGTTATTTTCTTAATTATTTTTTTAAACTGCTTTGGGGGATTTTTTTCTTTTTCTTCTTGTTTACATTCCAAATGATTTCCCCTTTCCCAGTTCCCCCCTCCCCATATGTCCCATAGCCCTCTTCCCTCCACCCATTCCCCAATCACCCCCATCTCATTTCTTTGTCCTGGTAATTCCCTGCATCAAGCCTTTCCTGGAATAGGGCTCTCTCCTTCCTTCATCTTGGGAATCATATGATATGTTATTTGTGTCTTGAGTATTCAGAGCTTCTGGGCTAATTAATAACCACTTATCAGTGACTGCATTCCACGTGTATTCTTTTGTGCATTCCTTTAATTATTTTTTCTCACCTAGTATTTCCTCAATATACTCATCCAACTTAAAACAATTATTTTTCACATATTTTATTCACACCTATTACTTATACATGAACCAGCACACTGTCTCCTTCCATTAACACATGCCCTTGTAGAATGTAATTATTCAGAATGGGTGACATATACCTAATAGATAATGCTACTAACTCATTCTGGTTTGACTGAGAATTGTCCATACTTTTTCACTGCAAAGTATGTTCATTGAGCAGTTGAAGCTCTAAGAAAATGTCAAAGGTTTTCCTACTAGTTCATTAAACATTTGTTAAAAAACAGAATGACAGAAGTGGACCTACATATAGTATTTTTTAGCTATTATAATGAATGAATCAGGTATCATGGAATGGATTAATATAACCATATCCAAAGATTCAAAGTCATTTATTCAGTCATAATTTTGCACCTGGTAATACCTAGCACAGAACTGTGGAAAACAATGTTAGGAAATACTATTTAGAGTTCCTCAGTAATTATTTTTGTGGCACATACTTGACTGGAACATGTTTGTTCTCCTGGTTGTAAATGACTTATAAGAACACTGAATACAATTTTAAAATACACATAGCATAGATATTTAAGTACATAAATTCTTATTCATTGGAAACTATTGTCATTAGTAAATGGAAACTGAGTATTCACTTTATTCACTTAACCAATGATTTGATTAATAGCTGGATAAAATTCCTATTATTGGGTAAAAATTTAAGCTTTAGGCATGAAAATTAGGGCATAAGAAATAGGTTCAAGTGATTATTATAGGTTCATAGAATTATTGTCCTGATATACAGCACTTTGTTTTTATATATCTTTGTGAGTTTAATAGATAAGATGTTAATCTAAACATAACATAAATATTGTCACTCTTCAAAGCTTTCTTAAATTTAAACATATACATGTTCGAATCAAGCACACATTATACCAGAAGCAAAAGATCTAAGCATTATTTTCTTACTCAAATAAAGGGCATCACATAAGATGGCCTCATAGAAGCCAGTTGAATACTTTCATACTTATTTTCTGTTCATCATTGTATGAGGATGTGTGTCACACAAATTGCATGCCACACAAATTGCTTTTATCACTTTGAACAGTAGCAACTGACTTTGAATATTGTGAAAGACAGACCACATCTCAATCAATCGAGACCAGATTAATAAAGAGATATGGACCCAGGCTTCTTCATATCAGACACATTCTCCTTCCAGGTGCAGAAAAATCTAAAACTATCTAAGGCAGTAGATATGACTCTCTTAATTTTTTTGATCTTCCAGTAGGAATATCAATAGAGAATATGAATATCTCTGACTACTTGTCTCTGAAGATCAGCCTCAGTATAAGCACTTCCAGGTGGCCATGTAAATATATTGTGTGCTTGTTCAAAGGATAATGAAGTTGGTCTTCTGGCCTACCATCTTTCCATGATATTTCATGCATGAGCCAAAAGATTTGTAAAGAGTGTTTTAGCATGGGGACATAACAGTTATTCACAATATGTGGCCTGATTAACCAGGGCTTGATCATGGGAACTAGCTTTTAGAGTCCAGAGAGCATAAAGCTTGGAAAAAGTAGCCATATCAATAGGAACAGTCCTGACTACCAGTGATGGCTTTGGAAAGGTCATAAGTCAAGCAGAAAAACAATAATGTGTACTTTATTTGCAGAAAGACTAAAGTATGTATATATGATATATGTGATAACTAGTGGAACTTATTTTAATAAATCCCCATTTATATAAGATTATTGAGTATCTGTAACAGAAAATAGAGTAACTGTAGTGGCGATTCCTGGTTGTCAACTTGACTATATCTGGAATGAGCTACAGTCTAGAATTGGAAGGCTCACCTATGATCGTTATTTGGAGGCTCAGAGATATAAGTTTCTGACCTGGATCTTGGCATGGAGAGCTTGAAGCATAGTGGCTAAGACAAGGAGATCTCCAAGTTCAAGATCATTTGGGATTAAAGGCATGGAGGCACATGCCTTTAATCTGGGCCACACCCTCTGCTGGAGATCCACATGCCAATAATCTGGGCCACCCCTCTGCTGGAAACCTACAGCCTTTAATCTGGGCTACACTCTCTGCTGAAGATATATAAGGACATTGGAAGAAGGAAGATCCTCTCTCACTCTTCCTTGCCTGCTTGCTTTATGGGACTGAGAAACTGCTAGATCCTTGGACTTCCATCCACAGCTGCTGCTGATCATTGTTGGGGAGTTGGATTATAGATTGTAAGTCATTCACAAGTTCCCTAACTATATAAAGACTATCCATACGTTCTGTTACTCTAGAGAACCCAAACTAATACAGAATTTGATACCGGGAGTGGTTCTAGAGGAGCAGAAATATAAGGATGAATGTTTCAAAATTTTAGAGTTGGTTGGTTGATCCAATAGCACCTTCAACTACTGAAACTTCTCCAGATTCTCTCCCTCCTGGGAGCTCAGAGAATATTGAAGACCCGTGGATAAAACTATATCTCAAGCTTAAAGAAGCTAATGCCTTTGATTATCTTGATGAATTAGGTGATTCGGTGGTATACAATACTTTCTCCAAGTTGGGAAAAAATCAGAAAATGATTTTGCTGGCTCTTAGCATCTCGGGGAAAAAACAATGAAGGAAAGGAAGGAGTTGTGTGATAAAATCGAAGAGCTCCATACTCAAGTAAACAATCTAAAAGTTGCTAAGTGTGCCCTTGAAGAGAATCTACTCTCTAGCAGCCACAGAGCTCAAACAGCAGAAAATCAAGCTGAAGCCCTCATTATAAGGTTGGTTGAATTACAGCGAAAATTTACGTCTCAACCTCAGAAGGTGTCAGCGGTTATAGTAAGGGCATTAATTGGCAAAGAATGAGATCCTATAACTTGGGATGGGGATGTGTGGGAAGACCCTGTTGAAATTGAGAATTTTGAATCTTCAGATTTTCAAGAATTTGTTCCACCTGAAGAAGTAGTACCCTCAGCCTCACCCCTTGAAATAATGCCTTCTCCACCTGAGGAAATTAATCCCTCAAAGCTTGATAATCCAGCAGTGACTTTTGCTGACAATACTGATGTTTCTCAGGGCCCACCAATAGTTTCTTCTAGACCTATAACCAGACTCAAGGCAAAGCAGGCCCCTAAAGGGGAGGTAGAAAGTGTAGTCCATGAGGAAATACACTATACTAATAAGGAGCTTAATGAATTTGCTAATTCATTCAAGCAGAAGTCTGGAGAATATGCGTGGGAATGGATTTTAAGGGTGTGGGATAATGGTGGAAGGAACATAAAACTAGAGCAGGCTGAGTTTATTGGCATGGGCCCTCTGAGTGGAGATTCTAGGTTTAATATGGAAGCTCGCACAGTTCAAAAAGGTGTCAAAAGTTTGTTTGATTGGTTGACTCAAGTATTTATCAAAAGATGGCCTACTGAAAAGGAGTTGGAGATGCCTGATATCCCTTGGCTTAGTGTTGATGAAGGGATTTTACGGCTTAGGGAAATTGCAATGCTAGAGTGGATATGTTGTGTAAAGCCTAATCCTCCACAGTGGGAAGGTCCAGAAGATATGCCCTTCACCAGTCCTATAAGACGCAAACTGGTGAGAGGGGCAGCAGCACATTTAAAGAGTTTTGTTCTTGCCCCTTTCCTTGTGCCAGACCTTAGGGTTGGAGATGCTGCTGCTCAATTAGATGAATTAAATTCAATGGGTTTAATTGGGCCCTGAGTTAACAAGGACCAGGTGGCAGCATTGAATTGCCAGAGACTAGGTGATCATACTTATTATAATGGACAGCGTAGACAAAACAATGTTTATAATGACATACCCCGTAATGGGCAGAGAGGTGGAATTTATAATGGTATGACTCGTTTGGACCTTTGGTGCTGGCTAATCTATCATGGTGTTTCCAGGGATGAAATACATAGGAAACCTACTGCATATCTGTTTGATCTGTATAAGCAGAAAAATCCTCAAACAAATGATAGAAAAGCTGCATTGGATCGTGACAAAAGGCAATCTCGGCCAGTGAATCAATTTCCAGACTTGAGCCAGTTTACAGATCCAGAACCCCTTGAATGAAGGGGTGACAGGGTTCCCCTGAGGAAGGATCTTGATAAGACACCTAAAAGTTTTGCTGTTATTCTTTCTCCAATTCTTCCCCAGAGGGACCTACGGCCTTTTACAAGGGTAACTGTACAGTAGGGGAAAGAAAATAATCAGACTTTCCGGGGGCTATTGGATACTGGTTCTGAATTGACACTGATACCAGGAGATCCCAAGAAACATTGTGGCCCTCCAGTTAGAATAGGGGCTTATGGAGGACAGGTGATTAAAGGAGTTTTGACTGATGTGCGACTCACAGTAGGCCCAGTGGGTCCCTGAACACATCCTGTGGTCATTTCCCCAGTTCCAGAATGTATAATTGGGATAGATATACTCAGAAATTGGCAGAATTCTCATATTGGTTCTCTGACCTGTGGAGTGAGGGCTATTATGGTTGGAAAAGCAAAATGGAAGCCTTTAGAATTGCCTCTGCCAAAGCAAATAGTGAATCAAAAACAATATCGTATTCCTGGAGGAACTGCAGAAATTACTGCCACAATCAAGGACTTGAAAGATGCAGGGGTGGTGGTTCCCACCACATGTCGCTTTAACTCACTTATTTGACCAGTGCAGAAAACAGATGGATCATGGAGGATGACAGTTGACTATCGAAAATTAAATCAGTTAGTAACTCCAATTGCAGCTGCTGTACCAGATGTAGTTTCGTTACTTGAGCAAATTAACACATCTCCTGGAACCTAGTATGCAGCTATTGACCTGGCAAATGCCTTCTCAGTACCTGTACATAAGGACCACCAGAAGCAATTTACTTTCAGTTGGCAAGGCCAGCAGTATACCTTTACAATTTTGCCTCAAGGATATGTTAACTCTCCTGCCCTGTGTCATAACTTAGTTAGAAGGGACCTTGATCGTTTGTCTCTTCCACAAAATATTACATTGGTGCACTATATTGATGATATTATGCTGATTGGACCAAGTGAGCAGGAAGTAGCAACCACTTTGGATTCATTGGTAACACATATGCATATCAGAGGATGGGAAATAAATCCAACCAAGATTCAAGGACCATCTACTTCAATGAAATTCTTAGGAGTACAGTGGTGTGGGACATGCAGAGATATTTCTTCTAAGGTGAAAGATAAGTTATTGCACCTGGCCCCTCCCACCACCAAGAAAGAAGCACAACGTTTAGTGGGTCTATTTGGATTCTGGAGACAGTACATTCCTCACTTAGGTGTGTTACTCAGGCCTATTTACCAAGTGACGTGGAAAGCTGCTAGCTTTGTGTGGGGCCCAGAACAGGAGAAGGCTCTTCAACAGGTCCAGGCTGCTGTGCAGGCTGCACTACCACTTGGACCATATGATCCAACAGACCCAATGACACTTGAGATGTCAATGGCAGATAGAGATGCTGTTTGGAGCCTCTGGCAGGCCCCTGTAGGTGAATCACAGAAGAGACCTTTGGGATTTTGCAGCAAAACTCTACCATCATCTGCAGACAACTACTCTCCCTTTGAAAAACAGCTCTTGGCCTGCAATTGGGCCTTAGCGGAAACTGAACATTTGACAATAGGACACCAAGTTACTATGTGACCTGAATTGCCCATCATGAGCTGGGTGTTATCAGACCCTCCAAGTCACAAAGTAGGGCATGCACAACAGCAGTCTATTATCAAATGGAAGTGGTATGTATGTGATCGGGCCAGAGCAGGTCCTCAAGGCACAAGCAAGTTACATGAAGAAGTTGCTCAGATGTCTATGGTTTTTACTCCTGTTACAATGCCATCTGCTGCCAAGCATACGCCTATAGCCTTATGGGGTGTTCCCTATGACCAGTTGACTGAAGAAGAGAAGACTAGGACCTGGTTTACTGATGGCTCTGCACGTTATGCAGGCACCACTCAGAAGTGGACAGCTGCAGCATTACGACCCCTTTCTGGGACAAGCCTGAAAGATACAGGTGAAGGAAAATCTTCACAGTGGGCAGAACTTCAGGCAGTACACATAGTATTACAGTTTGTTTGGAAGAAGAAATAGCCAGATGTATGATTGTTCACTGACTCATGGGCTGTAGCCAATGGATTGGCTGGATGGTCAGGGACATGGAAAGATAACAATTGGAAAATTGGTGAGAAAGACATCTGGGGAAGAAGTATGTGGATAGATCTCTCCAAATGGACAAAGGATGTGAAGATATTTGTGTACCATGTAAATGCTCACCAAAAGGTGACTTCAGCTGAGGAGGAGTTCAATAATCAAGTGGATAAGATGACCTATTTTGTGGACAGTCAGCCTCTTTCCACAGCCATCCCAGTATTGCCCAGTCGGCACATGAACAAAGTGGCCATGGTGGCTGAGATGGAGGTTATGCTTGGGCTCAGCAACACGGACTTCCACTCACCAAGGCTGACCTGGCTACAGCTGCTGCTGAATGCCAGATCTGCCAACAGCAGAAACCAACACTGAGCCCCAGATATGGCACCATTCCTCGAGGTGACCAGCCAGCAACCTGGTGGCAGGTTGACTATATTGGACCACTTACCCCGTGGAAAGGACAGTGTTTTGTTCTTACTGGAGTAGATACTTATTCTGGTTATGGATTTGCCTTTCCTGCATGTAATGCTTCTGCCAAAACCACCATCCTTGGACTCACAGAATGCCTTATATATCGTCATGGTATTCCACACAGTATTGCTTCTGACCAAGGAACTCATTTCACAGCCAGAGAAGTGCGACAGTGGGCCCACGATTATGGAATCCACTGGTCTTACCATGTTCCCCATCATCCTGAAGCAGCTGGTCTGATAGAAAGATGGAATGGCCTTTTGAAGACACAGTTATGGTGCCAATTAGGTGGCAACAGCATTGAGGGCTGGGGCAGAGTTCTTCAGAAGGCAGTATATGCTTTGAATCAGCATTCAATATATGGTACAGTTTCTCCCATAGCCAGGATTCATGGGTCCAGGAATCAAGGGGTGGAAAAGGGAATAATTCCACTCACTATCACTCCTAGTGACCCTCTAGGAAAATTTTTGCTTCCTGTCCCCACACATTTAGGTTCTGCTGGCCTAGAAGTTTTGGTTCCAGAGGGGGCAGTGCTCCTACCAGGAGCCACAAGAAACATTCCATTGAACTGGAAGCTCAGACTTCCCCCTGGCCATTTTGGGCTTCTAATGCCCTTAAACCAACAGGCTAAGAAAGGAATAACAGTGTTAGGAGGGGTAATAGATCCAGATTACCATGGGGAAATTGGATTGCCTCTCCACAATGGAGGTAAGCAGGATTATGTCTGGAGTGCAGGAGATTCCCTAGGGTGTCTCTTAGTACTACCATGTCCTGTGATTAAAGTCAATGGGAAACTACATCAGCCTAATCCAAGCAGGATGACAAAGGACACAGACCCATCAGGAATGAAGGTATGGGTCAATCCTCCAGGAAAAGAGCCAAGACCTGCTGAGGTGCTTGCCGAAGGTGAAGGAAATACAGAATGGGTAGCAGAGGAAGGTAGTTATAAATATCAGCTAAGGCCACGTAACCAGTTGCAGAAATGAGGATTATAAGTAATATGAATGCTTCTATCTTATTTTGTTGAAGATACATTTGTCTTTCTTTCAATCCCTTTAACATCAATTGGTATTGAAACACTAAAAGAATGTTCCCAAGGGACATTTCCCCATTGTAAATTTACAAATGTGTTTGCGATTGTACCAGGAATAGTTATATCATGTTAGGCATATTCACAATCTTGTTATTGTTTCATGTGGACATGAGATATTATTTGTGTCAAGTTGACAAGGGGTGGATTGTAGTGGCTATTCCTGGTTGTCAACTTGACTATATCTGGAATGAACTACAGTCTAGAATTGGAAGGCTCACCTATGATCGTAATTTGGAGGCTCAGAGATATAAGTTTCTGACCTGGATCTTGGCATGGAGACCTTGAAGCATAGTGGTTAAGACAAGGAGATCTCCGAGTTCAAGATCATTTGGGATTAAAGGCATGGAGGCACATGCCTTTAATCTGGGCCACACCCTCTGCTAGAGACCCACATGCCAATAATCTGGGCCACACCCTCTGTTGGAGACCTACAGTCTTTAATCTGGGCTACACCCTCTGCTGGAGATATATAAGGATATTGAAAGAAAGAAGATTCTCTCTCACTCTTCCTTGCCTGCTTGTTTTGTGGGACTGAGAAACTGCTAGATCCTTGGACTTTCATCCACAGCTGCTGCTGTTCATTGTTGGGGAGGTGGACTATAGACTGTAAGTCATTGACAAGTTCCCTAACTATATAAAGACTATCCATACGTTCTGTGACTCTAGAGAACCCAAACTAATACAGTAACCAAAAAAGACACAGATGAATTTCATGCTTTGAAAAAAATTTCATTCTTTGGGGAATTCTGAGAAAAACCTATTATTGCTCACTTTCTATGAACAATGAAGCAGATGTCCTAAAGAATATAGTCCATTCACTCAACTACACATGCTAATTCTAGGGTAACCTAGAACTTTGATATGAATGCTTATGCTCTTTATTCTAATTTATTCATACTATACCATTCTACATATCTTTTACCTAGATAGTGTATAAGAGGAAGAACACTGGAAACTGCATAGAGCAGTTATGCTTCCTGATAATTTTCAATATGTTTTATAAATTAAGTGCACCAATGGAACATGGGAGGCTGGTAAGGGTGGACAGAACTACGGTTATTTTTCTTCCTTGCTCATTTCAGAATCAAAATTACATCTGTGGCAAGATCTGAGTCCTCACAGAACTGGATTCCATCTTTTAAAATCCTGCTCTCAAAAGACTTTGCTAACTATCTCTGTATATTTTCTCCTCTGCCTTCAGCTGTTAATTGCTTCCCCATGTTGTTATCCATTATTACATTACTGTCTTTACCCCTTCAAGGTTCACTTCCTCTGGGAGGCAAGGAGCCTTTAATGCTACTATTTCTGCTCCCACATGAAAAGACAAATGATAAATATTTATTTTATTTTATCTCCTTAATATGTTTTAATTCTTCTTTGTAAGTTAAGCCAGGAGACCTGAACTATTAGAATTTTGTTCCGACCCCAGGAATTAGATGATTAGTGTAAAATGAGCTTAAATCAAAAGAGAACATATAAACTACTAGAAATATGTGAGCCTTGGTAAGGAGCACCATTTTCACCCCCACACACACAACACCCCCCCACACACACAAATTTAATGTAATGTAAGTAAACTAGATAGTATTTTTTTAACCTGGATAGTTTCTAATTACTCTAGAGAATATATTAATGTTGTGTGTTTTATTATAATACAACAAATTGAAGTTCTTAAATATATTAGGTATGATAAACTGAATGTCTCTAAAGACTCAGATAAATACATTTTTCTAGGAATGGTAGAATGACATGGCAAAATCATAGTGTATGAAATTACCTCAAAATGACATTTCCTAAAACATAAATAGCCTAAATAGGTTTGTAAAGGCAGCACCATGCTAGAAGAAGCCTCTAACAGAAATGGTCATTGTCAGATAACAGATAATGAATCAGTTATATAACTACATAAGGTAGTATAAACCTTACACTTTAACTACTATTGTCACAAAAACTCTTGTGGTCCCAATAATGAACTCTCTGAGCACTCTGAAAGCACTGTTTAAAATAGTTTTAAATATTTGCATTAAAGTACTTGAAATATGTCTTTTCATGGTGTTAGGCCTTTGCTTTTACCATAGGTTCATCCAACATTATTAAATTTTAAAATTATACTATGGCTTTTCATAAGTAGTGCAGTTACAGCTTCTGATTTATACAGCACTTTTCTTCCATAAAACCATTATAGCCTCATGCTCCAGTTCAATTGTGCTTATGGTTAAATATATCAGGTGATGTAGACATGTGCATTAAATATATGTACACACATACACACACACACACACACACACACACACAATGTTACACACATTTTTCTTGATTTTTATACAATATATTTATAGAAATAATTCAGTGTGGACCAGAACTGAATTTCAAGAAGGCTTGTAATACATCCTATTATTTTTATCCACAAGGATTTGTATATTTCAAAAGTTTCTCCAAATAGAAATCATTCTGGAGCACATTCTCTAATCTGTCTGAGGCAAAATTGTATGTGGATTTAACATCTATATAAAGTCATCCACAAATTCTTTTAAAAGATACAGAAGAAAAACAAGTAAAAATTTAAATCTAACAAATCATTCGGTATTCTAGTTTACCTACAATGTCCTAATTGGCAGATATTTCACCTTCCTGTAATCTATTCTCTTTTCTCCATGTTTTTAGAAGGTGATCCTTTTACAGGAGATTTTAAGATTGCAGAGACTAAAGAAAATCATCCCATATAGCACAAACTTTAAACTTAAATCAACTATCTGAAATTGAACCAATATTTAATTTCATTCTAAGAAAACATTTCTCTGTTGGTACCTCTGAATTGGTCATCAAGGAGATTTTTCTAAAATTATTCTTGAGTGAGATCTACAGAAAATAGCAACAAACTCATGGCCTCTCTTGACAAAGATTTTATATCTTTACCATGAAATGAGACACAATATAAATATTTTAAATACACCATATTTCTGATTATTCAGACTTCGAATCCAAGGTCTCTAGTACCTTAAATATCACAGAGGAATTTAGGCTGTGACCAAAACTATAAAAGATGGGAGCTAGGAGAGCATTAAGTTAAAGTGTCTGCTAGAAGCTTACCACAGATGTATTGTGGGAAAAGGCCCAGATTCCCCTTCTAACATCACTTTGTTCTGGAAATCCTCATTTTTCTCAAGCCAATTGAAGATTATGATCATTCTTTCTCATTCCAGTTTTTCTCTGAATCAAGCTTTTGGGCAGGAATAATTGGTGTTTGCAAATTGCCTGAGTTCAATTAGCATGTTTGTGAGTGTATCACCTGTTTTACAAATTCCTGAGAGATAGCAAGCTTTCCCTTTAAATGGAATGATCACAATAGAAAAACAAAACTGGTAATGCTATGCATCAGTTTATATATATATATATATATATACGTATATATATGAGTTGCTTCTGTCATAATACTAAAATCACTTTTGAAAAGTGAGATAATTTTCCTCCTCTAGTTCACTGTATATTATGAATTCTCATAAGGTATGAAATTGCTGGGATGTTTTTATTATTTTTTCTCAGTGTCACCATTTTTAATTTTGTTTTTAAAGTGATGATTCACAAAAGTTACATGAAGATTATCACCCAAACATTGCAACTGGGTATAAATATTTAGCTTTTTCTATGAAATATAGTGAAACTTCTAACAAATTTGTTCACCCATGAGATATAAAATCTTGTAGTGTTTCCCATTTTGCTGTGCAGTGGGCACTGAAATTATTATCACCCTTTACTATTCTGCTTTTTATGTTGATGTTATCATACCCCATTTAATATTTATTTAATTATTAGCAAGATTGTTTGTTCATTTTTCCTTGTCAGGTTTCCATTCTAAGGAACTCTTTCTTAGAGCCTGAATAATTACCTTATCTTTCCATCCATTAAATCTGACACTGAAATCTACTATGTGTTGAAGATTTAAGACATTGTGATCAAATATATGAGAGATATTGAAGACTCCAGTTGTGAAAACATTTACAGTAAAAAAGTTTACTTTTTTAAAACATAAGGAGAATATATAAATGCATCAAACAATTTAGCATGCAAACATTTTCTTCAATAAACTCTTTGTACAGAAAATAATCAATCTGTATTCTTGCAAGGTAGAGATTTTGTTATGTGTTAAACAGTTTAGGAAATGATAGTTAACCAAAGGTAAAGGAAATAGATGTGACTGCTCCTCCTTTTATAAAAAAATAATATTTTTATTATTATTATTACTATTATATCTATTATTATTATTATTATTATTATTCACTTGAGTTTTAAGCTTTAGGCAGCACAGCCTGTTAGTGACTTATTGAAAGAAAATCCTGTCTCAAAAATGAAGCATTCTAAAAACAGAATTTTCATTCACTCTGTTTTTCGATACACAATAGCTACTAAATCCTCCCATTACCACTGGGCAATTCCCTATCCCAGAACTGTCAGTCTCATAAAGGTTCTCCAGTATTGTACGTTCTTATTCTTAGAATGGGCTGATCAAAGTATTGAGCTGGTATTTTTTCTTCTTTATCTAATAAAACAACTACCTTTCAAGGCTTACTACACTTTAGCATTTTATGATTTTATGTATGTGAAATAAACTATCAGATTTAAGCGGTAGGGCATGTGAAGACAATGGCTTCCTGATATGGCTAAAATGTCAAGGAAATAGTTCATCATCTTAATTTCTGGCTAATTCTGTCCTTCTGTGTGTCTCTTACCTTGTTTATTCTAGCGTTTTCAGGAGAAAGCTGTTGCAGGATGCATTGAACAAAACTTTTAACATTTTTAAGAACCATGAGGTGAAGGAGGAAGTTTTCCTACATGGAAAAATTGTAATACAGGATGCATTAAATAAAGTAAACAGTACTATGAAGTTTCCTTCCTGAGCTACAACCTGTTATTCTATTGATTGGCACTGTGGTTTGCTACATATTTATTACTTACAAAATTTGTCAGATGTGCATATATTTTACATGGTGCCTGAACATGCATGACACATTAATCTTTTTATGACCTTTCTAATAGTGTACCTAATCCACTACTGCCTAAGAGTTCCAAGTGACCTATAATATTGGTAATTTGAAGGAAAAGGAGACATTTTAAAATTAAAATATCATATAGTTCATATATCCAATAGTTTTGTGCCCTCTACATAAACAAATTAACACAATTTAATGCTTCATCCAAGGGACATAGAGTCAAGGAAAGAGACTCAAGTTTTCAAAAATACACTTGTGGTTTATAGCAGTTTGGGAAGTGGAGAATGCTCAGGGTAAAGGCATACTGCTCATTTACAGACTCAGAGTTCAGTTTGTAGTATACATGTTAGTTGCTCACAAGTACAGTAGTGAACGCTCAAGAAGACCCACCACCCTTTTCTGGTTTCTGTGGACACCCACAATCATGTTTGCACAGATACAGGCATACACATACATATACATAAATAATAATTGTTTGTATAATTATATTTTACCCTTCCCTTTCTTCCTTCTAAACCCTCCCATATATCTGCTGTACATGTCTTGCTCTCCTTCAAACTCATAATTTTATCACTAACTTTTTGCATGCTTATATGTTAATACAAACATATTTCTACTAATAACATGTTCATTCTATGTAATTTTACTTCTATGTGTGTCTTTATTGCTAGCCATTTTCACTGAACATTCAAATGACATGTTATTTTCTGAGTAAGATTAGATCTCCAAGTCCCAGGCTTCTTTGGTTTCCTAAAATTCTTTGTGTATGGTTGTGACATCATGGGCATACAGTCATGCATGGCTATTGATGTAAGGCTTGAGCAGTCATGTTGGTGAGATATGAGGGTCCTCTTCAACATTACTAGAATACATAATCTCACAGCAAAATTTGTAATCTCTGGTTCTTCTACCCAGTATGTCCTATCTTTTGCAATATTTAAGTGAAGGAGTGCTTTGTGGATGTTGTCCACTGCGACTAGTTTCTACAACGTTTTTGCTGGTGGTTGTTTTTTGTAGGATTCTTAGGCTGTAGTAAAAAGAAATTTCTATTACGAGAGCTGAGGACTCTACTTAAATGTTGGTTTAAGAGCAAATGTTTCTCATGCAGTTAGAGTCCATGCTGCTTTGATAAACTAGTGGTTATATAGTCTTCTCCAATAACCATGAGTTTACTGTCACTAAATAGCTTGCTAGGTCCCTCATACCAGACATAATTTTCCTCTTTTTGAGTCAATCTTAGGCCAAATTAAAGAGTTATTGTTTACTACCAAGGTTTGTGTGCTGCTATTGTAGACTTATAATTGTTATGTCATACACTTGGATGATGTGGTTCATATCATTATAACTGGGAAGAACTTCTCATTGACTTGCCCTTTGAAAGATTGCATGGTGCATTCTGGTACCATGAAACCTATTTCTCTTGGAGGAGACATTCAATCATTTTTTGCTTAGAGGTCTCTGGACTCTTTTTCTGAAGTATACAGTAATACTATTTTTTTTTAAAATTCTGTCCAAATGAGTCTATCAGTTTTAAACTAAGTGCCAAAGAAGGTAAACAGTTCAGGAATATTAAGGAGGCAAATGATAACTGATAGTACAATGTAGGTAAAGTTCTCTTTCCTTTACAAATTACATTTAATCTTACTTTGATCAACTTATATAACAACAGGCATATGTGCATGTGGTGTGTGTATATGTGTGTGTATGTGTGCGCGCGCACATGCGTGTTTGTTGTGTATGTATGTGTGTGTGCATTGTGGTGTGTGTATGTGTATGTGTGTGCACATTGTGATGTGTGTGTGCATTGTGGTGGGTGTGTGTGTGTTTGTGTGTGTGTGTGAGTGTGTTTGTGTATGTGTGTTAGAGAGAGAGAGAGAGAGAGAGAGAGAGAGAGAGAGAGAGAGAGAGAGAGAGAGAGAGAGAGAGAGATGGGGCACTGAATATTTATTTGTTCTACTATCTTACTAATAATGGATCTTTCTTATTATATCATCAAATCAATCAGTACATTTTTAGACCTATAGAATTATAGAACTGGATTGTACCTAGTTTACCCACTATAATCATGTGCTTTAACTGTGTGCTTCAGATAGGCAGGAACTGATACTTTTGTCAATACTGAAATTTCCCTATGAGCCTTTGATGGATCATCTGGTCCTATAATCATGTACTTACACTGAATAGTGGCTACTGTTTTTCAGAAACTATAGTACTTTATTTTGTTATTGTTCTTATACTGAGAATGGATCCATTGCTCCATGAGTGTCAAACAAAAATTCTATCTCTGAGATGTAATCCAGTTTATTTTCCCTTAATTTTAAGAATATCTTCAATATTGCCTGAGAAGTCCCAAATCTTGTGCTTCTCCTGCTCTAGTCTCAGTAAATGACTCTAGAGTTATGGTCTAACATGACTAGGAAGGATGTCAATCTTATGGGAGAAATCTACAACCCGTGTTTTCTTTCCTTTGCTACTTTTGAAACAGTTAAAAATGAAACCTATTTAAGATTACATACGTTGTGATTACTGATAAATTTATATAAATGTCTGATATGAATTGTATGTAGGACAGCATATATTTTCCTTATGTGAGCATTTTAGAGAATAGTAACACATGTAAACTTACCGACTCGGCTCTTTGCTTACAAGCTGTTAGGAACAAGACATCTTCATGGTGGCCATTCTGTCTTCTTATCCTTATACACAAGGGTTGTTTGTAAATATTTGTGGTTTGTTTGTTTATTTGTTTATCATGTTACCATCAGTGTAAATACTATTTACTCAATATGATTTAATGGGTTATTTTTATATGTTTGCATCTACAAATTGTTTTTTGAGCAAACGATATTTGAGTTCATCCATGTTGATAGGAACAATTACAAAGAACTCACATTACATACTGTGAATTCATCTCATTCTTTGATTATGCTGTAATATAATCATTAACTTTGTGGCATATAATTAAATTATCTATATGTTGTTGTTCTGTAAATTCTGCAATGGATATTCTAGAGAAGCTGAATGATTCTGCAGCAGGTGGGGTGATAGTACAGAGAGAAGTGTATTCAAGCTTGCATCCTTAACAAAGAATATATGATTATCAATCTCCAATTGATAATCTCTCACAAATCAAAAAAAAATAGTTTTCTTGTTACTTTGGGTCTGTGGATGGTCCAAGGAAGGATGTATGAATCTCACTCAGAGGAGGAAACATGTTAGACATTGGAGGTAGACGGACAGACGGAACTTGGTGGGAGAGAGGGTGAGGAAGGGAACTGGAATGAGCTATCACATATAGAATAAAGGGGTGATAGAGGGCTGAGAGTTGAGATTCCTACCAGCAGGGGATATAGACACTAATGTGGCAGTCGCCCTTAGCCAGTGGGGCCTCCAATGAAAGCTCGGGGACATCAACCCACTCATAAAATCTTCAACCTAACGTTTCCCTTGCCTACAAGATGTGTAGGGATAAAGATGAAGCAGAGATTGAGGGAATGGTCAACCGATTACTGCCTCATAGAGTCTTTATCCAACAATAGATGGAAACACAGGTGGAAACCCACAGTCAAACATCAGGCAGAGATATGAATGTCTTGTGAAAGAGCAGGTATTAGAAGTGAGCAAGCCGGAAATATCAAGGACACCACAAGAAGACCTCATTCGTAAACTAACCTGGGCCTATTGTGGGCTCGCAGAAACTGAACCACCAACCAAGAGTATACAGGGCCTGAACCTAGACACCCTACGCAATTATAGCAGATGTGCAGTTTGGTCTTCAAGTGGTCGCCTATGAATTGGAGCGGGGTCTGTCTCTGACAATGTTACCTGCCATTGGATCCCCTTCTCCTAATTGGACTACCTTGTTGGACATTGGTTGGAGAGAATGTACTTAGTCCTCCTGGGACTAGTTGTTCAACTGTCGGCTGATACCCACGGGAGGATTCCTTTTCCCTGAAATGAAGGGGAAGGAATAATTGGGGCAGGGATTTGTAAGACTGGTACTGGGAGGCAAGGAAGTGTGGAACATCTATCTAGATGTAAAGTGAATAAGTAAATAAATAAGTTATTGAGAAAAAGACTAGTTTTCTCCAAAGAAACTTCGTTAGAGATACAAGGAATTTCTAAGTGCAGGCACCATGTTCAGCAGGGTATGGTTGTAGAAAATAAAATCAATGGTTCTTTGGTGTGGTTTGTAATGTTGTATTAGGGTATTTTAACCTTTATAGGTCATTTGCTGGCTGAATTAGTAATAATTATATTATATAGAAGAGACAGTAAAGGAAAGATCAATGGAGAAAACCCATTTCGGCCCAGAGGTGCTGACCTCTGGCCAAAAGATACGTTTGCGCTCACGTAAACCTGTGCCTATTTAAGCCCCCAACATATAAACCCTGATAAGCACATCAAACACACATATGCTCCCACAATCAGAAAGGAAAATGTTGGTTAAATATCTACAGAGGAGTGCTACAATAACAGTTCATGGATCCATGGATAATTATTTAAATGTTATGCCAATTTTTATAAGAAATTCAAAAGCAATAAATTTAAGTACTTATTGCTGTGTGCATTTAAACACCGATCCACAAAGTATTCAGATTTCTGACTTGCTGTTTTCCTGCTTTGGTTTTGTTTCTATGCAAAGCTCTTCTTATCAAGTAAACAATGGATCTCAATGTTTATTTTCTGCTTTGCCAATACTAGAATAACACATGGTGAAACATTTAATCTGTAGTATCACCAGGAACAGAAATTCTGACAGTCATCTTTATTGGGAAACAGAGACACGGGACATCAGACAGAGCATGGTTCATTCACTTTTTCTCCTCAATTTTTTTCTCCCTTTACCAGATGGTCAAATCCTCAGAGCATTTTTTAAATTGAATCCAGACTTCATTAGCTCTGTGCTTCTTTTTGGGTGAGCTTTGAAAGATCAGACATCACGTTCTGTGCTCTCAGTTGAACTGTGTTTGTATATTTATCCTAGGTCTTTCCCAACAGGTTAGAGCTTTCATTTAAGTTATTACCATTTAGATTATGTGTCAAACATAGGGTGATTATGAACTCAACAGAAGAAAAATAGTTGCTTTAAAATTCTTAGTGAATTTCGGTCAAGTTGGTGGTAGTAACATGGTTTTCTTATTTAGAAATTTTATTAGAGACTGTGCTTTGATTGTAATTTCCTTCTACAATCTACTATGGGTTTAATAATCTATAGCTTTTGTGCTTACTTGTCTCAGGCTAGCACTCACACACACACACACACACACACACACACACACACACATACACACACACACATACACCACACATACACACACAGACATACACACTCACACACACACCACACACACACACACACACACACACACACACACACACACACACACACCATACATGCACACATGCCTGCTGTTACATAATTTGATCAAAAGTAAGACTAAGTGTCATTTGTAAAGGAAAGAGAACTTTACCTACATTGCACTCTCTGTTATCATTTACCTCCTTAATATCCTGAACTGTGTACCTTCTTCAGCACTTAGTTAAAAACTGATGGACTTATTTGGACAGAATTTTAAAAACAGTATTAGCATATACTTCAGAAACAGAGCCCAGAGAGACCTCTAAGCAAAAAAATGATTGAATGTCTCCTCCCAGAGAAATAGTTTTCATGGTACCAGAATGCACCATGTAAGCTTTCAAAGGGTAAGTCAATGAACAGTCCTTCCCAGTTATAATGTTATGAACCACACCATCCAAGTGTATGACATAACAATTATAAGTCTACAATAGCAGCACAAAACCTTGGTAGTAACCAATAGCTCTTTAATTTGGCCAAACATCTACTCAACAAGAGGAAAATTATGTCTAGTATCAGGGACCTAGCAAACTACAGTATCCACTATTCACAGTGAGTGTATTATTATGGGAGCAGATGATCCATCAAAGGCTCAGAGGGATATTTCAGTACTGACAAAAGTATCAGTTCCTGCCTACCTGAAACATAGTTAAAGCACATCATTAGAGTAGGTAAGCTAAGTACCAATCCAGTTCTATAATTCTATAGGTCTAAAAATGTACTGATTGATTTGATGATATAATAAGAAAGATCCATTATTAGTAAGATAGTAGAACAAATAAATATTCAGTGCCCCCACCTCTCTTTCTCTCTCTAATCTCTCTCATCTCTGTCTCTCTCTCTCTCTCTCTCTCTCTCTCACACACACACACACACACACACACAAACACACACACACAGACACACACACACACACACACACACACACACTAAAATTAGCTGTTTTTCCAAAGCATGCATTCATTATTATTTGTAAAATTTCTTTCAGGGAAAAATTCTCAATGAAACATTGACTGGGTCACCTAATTTATAAAACAACAACAGAAAACTTTAGTTATCTTAAAATATGCTGTAAATTTGATGTCTGTCAGAAGAACAATTGTGATGACAGACATTTTAGTGTTTGTTTTTTAAAGGAATTACTCTTATTTTACTTTTAAAAGATGAATAGAATCTGTTTTTTTCACCTTAAATAGTAGAATACAGAGGAAAAAATTGGAGAGCAAATAGAACGTGTGAGCAGCAATATGGGAATCTGAGGATAAAATAAGTCTTATCTTTAACTTCCATCTTCAGTATGTATTTGTCTTTTGTTCAGAGCGAAAGGGAATGGGCCATACAATTGTTTCTAAATTTAACAAGGTATAATTGATACATAATTATATATAGTGTTTACAGATTGTCATATTTATACTTGGATGCAGAATTGCTGTACCATAGAGTAATTAAATTTTTAGTATTTTGATCAGCTTCCATATTCTTTTTGCGTTGCAGTGGTAGCACAAATTGGACTTAGTGGGAGATTGAAATAGAGTCTATGGTGTTGGGAGGGTGGTGATAGAGGAGATTCTGGTGAGTGTGGACCTGGTTGAGGGGAATGAATGCTTGGGGAAGTACAAGGTGAATATGATCAAAATGTATTGTAAGGGATTCTCAAATAATTGGCACAAATATATTTAAAGTAAATGCTGAAATAGTTTCTTATTGATTTTTGGTCAAGATCATAGCAACAGATTTTCTTATAATTATATTCTCAAATTATTTGGTGATTTTATTTATTTATATTATAAATGTTATTGCTATTCCTGCTTTCACCTTTTCAAACCCCCTATCCTCTCCCTCTCCCCCTGTTTCTGAGGGTACTACTCTACCTACCCACCCACTCCAACCTTGCCGCCCTAGCATTCTTTTACATTGGGGCATTGGGCCTTTACAGGAGTAAGGGCCTCCTGTCCCATTGATGCCAGAAAAGGCCATCCTCTGCCACATATGCTGCTAGAGCCATAGGCCCTTCCATGTGCTTCTCTCTCTTTCTCTCTGTTTCCCTCTTTCTCTCTCTCTTTTGCTTCACTGTCTCTGTCTCTCTCCATGTCTCTCCCTGTCTCTCCATCTCTTTGTCTCTCTGTCTCTGTCTCTGTCTCTCTATGTCCCTGTTTCTCTCTCTCTCTCTCTCTCTCTCTCTCTCTCTCTCTCTCTCTCTCTCTCTCTCTCTCTCTGTAAATGTGAAACAGGTACAGAAACTCTTTTCCTACTTTGTCCACATTGTAATGGCTATTGTAGTCTCTTCTTCCCTCTCTGTAACAGCAATGCAATTTCAGGATCATATATATCATCATAGCAAAACATAGCACCTATGTTCCACACTATAATTAGAATTGTGAGGGAATCAGATCTCAAGAGCATTTTAAGTATTAATGATTACCAGCATCACTTTAGACATCAGCTCATAATCACACAGCTTTATTGTTTGATGGCCATCGTGCAGATCATTTACTGACACTCACAAAAGAGGCTTATGGGATTTCTAGGCTAATTTAGTTTGACCTTCGCTTTGTTATACCATCAACTATGTTTTGATTGCCAGCCATCGGTATTCAGTTGATATTCTGACACATCAGCCACGTATTAGGATGCCATTTAGGAAACTTTGGAAGTTCTTCGAAAAATTAAACATAAGATTCCTCTGTGATTCAGTATTTCTCTTTACTCTGTTCACAGAAATTTAAAATATTCCTATAAATATCAGTATGGAAATTCTTAGCTACAATGATCATCAATGGGTATATAGACAGAGGTATTCAATGATAGAGGAAAAGATAAACAAAAAAACACAATATTAATTCAGTGGACTATTTGTTTATTGTACATATGCTAAAATAATTACTGGTATTCAGGAAAACTCTTAGATAAGAGACTGATATATGTAAAAGAATTCACCAAATATATTAGTCTTATATATTATGAGACTAATATATGTGAGACATCCAGAAGAGGTAAGAGAAAGGATAAGGATAATGAAATTATATTAGCAGTAAAATTGGGCCAGGACATAAGTAGTTGTCTGTCACCATACCATATATGGACATAGAGTGTGTTTTGGGGAATGATAATGAATATGCCATAAATTTAGGTTGTGTTGATGGTTACACAATCCTATTTATAGATTAGAAACTATGTATTTCATGTTTCAAGTAGGTGATATCATGGCTTGTAAATTACATGCTGTTTTGCTTTTGTTTGTCTGTTTTTTTTTTTTTTTTAAGTGTTCACTTCATAGCAAGAAGCTTCACTGGAAATTTGAAGCAAGAAATCAGCCTTCAGAGTTGATCTGTTCCTGAAAGTCTCCTCTTACATGGAATGTATTTATAAGAATGGCTACTTCTGAGTATATATGCCCAGGAGTGGTATAGCAGGATCTTCTGGAAGTGAGGTGCCCAGTTTTCAGAGGAACCGTCAGACTGATTTCCAGAGTGGTTGTACCAATTTGCAACCCCACCAGCAGTGGAGGAGTGTTCCTCTTTCTCCACATCCTCGCCAACATCTGCTGTCTCCTGAATTTTTAATCTTAGCCATTCTGACTGGTGTAATGTGAAATCTCAGGGTTGTTTTGATTTGCATTTCCCTAATGACTAATGAAGTTGAGCATTTTTTAAGATGTTTCTCCTCCATGTTCCACTATGTTCATAGCAACCCTATTTATCATTACCAGAAGCTGGAAAGAACCCAGGTATCCCTCAACAAAAGAGTGGATGCAGAAAATGTGGTATATATAAATACAATGGAGTACTTATTATTCAGCCATTAGAAACAATGAATTCATGAAATTCTTAGGCAAATGGATGGAGCTGGAGAACATCATACTAAGTGAGGTAACCCAGACTCAAAAGATGAATCATGGTATGCACTCACTAATAAGTGGATATTAACCTAGAAAACTGGAATACCCAAAACATAATCCACACATCAAATGAGGTACAAGAAGAAAGGAGGAGTGGCCCTTTGTTCTGGAAGGACTCAGTGAAGCAGTATAGGGTAAAACCAGAACAGGGAAGTGGGAAGGGCTGGGTGGGAAAACAGGGGGAGGGAAGGGGGCTGATGGGACTTTCGGAGAGTGGGGGATCTAGAAAAGGGGAAATTATTGGAAGTGTAAACAGAAATATATCGAATAAAAAAGAGAAAACAAACAAAAAAAATGGCTCCTTCTTCTATTTTAGCAGTTATCCATTTGATTCACCTTGGTGGGTAAAGCAGCATTTCATTCTGATATGATTTTCTTTGTTTAACCTTGCTTGAAGTGAACATTTAGAAGTAGCTCATTTCAAAGCAGGAGGAATATATATGAGGCAGGTCTTTGTATTTATTCTATAGTGTCCCTGCTCCCCTGTGAACACATATCTCACTGACGATGAACAAACTCAGGGAAAAAGCATATTTTCTTTAAGGAGTTGACGGATGAAATCTGATTCCTAGGGTTGATGCTATCTTTTGAGACGTTTTATTTTATTTCTATTAGATGGAAGAGTTTCTTTCGTGCTTCTTTCCCTGACCTCAACTTCCGCCTGTTTTTATTGCTGACAAACAAGAGTGTGTATCACTTTAGAAACAGGCTCCTATGAGTCAGCAAAGCCTTTGTGCAGAGCTTTCCTGGAAATTCAGTTTTCTCAAGCCTTTTATTGACCCAGATCTATGTTTCAGAATAACAATAAAATGAAATTGAATGGTGGGCTATAGATTTTGAAGACAGAGACTCAGAAACCTCCTTGTTTTCTTCTTAGAGTTTTGGAAGCAAAGGTGGACACAGGGAGAAATAACTCTAATCTTCTGGGGCCACATCTAATAAAATAAATTCTTATTATAGGAGTTGACCCTCCTGCAAGATGGGAAGTCTTCAGTGCTTGGAAATAACTTTTCTTTCATGGTGGAGAAAAATGTAATTTTATTGTCAGCTACTGTTTCAATCACATGAATAAAATAATATAATGTCTTTACTCATACTATCAAACCTGAAATAGAATGTACTAGCAATAATAAAAATAAAAATAGACAAATTTTCTTAATGAGAATCAAAACTAATACAGAAATTTCGTTGATAATTATAGACAGAAAGAAAAGGATGTGAAAACATAGCATTATTGACTGCTCAAAAGTTAGGGGAACTGGTCTATTTCCTTACTACATAGGATATTATTATGATTTGATGTTCACTAACTAACAAGTTAACATTTTCTTTTATTGAGCAAGAGTCCAAATTCTTCACAAATGTTTATTAATGTATTTACTGGAATGTGTTTTAGTTTGGTTAGTAATAGCTCTTTATTGTTTTGTAGTTTTGTTTGTTTTGTTTCCTGCCCTTTCTCAGCCACAATGATTCCTAGTCCATTCTTGTGCTGTGTGCCCTGATACAAGTATCTTTGGGAACAATTTCTTGCTCTGCTCTACTATATTTAGCCTAGTTCCTAGTTCCTCTGATTCGCTTTGGCTAATTCAGTGAACCTAGAGTGATGGTGGCAGAAGCTAGAAGAGCTACCTCCTGCTTTGGCCATCTCTCTCTTTTTATGAACAACAGAATGCAGTAGGCTCAGAAAAAAATCCTAGGCAAGAAGGAACTTCCTTATAGAACATTCTTGGTTTTTATTTTTATTTTTATTTTGTTTGACTTATTTATGTATTTATTTATGTATTTATTTATTTATTTATTTTAAACTCCAGATTTTATAATCCTCCTGGTTCACCCTCTGAATGTTTCACATCTCACACCTCCTCCCCACCCAGCTTTCTCCACTAGGATACCCCCATGCCTATCTCCTGCCTCACCAGATCTCAACTCCCTGGGACCTCCAGTCTCTTGAGGGTTAGGTGCATCTTCTCTGACTGAACACAGTCCCAGCAGTCCTCTGCTGTATATGTTTTGGGGGTCTCATATCAGCTGGTGTATTCTGCCTCTTTGGTGGTGCAATTTTTGAGAGATCTCAGGGGTCCAGGTTAATTGAGACTGCTGATCAACTACAGGCTTGTCCTCCTCCTCAGCTTCTTCCAGCTTTCCCCTAATTCAGCCACAGGGGTCAGCAACTTCTGTTCATTGGTTGGGTACAAATATCTGCATCTGACTCTTTCAGATGCTTGTTCAGTGTTTTGGAGGACAGTCATGATAGGTTGCATTTTGTGAGTACTTCATAGCCTCAGTAATAGTGTCAGACCTTGGGACCTTGCCTTGAGCTAAATCCTACATTGGGCCTGTTGCTGGACCTTCTTTTCCTCAGGCTCCTCTCCATTTCCATCCTTACAGTTCTTTCAGACAGAAACAATTATGGGTTAGAGTTTTGATTGGAATGGCAACCCCATCTCTCACTTGATTCCCTATCTTTCTGCTGGAGGTAGGCTCTACAAGTTCCCTCTCCCTAATGTAGGGCATTTTATTTAAGGTCCCTCCCTTTGAGTCCTAAGAGTCTCTCACCTACTAGGTCTCTGGTACATTCTGGAGGGTCCCCCCAACTTCCTAACTGTTCCCATTAATTTTGCTGGCCTTCAATGGTTCAGTCCCCACACACAATACCAGATCATGTTCCCCTTTCACCCTGTTCCCTTTCCCTCTCAGGTCCCTCCCTCTTGCCTTGTGACTACTTTCTTCTCAATCCTAAGTGGGACTGAGGAGTCCTCACTTGGGCCCTTCAGCTTGTTGACAGTTTCTTTAGTTCTGTGGACTGTATCTTGGATATTGTGTTCTTTTGGGGGGCTAATATTCACTTACTTGTGAGTATATTCCATGCATTTCGTTGTGGGTCTGAGTTACCTTACTTGGGATGATATTTTCTAGTTCCACCCATTTGCCTGCAAACTCAGGATGTCCTTATTTTTAATAACTGAGTAGTTTTCCGTTATGTAAATGAGACATATTTTCTGTGTCCATTCTTCTGTCATGGGATATCTGGGTTGTTCCAACTTCTGGCTATCACAATCAAGGACACTACGAACAAAGTGGCAAACATATGTGCTCCTGTGGCATAGTGGGGCATCTTTCCAGGACTGAGAATACTGGTAACCAATAAAAGCACTATGCTTAAGCATAGATTTAAATATGTATAAAGATACATTATAACATAATTCAGATTGTTACATGCTATGATTTGAATGTTAAATGTATCCCAAACAAAATGTATAAGGGACTTGCTATCCAACTGATACTAGATTGTGACTTTTTGTACCAATAAGAAGTCAACCCTAGTAGAACTGATGTTATTAAGGTTATTGGGCTCTTGCCTCCAAATCTTTCTTTGTGAACCATGTCATGAATAACTTCATGTACCAGTTGCCTGAAACAAAGTTTTGTCTCACCTCAGGACTGTAGAAACATAGTCTCTGATGGGAAATCCCAATACTGGAAGCCAAAATAAATATTTTCTGCATCCGTTTATTTTCTTATGCAGCTTTTTTGTATAATCATGGAAACCTGGTAAGTATATTCATATTCATCTTTCATCTTCCAAACACAGCAATACAGACAGACAACTGAAAACAAGTTGTAAAACCCAGGATGTATATTTTAGAGACACATGTGTTTCCTCTAAAATATCTTTCTTTTCCTATTAGATGTGTGGAACTAACTCAGAAAATTACAGCTCTGGTCAGAAGATCAATCAGTGGAAAGGAAAGCAGTTATGCACAAATTGGGATCTGACTTTAAATTCCAGCAATCACAGAGAAGCCAGACATGGGCCATAGAGTGCCATTCACTTGTAATCCCAACAGTGAAGGAAAATACAAGCTGACCCCATGAGCTTATTGGCCTCAAGTCCAGTGGAAATGATAGCAGCACGAATGATGGGAAGTCTCTATATAAATGCTGTTGCCACACAGCCACAAAAGCATCTCCTGCAGGAGGACCTAATTGAAGACTTCCTGAGTGACCAAACATTACTGGTGTAGACAAGGCAAGACAATCATGAACTGCTTTTTAGAAGAGATTCTTTCTTGGGACCAAAGTGGCACAGGTGGAGGATATCAAAGGAGCTTGCATCAATGTTCAGATGAGCTTGCTGCCTGGAGTCTGTGTAGGTGACTCTGTGCCACCTCACTTCAATGTCCAAAAGCAGATAGGGTCAGGCAATCAGTAGTCCAGGGCACGGGCAACATTTGATGATGAGCTTCAGTTCCAATGAGAGACTATGTCTCAAAAGAGTAATGTAAGAATGAAGAGGATCAAACCTAGTCCTGTTCCCTGACCTCCACATGTGTTCCTACCTCACATATAATCACAAACCACACATAGACACCGTCCCACCCACACACACACCACTATTTCTTGTCAATACATAAATACACACAGAGAAAAATAAATTAAAAAAACCAGAAAACTTAAATTTGTCTTATCTTTGTGGAAATTTTCTTCTAAGCTATTATATAATCTTTTTTATATTGTAGAATACATACATATTTACACAGATTATTTTAAATAAATTAAATTAACATTTTGTTTCCATGCATGAAAGCATGTCTAGTCATCTCACTTACAAATGACCGTCATGAGAAAAGTTTTTACATACTAACTCAACATTCAGTACATTGTCCAATATACTAGTCTACCATATTAGATGCTATGATGCAAACTTCCTAGACAGTAGTTTTGAGCAACAACATCTGGTACTTTACAAACATATTGTAAACATCTTTAAAAGTTATCTTTTAAATGTTTTAAATGTTGGTTTTACTTCCTCTTAGGAGGGGATGAGATAACAGCTATATCTAAGCTTTACAAATACAAGGGTTGGCCAGAGCCCAGAGCATTTCTACTTAACTATCTCTAAGTCTGTGCCTGGAAGCTTCTAGCCTACATACAATATAATCTTCTGCAAGCATGAACCTTGAAGGCTTTAATTTTTGGTCCCCATTTGCTAACATATGCCTAGAATGTGTAAACCTCTGAGATTTACTTGCTGAGCAAACTCTTTCCTTCTAGATTTTTCTGAACTTTGGATGGCTGGCTCAACTCAGCTGTTCTGGGTCAAACTCCTCTCCTAGCTGACTGATTCAAATAGGGTTTTCTAAGCTTTTGACTGAATTGTTCTTCTTGGAAAGCCTGCCTCTGAATTCCACAAACTGAATTGCACTGAGTGAACCAACTAAACAGAACTCAAAGGAACTGTAGGAAGTAGGTTCAACTCTACTCTGCCTTTTTCCCTGATCTGCACATAAGTAACCTTTCCCGTCAGTACTCCTGAATGTTGCACATATCTTACATCTGACTCATTCTGTAGAATCTTCCTCTAATTCATCAGTTTGTCTTACAGAAAGTCTTTGAATGTGAGCCCTTATCAGAGCAAACAAGCTGCTGGATTAAAATTCATCTACATAAAGAAGTACACATCCTTTTTTGTTGTTATTTTTTCATGTTCTTTTTTTGATATTTTTTATTTGATATAATTTTTATTTACATTTCAAATGATTTCCCCTTTCCTGGCTCCCCAATCCCCAAAAGTCCCATAAGCCCTCTTCCCTCCCCCTGTTCCCCCATCCCCCTTCCCACTTCCCTGTTCTGGTATTTCCCTATACTGCTGCACTGAGCCTTTCCAGAACCAGGGGCCACTCCTCTGTTCTTGGACATCATTTGATATGTGGAGTATGACTTGGGTAATCCAAGTTTCTAGACTGATATCTGCTTATCAGTGAGTGCATACCATGATTGATCTTTTGAGACTGGGTTACCTCACATAGTATGATGTTCTCCAGCTCCATCCATTTGTCTAAGAATTTCATGAATTCACTGTTTCTAATGGATGAGAAGCATCTTAAAAAATGTTCAAAATCATTAGTCATTAGGGAAACTCAAATCAAAACAACCCTGAAATTTCACATCACACCAGTCAGAATGGCCAAGATCAAAAACTCAGGAGAAAACAGGTGCTGGCGAGGATGTGGAGAAAAAGAAACACTCCTTCACTGCTAGTGGGGTTGCAAATTGGCACAACCACCCTGGAAATCTGTCTGATGGTTCCTCAGAAAACAGGGCTCATCACTTCTGGAGGACCCTGCTATACCACTCCTGGTAATATACCCAGAGGATTTTCCAGCATGTAATAAGGATACATGCTCCACTATGTTCATAGCAGCCCTATTTATAATAGCCAGAAGCTAGAAGTACACATCTTGAAACTAAATATATTAGAATTAAGTTTGCTAATAGTAAGGTGCATGAAATCTGACAAGTAGCTAGATGTGATGGTCAAAATAGACACTTTTCTTCTCTGTATTTAGAATATTTTATCTTGTTTTTTTTTTAATAATACAAAACTTGAAACATTTCAAGTTATTAAGGCAGATTATGTTCCTTACTGTTTTGTTTTGGTTTTGGTTTTGGTTTTGGTTTGAATGAAGGTAAAAGTATTTGTGACTTCATGAAGGACACTGAGATTCCATCCATTCAATCACAAAGGCTAACAATGGAGAAGAAAACAATCTAAAGACACAGTGTTTAGCAACAAATTTGAGAGCTATTCCCAGACTGAGCACACGGCTTAGGCTGTAATAGGATCAAAGACAGAATCAAGCGATATTGTCTCAAAAGGAGAATTTCGAAGACTTAATTTTTCAATTGTATAGTTCTAGTACATGCTACATCAATTTCACGTATTATCTCATATGTACTAGAAGAAAAAATAATTCTCAGATTTTGAAGTAATATACTTGAATAGATATGGTAATATACATGGAAAATATATAATTTGTAATCTCTAAAATGTTATGGTTTCTTAGTCACACAATATTCACATTAATATTATCTGATTTAAATATAAATTGAAATAAGATTCTTAAATTCATTCTTAGATGGAAACAGGATTACTAAGAGTTATGTTTGTTTACTAATTTTTTCAAATAGTTCACAGTTCTTGGGTGAATATTTTTACTGACCAGGTCAATTGCACTTTATATCTATTTATTAATAAAAGAAGAAACAAGTAAGAGAGTTTTTAGAATAAACATACCAGATAAATGTAAATAGTGAGACAAATCATGACTGATATTTAACCTTGTTCTTGGCCTCTTAGCATGCTGACATCATTATGAGATTCTTACCCTGAGGCCATACTAAAATGAAAATTTCTTATCCATAGTCATAATCATTATTTATTCTCTACTTTATTACTTATATTGTCAGTACCCTTATTATATTTTCAATATTACAACATTTCCGCCATTGTAAGCAGTCCTGCTGCATATATCTCACACTAACAGAATAAACATTTATGTGTTACAGACAATATTTACTTTTTGCACAAAGGAATTGATATCAGATTTCCTTCCTAAATACTTTAGGTTATGGAAAAGACTCCTGTTACTAAGTGATTACCTCCTTAAGCCATCTCCATTCCTTCAGTTCTCCATCCAGTTTATCCAGAGAAAATGAAATGAATGGTTGTCTAGAAGTTCAGGTTCAGACAGAGAATTTGTGGCAGAACAAACCAGATAAGATGATTATTGTCTTGTAATGAGCTCTGTGAGATAATGTATGTGCCCACAGGAAACAAAACTACTTTGGACAATCAGATAAAGAAATAAATGAGTAGAGTATGCAGTTGTGAGAGGGTTAGTATAAGATCTTCAGAGAAAGAACATGCCTGCCCTTACTATCAGATAACCAACACATAATCATATTATCTATTTTTATAAAGTCTTCACAAACTTCCAACAGATGCCATTTTGAACTACACTTTAGTTAATTTCCATCCTTGATTTATGTGACTTAAAAGAGTAAGGAAATAATATAAATTCAGAGGTTATTTTTAATCATCTCCATGACTGTGGAAGATATGATTTTGATATCTTATAATTTTGAAAACACATAACTACATAGCATAAAATACAACAGAAAACTCATTTATTGCTATCTATGTGCCAGATGAAGGGTTGAATATTTTTATACAGTCTACATAATGTCAACCTCACAGCTGCAAAACAAATAGATTTATAATCTCTATACTTATCCAGAGTAATTAAATTTTAATGATATTGGGTGAATTTCAAAGCTTTTTAACTTGTCATCTATGTAAAATTTTATACTCTTCTACATAAAGCATAAAATATCCCCCAAACCACGACTTTTATCTTAACATGTATATATAGTCACAAGCTAGAAACAAAGGAATTTATCTGTTTTCCCCCCAGAACTGTTAATTCTACTGGCCTTTCTAAGTGGCTTCTAGAAACTACTTTCCTTCTAAGTAATAAGTACACCCCAAAATATTCTGGGTAGTATCATAAAGCAATGGATAGATGGCTTAGTGGATAAAGTAGTCACTGCACAGATATAAGGCAATGAAGTCAGATTTCCTATATAAAAAACAACAATACCAACAACAAAACAAAAAATGAATGAACAAACAACCCTGAACATGGTGTAGTTTGCCTATATTTCAAGGACTTGAAATATAAAATTGAGTAGATCCTTGCAGCTAGCTACTCTTCCAGTCTAGCCTAAACAGTATACCATAATCTCCTAGAGAAATATTCTTAAACCAAACAACAACAACCACCACAATAAAGACAAAAAGTGTCAAATAACAGATTTCTTAATAACTATCAGTTGACTTCTGTATGACCCAGCCATTCTTATATATGTGTACATGTATAAAATCTTTTTTATTGATATATTTTTATATACATTTAAATGATTTCCCCTTTTCTGGGTCCCCACTCCCCGCAAGTCCCTTAAGCCCTCTTCCATCCCCCTGTTCTTCCATCCACCCCTTCCCATTTCCCTGTTCTGGAAATCCCCTATACTCTTGCACTGAGTCTTTCCAGAACCAGGGGCCACTCCTCCATTCTTTTTGGACATCATTTAATTTGTGGATTATGTCCTGGGTATTTAAGTTTCTAGGCTAATATCCACTTATCAGTGAGTGCATACCATGACTGATCTTTTGAGACTGGGTTACCTCACTTAGTATGATGTTCTACAGCTCCATCCATTTGTCTAAGAATTTCATGAATTCATTGTTTCTAATGGCTGAATAGTACTCCATTGTGTAAATACACCACATATTTTGTATCCATTCCTCCGTTGAAAGACACCTAGGTTCTTTCCAGCTTCTGGCTACTACAAATAGGGCTGCTATGAACATAGTGGAGCATGTGTCCTTATTGCATGCTGAAGAATAATCTGGATATATGCCCAGGAGTGATATAACAGGGTCCTCAGGAAGTGTCATGCCCAGTTTTCTGAGGAACCGCTATACTGATTTCCAAAGTGGTTGCACCATCTTGCAATCCCACCAGCAGTGGAGGAGTGTTCCTCTTTCTCCACATCCTCGCCAACACCTGCTGTCTCCTGAGGTTTTGACCTTAGCCATTCTGACTGGTGTGAGGTGAAATCTCAGGGTTGTTTTGATTTGCATTTCCCTAATGATTATTGATGTTGAACATTTCTTAAGGTGTTTCTCAGCTCTCCAAAGTTCTTTATGTGAAAATTCTTTGTTTAGTTCCTTACCCCACTTTTTAATGGGGTTATTTGTTTCTCTGGATTCTACTTTCTTGAGTCCTTTGTATATATTAGATATTAGCCCTCTGTCAGATTTAGGGTTGGTGAAGATCCTTTCCCAGTCTGTTGGTTGATGTTTTGTTCTTTTGACGGTGTCCTTTGCCTTACAGAAATGTTGTAGTTTTATGAGGTCCCATTTGTCAATTCTTGATCTTAGAGTATAAGCTATTGGTGTTCTATTCAGGAACTTTTCCCCTGTGCCCATGTCCTCCAAGGTCTTCCCCAGTTTCTTTTTGATTAGTTTCAGTGTGTCAGGTTCTATGTGGAGGTCCTTGATCCATTTGGAGTTGAGCTTGGTACAAGGAGATAAGAATGGATTGAGTGGGGGGGGGCTAGAAGAGGGGAAATCATTTGAAATGTAAATAAATTATATCGAATAAAAAAAAAAGAAAAAAGAATGGATTGATGCACATTCTTCTGCATGCTGACCTCCAATTGAACCAGCACCATTTGTTGAAAAGACTATCTTTTTTCCACTGGATGCTTTCAGCTCTTTTGTCAAGGACCAAGTGACCATAGGTATGTTGGTTCATTTCTTGGTCTTCAATCCTATTCCATTGATCTGCTTGCCTGATATTGTACCAATACCATGCAGTTTTTATCACTATTGCTTTGTAGTAGAGTTTAAAGTCTGGGATACTGAATCCCCCTGAAGTTCTTTTACTGTTGAGAATAGTTTTAGCTATCCTGGGTTTTTTGTTATTCCAGATGAATTTGAGAATTGATCTTTCTAGCTCTATGAAGAACTGGGTTGGGATTTTTATGGGGATAGCATTGAATCTGTAGATTGTCTTTGGCAAGATGGCCATTTTAACTATATTAATTCTGCCAATCCATGAGCATGGAAGATTTTTCCATTTTCTGAGATCTTCTTCGATTTCCTTCTTCAGAGATCTGAAGTTCTTGTCATATAGGTCTTTCACTTGTTTGGTTAGAGTCACCCCAAGATACTTTATGCTGTTTGTAGCTATTGTGAAGGGGGTCATTTCGCTAATTTCTTTCTCAGTCTTCTTTTCCTTTGAATATATAAAGGCTACTGATTTGCTTGCGTTGATTTTGTAGCCAGCCACTTTGCTGAAGTTGTTTATCTGCTGTAGGAGTTCTCTAGTAGAGTTTTTGGGGTCACTTAAGTATACGATCATATCATCAGCAAATAGTGATAGTTTGACTTCTTCCTTTCCAATTTGTATCCCTTTGACTTCCTTATGTTTTCTAATTGTTCTAGCTAGGACTTCAAGAACTATATTGAAAAGATATGTAGAGAGGGGGCAGCCCTGTCTAGTCCCTGATTTTAGTGGGATTGCTTCAAGTTTCTCTCCATTTAGTTTGATGTTGGCTACTGGTTTGCTGTATATTGCTTTTGCTGTGTTTAGATATGGACCTTGGATTCCTGTCCTTTCCAAGACTTTTAGCATGAAAGGATGCTGAATTTTGTCAAATGCTTTTCAGCATCTAATGAAATGATCATGTGGGTTTTTTTCTTTGAGTTTGTTTATGTAGTGGATAGCATTGATGGATTTCCTTATATTGAACCATCCCTGCATCCCTGGCATGAAGCCTACTTGATCATGGTGGATGATCGTTTTGATGTGTTCTTGGATTCGGTGGGCAAGAATTTTATTTAATATTTTTGCATCGATATTCATAAGGGAAATTGGCCTGAAATTCTCTTTCTTAGTTGGATCTTTGTGTGGTTTTGGTATCAGTGTAATAGTGGCTTCGAAGAAGGAGTTCGATAGTGTTCCTTCTGTTTCTATTTGGCAGAAAAGTTTGAAGAGTATTGGTGTTGAGTCTTCTTTGAATGTCTGATAGAATTCTGCACTGAAGCCATCTGGTCCTGTGCTTTTTTTGGTCCGAAGACTATCTATGACCCCTTCTATTTCTTTAGAGGTTATGGGTCTGTTTAGATGGTCTATTTGATCCGGGTTTAATTTTGGTAATTGGTATCTGTCTAAGAAAATGTCCATTTCCTCTAGATTCTCCAGTTGTGTTGAGTACAGGTTTTTGTAGTAGGATTTGATGATTTTTTGAATTTCCTCGGTTTCTGTTGTAATATCTCTGTTTTCATTTCTAATTTTGTTAATTTGGATACTTTCTCTGTGCCCTTTGGTTAGTCTGGCTAAGGGTTTATCTATCTTGTTGATTTTTTCAAAGAACCAGATTTTGGTCTTGTTGATTCTTTGTATGGTTCTCTTGGTTTCTACTTTATTGATTTCAGCCCTGAGTTTGATGATTTCCTGTCTTCTTCTCCTCCTGGGTGAATTAGATTGTTCTTGTTCCTGGGCTTTCAGTTGTTCCGTTAATCTTCTAGTGTATGCTCTCTCAAATTTCTTTTTGGAGGCACTCAAAGCTATGAGTTTTCCTCTTAGCATTGTTTTCATTGTGTCCCATAGATTTATGTATGTTGTGCCTTCATTTTCATTAAATTCTAAGAAATCTTTGATTTCTTTCTTTATTTCTTCCTTGACCAAGGTATCATTGAGTAGAGTATTGTTCAGTTTCCAAGTGTATGTGGGTTTTCTGTTGTTTATACTGTTACTAAAGACCACTTTTATTCCATAGTGATCTGATAGGAGGCATGGGATTATTACAATCTTTTATATTTGTTGAGGTCTGTCTTGTGACCAACTATATGATCTATTTTGGAGAAGGTACCATGAGGTGCTGAGTAAAAGGTATATTCTTTTGCTTTGGGATGAAAAGTTCTATATATATCTGTTAACTCCAATTGGTTCAAAGCTTCAATTAGTGTCATTGTCTTCCTGTTTAGTTTCTGTTTTCCTGATTGGTCCATTAGTGAGAGTGGAGTGTTGAAGTCACCCACAATTATTGTGTTAGGTGCAATGTGTACTTTGAGCTTTAGTAAAGTTTATTTTATCAATGAGGGCGCCCTTGTGTTTGGGGCATATATGTTCAGGATTGAGAGTTCTTCTTATTGGATTTTTCCTTTGACTAGCAAGTAGTGACCTTCCATGTCTCTTTTGATGACATTAGGTAGGAAGTCAATTTTATCTGAAATTAGAATTGTTTCCTGGGACCATTTGCTTGTAGAATTGTCTTCCAGCCTTTTACTCTAAGATAATTTTTGTCTTTGACACCGAGGTGTGTTTCTTGTATGCAGCAAAATGTAGGGTCCTGTTTATGTAACCTGTCTGTTAGTCTATGTCTTTTTATTGGGGAATTGAGTCCATTGATGTTAAGAGATATTAAGGAATAGTGATTATTACTTCCTGTCATTTAAGATGTTATTTTTTTAAATTTGATTGGTTAACTTCTTTTGGGTTTGATGAAAGAAGTTTACTATCTTGCTTTTTCCAGGGTGAAGGTTCCCTCCTTGTATTGGTGTTTTCCTCCTATTATCCTTTGTAGGGTTGGGTTTGTGGATAGATATTGGGTAGACTTGGTTTTGTCATGGAATATCTTAGTTTCTCCATCTATGGTGATTGAGAGTTTTGCTGGGCATAGTAGTTTTGGCTGGCATTTGTGTTCTCTTAGAGTTTGCATGAGCTCTGCCCAGGATCTTCTAGCTTTCATAGTCTCAGGTGAGAAGTCTGGTGTGATTCTAATAGATCTTCCTTTACATGTTACTTGACCTTTTTCTCTTACTGCCTTTAATATTCTTTCTTTGTTTAGTACAGTTAGGGTTTTGATTATTATGTGACGGGAGGTATTTCTGTTCTGGTGCAGTCTGTTTGGAGTTCTGTAGGGTTCTTGTATATTCATGGGCATCTCTCTCTTTAGGTTAGAGAAGTTTTCTTCCGTAATTTTATTGAAGATATTTGCTGGCCCTTTAAGTTGTAAATCTTCACTCTCATCAATGCCTATAATCCTTAGATTTGGCTTTCTTATTGTTTCCTGGATTTCTTGGATATTTTGGGTTATAAGCTTTTTGCATTTTGCATTTTCTTTAACTGTTGAGCCCATGGTTTCTATGGTATCTTCGACATCTGAGATTCTTTCTTCTATCTCTTGTATTTTTTTTGTTGATATTTGCATCTATGGTCCCTGATTTCTTCCTAAGGTTTTCTATCTCCAAAGTTGTCTCCCTTTGTGCTTTCTTAGTTGTTTCTACTTCTGTTTTTAGATCCTGGAAATTTTTGCTCAGTTCTGTCATTTGCTTGTTTGTGTTTTCCTCTAATTCTTTAAGCTATTTTTGTGTTTCCTCTTTCATGTCTTCTGCCTGTTGATCAAGGTTCTCCTGTATTTCTTTAAGTGATTTTTGCGTTTCCTCCTTATTGGCTTTTATATTCTCCTGAATTTCTTTCAATGATTTTTGTGTTTCCCTTGTAAGGGCTTCTAATATTTGATCCATTTTCTCCTGAATTTCTTTAAGTATGTCCTTCATGTGTTCCTGTACCAGCATCATGAGCAGTGATTTTTAAATATAAATCTTGTTTTTCTGGTGTGTTGGGGTATCCAGGACTTGCTAATGTTGGACAATTGAGTTCAGATGCTGCCATAATGCCTTGATTTCTGTTAGTAATGTTCCTACGTTTGCCTTTAGCCATCGGTTCTCCCAGGTGTTAGATGGTCTTATTGTCACTGGCTGGTGCTTCAACCTACTGTGGATCTTTAAGGTTATCTCTGCAACACTGGATGACTGGGTTTCTTCTGGCACAGATTACTGATGTGCCCCCTTCCTGTTTTGTGCCTTTGGAGTCCTTCCCTGTCTTGCCTCAAACAATGTTATACTTAGGTTGTTAAGGTTAACCACGTGTTCTCTGTCTGCTCTATTATGGAGCAAAGATGTTGTGGTGGGGGTCACTCCCTCTGTTGATTCTCACATAGGACACAGGTCCTGCGATTGACTGGCTTGCAGATGAACCGCCTATGTGCTTAGTTCCTGAGTGCAGGCAGACCCCTGGCAGTTTGCACCACCAGAAATCTAAAGCTCAGGGTGGTACAGTACCTAGTGATCCTTTTCCGTCCCTGGCAGGCAGCAAATATGGCCACGGGGCTTCTCTCCTTCCACAACTTCCTGGGCAGTACACGGGCCCCAAGCCCAGTGGGCTGGCAGTCAAAACCCGCCTGTGTGCTCAGTTCCTGAGTGCAGGCAGACCCCTGGTGGTTTGCACCACCAGAAATCTAAAGCTCACAGTGGTACAGTACCTAGTGATCCTTTTCAGTCCCCGGCAGGCAGCAAACATGGTCGTGGGGCTTCTCCCCTTCTGCAGCTCCCTGGGCAGGACACACACATGTATAAAATCTTATATAAGAGTTTCACACACATACATGCAAACACAGAAGCATATCTTGAAATGATATAACTTTCCTTCAGTGCTTTATTCATTTGTAACTAGTGCAGAGAAGAAAAAACTGTATGTACCGAAAAAGTAGATTCAATATGATATACATAAATGTATGAAGAAGATTGTTATGGTAATTTCCTCAAACAATGGTGGAGTTCATCATATCGTAGACTATAATGTCCTGGAGAAAGTAGATGACCACAAAAGCCACATTTTAAGTGAAATATTATTCTTAATGATTGAGTACAAATGCAGTCAATAGAGAAGTTTAGTCTGGAGGTCCAGAAATTATGATATTCAATATCTGAAGTTACAGGAAATTTGATGTCTCTATTCAAAATGACAGAAACACATAATTCATATTTGCTCTTCTGCTTTCTTCTATGTGATCCCTAAAATATTATGTGAGGTTTGTTCATGATGGTATCTCTTTACATTATCTGCTAATGCAGATGCTAATTCATTTTCAGACATCCTATGTAGAAGTCTTGCCTTCTCCACTATCTGTGCATCTTTTAGTCCCCAAACAGTGATACATGAAAATTAACTATCACATTTATAACTACAATATTTAGTTAATAGAATTCAAGAATGTGTTCTAATTGAAGGCATTTGCCTTTTATGACAACAGTGATATATCTCAAAAACAAAACTTGAAGAAAAATAAGCTATGAAATTATTGGATATATTACTTGTAATTTTAATACAGTAATATGATTTAGTGTCCTTCTAGAATATGGATGATAGAGATATGTATATCAGAATTCACATTTTACATAAAAGTAATATGAGCCGTTTCCTATTTCAACATCCAGAGGACAGGGCTCAGGCACACTTTTATTTATCTATGGAGCCAGAATATTTGATCCCATAGAAGCAAAGAACAGTAGTTTGGGTAACATCATAACTAGTAAGTTATATGGAAGGAGGAAGAATAAAGAGAGGATGATTAATGGCTACTGGCATAGTTTGATAGGAAGAGTAACATTTAATGTTCTATAAGGAAGATAGATGACCATGGTTGAACATAATTGAGTATTTCAAAGTATATGGTACACAATGTGTTTAATATTCCTATTGCAAATATATGACAGATAACTAAGAGATAGATCTTGCAACTACCCTAAACTGATAATTATAAATATATGCAGGTATTGATTTACTGTGCTGCAATGTATATACCGATATCACTAAAGTTATATAAATAAAATAAAAGGATAGATACTTCATGAAAATTAGAGATTATTGTGTTACCTTGGATGAGTGTAGTGAGCTTTCTTATCCATTGTATTTTGAACAACACAATAACCTTCTGAATAAGCTTTGAACATAAAATAGCAGTGGGAACATAAAATTCTTGGGAACCAAAACTGATCAAAGAGACTTTTTGTCTTAGTTACTTTTCTAATGCTCTGATAAAAATACATGACAAAGGCATTATATAAAATAAATATAGGGGTTTACATTTTCAGTTTGTTAAAAATCCATACCCATAAGGATTAGGATCACAGCACAAAGAAGCAGACATGATGCTGGAGCAGAGCACTCATATTTTAAAACACAGCCATGAGGCAGAGCTGAGAATGGCTTAATCTTTTGAATCCACAATGTTCATCCCCAGTGATACATCCATCGTCATCTACAAGGTCACACCTCCTAATCTTTCCCAAACAATTATACCAACTAGAGATGAAGTATTCAAATATATGAGCCTAAGAAATACTCAGTGAAGCAGTATTCAGCAAAACCAGAACAGGGAAGTGGGAAGGGGTGGGTGGGAGGACAGGGGGAGAGAAGGGGGTTTACGGGACTTTCAGGGAGTGGGGGGCTAGAAAAGGGGAAATCATTTGAAATGTAAATAAAAAATATATTGAATAAAAAAAAAACACCAAACCTTTCACATTATTCCTTAAAATGTGTGCTATATTTTTCTTTTTGTCTACCAGTTAATCTGAAGATTACAGTGCATAAAGAAAAAATATTTAAATAAACTTTGTATACAAATTTTACATGATAAAAGTATATTCAATAAAGTATATAAGTAAAATTGCCAATTAAAATATAAAATTAATTATAAACATATTGCATATATACATATAAATATACATATACCTATACATATACACATGTGTTAGCAATTTCTTCTATTTTAATGTCTGTCATTATTGGTATTTCTATGCTTTCTTTAGTTGATCTTCATTAGTTTACACAAAGTTGATAACAGATTTGCTATTAATTGTCTAGTCACTAAGTAGTGAGGATTGTTTATTAGTGAAAACAGATATTATATAAATATATGATATATTAAAAGCTAAATTTAAGGAATAAAAATGATTAAAGAATAAGATAAGTATTCTAGTCTATTTATGTAAAAATGTGGGTACAATTCTCTAAAAGAAACAGAAAATACATTTTACATAGTTTTAAAGAATATGTTGGAATGTAAATGAGAGGAAACTTGAAATGGAGTGTGACAGTAGCACATTGGCACACATAAGTTAAATAAATAAAATACCATTACAGTGAATATAGATAGCAGTACAAAAGCTCTGAAATCCTAAACTATGACACATAATCTAGATGGGAAATTGAAAACAGTTCTATATTATCCAATATGAATTTGTTATGTTGAATTTAAAGAATTTAACAACAATTTGGCAAGGTGTAAGCAGTGAAATATTCTTAAACCCAACTGTTTATACAGCCAAGTTGAGTTTTAACTAAATGAGATTTGTTTTTCACTGAATAGATATGGACAAAGAAATGATTAAAAAAATCTCTAAATTTAAATGTAGTCTGAAAATATTTATATTAATATATTACTATTTTATAATTATCATTATAATTTATTAATATTGTACAGTTCATTAGAGGTAATATATGGTTTCTGTCTTAGAACACAATATGTATGAAAAGCCTATATATATAATTATGTTAGATAAATGCATATTGACTCATTTTATAACACCTGATTCATGATCATCATTTAATATTTTAAAATAATGAAATAGCCCGGCAGTGGTGGCACATGCCTTTAATCCCAGCACTTAGGAGGCAGAGGCAGGTGGATTTCTGAGTTTGAGTCCAGCCTGGTCTACAGAGTGAGTTTCAGGATAGCCAGGGCTGTACGGAGAAGCCCTGTCTTGAAAAAAAACAAAAAACAAAAAAAAATAATGAAATAGGTATAATAATCTACAATTATATAGTGTACTTTTGAAATTAACATGTTTTTCATATGTTTATTTTTGATTTACTTCACAAGTCCTCATTTTATGTACTTTCTAATACTCTTGTAAATTTCTTCTACCAGTTTCAACCTGTCATTTTATTTTTGATCCTTCTTTATCTCCTCTATCTTCAAACAGCTTTCATCTAACTGCCCTACACTTTGTCAAGTGCAGGAAATTTAATCAATATCATATTTAATACACATGCCTGGACCTGACACCATCATTTGCTCAACCAGAGTCTAGAGCTATTTGATATTCTAACATGATTTAAATCATGTTTGCTCATCAAATCATCAAAGGCAGTGCCAGCAGGTACATACTAAGTGTGATACAATTAATAATGGTACAGCAAATAGAAATCTGAAGTTATCTTGACAGGGTTAGAAGATGATTGATTGATTAATAAATGTTTGACCAATGATAGGTAGCAGATAAAGGATATATATATATATATATATGATACTATACTATATATGAATATATAGTAGTTACAAGAGCAATCCTAGATAATATATTTTAATAAAAAAATACATAACAGATGATAGATACATAGGTAAACACATATTTTTTATTTTATATTTCAAATATAGGTAACCTCCTGTATTTGAAAAATGTAGGGAATTATTACCCAAGAAGATAATAGAAATGGTAGATAAAAAATAGACAAATTCTTTAAAAATCATATCCCATTAATTGGCTTTCATCATATTTTCATTTTGTCATTTTTAATAGAAAACAAACATTTACAGAAGTTTACATTTTATACTTTTGCTACAAATATCTTTATGTAATTATTATTTACTCAGAACAAAACAACTTCAGTGATTTCTTGCCTGGAAATTGATGGCAGCTGTTTTGGAAATGTTTGAGAAGTTGTTTCTCAGGATGGCTAGAAGATTTTTGATGTATGTTTCTACCAGTTTCAGCAGTGAACTAGCGAAAGGAAAGGGCAACAGAATAAGAAGTGTAAATGGTGTGCATGGCCCATTGAATCTTGCTTGGACCAAGGCCAATTCTATGCCTTATGGAAAAAGCCAGACATTTAAAAATATTTGGAATATGCTTCCACATAATTTTAACAAAGACTTTAATTCCCGTTTTTTCTGTTATAGAAACATTATTTCCTAGAATCATATCTTATTTTTCTATAATATTTATTTTCACATAATATATTTCTATGACATTTTCTCATAGTAAAACACAATTTAAACCATCAGTAAGGAGAATGATGTAGGGGTATTGAGGTGTAAGTGGAAATGATGATATGTATGTTTAATGATGGGAGCAGAAATATACTATACACTGGACATTCTAAAACAAGCATGGCCTAGGACCTTTGCTACAGTGTACAACAAGACACTGCAGACAAAACAGAATTATATCTCCTCATAGTTCATTGATACATTTTTTCCCTAAAGGAAAGAAAAATCTTCTCATTTCTTCCAATCAAGGAAGGAGGCATAACCTATGGAAAATCAGAGTTACTGAGAATTAATAAAAATAAGAGAGGATAGCCTAACAGTGCTACCACTTTATAGTCACCCCTTCTAAGGAGAGCTGAACTTGGAAGGTTAGTTTTTCTGGTAATTTGATTGTCCGTGTTTCATAAAATAGCAATAGACTCTCAAGCTGAGAAGCAGATTATTATGCCATGATTTGCTTTGTTTGCTTGGAAATTCTGTTTTCCTCAACTCACTAAGAATTTCCCAGTGGGTCAGTATCTATAAATAACCGAGGAGCTTGTCTGCTCACACTCAACAACAACAACAACAACAACAACAACAAAAAGAAAGGTTTTCCAATCATGAAACAAAATATGCTAAAGAGGAGTTACATTTATTTTTCTGAACCAATTAATTCTTTTCTATTGCCAAGTCAGTTCCTATAATATTCTATATGTTCTACTACAACAATAATCATTATCTAGTCTACAATATTATTTAAGTATCCTTTGATAATTTTATGTGAGACTATTGCTTTTACATAATTTCCAGGCCTTCTTCAGTCTACAATTTGTTGTGTCTCCTCTATTCTCTCTACCTCAACTTTGTGACCTATTGTTGAATTACTTCACTTCATATGCATATATACATAGAACCTTCAAAATGCATTTAATTTTCTCATATGTATGTGATCGGAGAGCTTATCACTTCTTATTGGATGATCAGTCACAGAAAATCTTCCTGAAGAAGAGTTATTTGATCTCCTCATAGCTCACTAATATAGTTGTTCCTCTAAAGAGAACAAAAATCTTTCCATTTCTTTCAATCAAGGAAAGATTGATCTCTCATTAGCCATTAATTGCCTTCACTAATAATAAATGAATTACATCTATTTGTGTGGATAGCGATGGAAATTGAGAATTTAATTGCTTTGAGATTGTAGAATATCTTCCCTATTGCCAGTGCTCTCACTAGCCCAGGTAGTTGGCTAGATTTACATAGTGTAAGTTCCATTGTATTAAGTCTAACTAGATGGCCATTGGTTAATCCCAAGACACAAGTGCAGGTACTGTACAATTAGGGATATCTCACTGTGCTTCCTGCTCATTTTGGGCCATCGGCATCACATATGTATAAATATGTTGATTGCCATTCTCCAGTCACAGATAGCACACTACCCTCTGATATTTTAATAGTAGTCAGTGGTGAGGATGCTAGGTGTGCTCAAGCTCGATTCCCCCAAGTCCTGTTTCTGAAGTGTGTTTTGTCTTCAACAATATGGCTCACTCTTAACTTCACATGTCAGACAATGACAACAGCAATAGTCTGTATTATTTTGAGAATCAAAAATTCTAACAATGACAGCAACCAAGACAAACAACAACAAAAGCAATGCAAAGAGAAGTCCACTTGCCTGATACTGGTGTTTATGTTATGTAGTCTATGGCTTTTGCTGGAGCCCCACTCCTCCAAGATTTATAATTGATTTAAGCTTATGTATATGTTTGTGTGTGTGTGTGTGTGTGTGTGTGTGTGTGTGTGTGTGTGTGTGTGTAGGTGAGATGTTTCCTCTTTCAAGCCTCCTTTGTGTTATCTATTTTTCCTCCTCCTCTTCCTCTAGATTTGTTTACATTTATACTAATTAATATCACCCAATTTTTCCATGTTCCCATTCATTGCCTTATGTTTTTCTATTCCCATTGGAGCTTTATTGTATCCTTGCCCTATCATATTATTGGTTACTCCAGTATAGACTCACACCCCAAGATTCTGAACTAGTATTCACAAATAAGAGTTTACTTTCAAAACTTATATTCATGTGTCTCAGTCGTCTCATTCAGTATAATGCTTTTGAGTTTCATAAAACTACCTGAAAATTTAGTAATCTTATGTTATTCTTTTTACAGCTGAATAATATTCTGTTATATATGGGACATATATTAATTATCTGTTCTTCAGATGGAGGACATTTTAATTGCTTTCTTTCCAAGTTATTGTGAATAGAGAAGCAAGGAATGTGGATTAAAAGATACCCTACTATAGAATAGGATGGGGAGTTCTTTGGGTATATGTAGAGGACATAATTATGAATGCACAAACTATAACCATCATGGGTGATTGTTTTCAGCGGAGCAGATGATAAGTGAAGATCTGCGGTATACCTGATGTGCTTCCCTGGCAAGGAGTGTAAGAATGACCTCCAGACCTTTGCTGCCTGTGGTCGTTTGAATTAGAATAGCTTCTATAGGCTCATTTATGTAAAGGATTTTTTTTATTTTACCTGCATTGTTTGGGTTTAGAATTGTGCACTAAGGGGATGGCTGTATTCCAGGGAGAGGGCTTAATCCTGTGTCATTCTATCTGGATCACACAGACCTAGATCTTTCAATGTGATCCCAGCCATGGTACTGGTTTAAAATTCCTCTACAGTACTGCAGTTCCCCCACTTTGAATATATATCTATGCTCAGATTTATGCTCCAGTTTCCCATTCAGGTGCCCCTGGCAGATATGAATTACTTTTGTTTAAATAATTCACATGACTCATAACTCAGTCCTTGTTAAAATATTATGGGGAAAGCAAGAAGAAAATTGCTAGGCATACACAATCAGTCATCATTTTTATAGTATAAACAGGTGAAATGTTCCACCATGTGCATTGCATCTGTCTTCCGTACTCATTATTGATAATATCGCCAGGACTTTTTCATCATTGTATGTATTACCAAGACCACGTTGAATGTAAAGCTTGCTAAATATTTGGGTTGTTCTATTAGAAGAGCAGCTATAGGACAAACAACAGGATCACAAAACAGACATTACTCTATGTAAAGTGATTTCCTTCACAAAGTATTACCTTTTTTTCCAGATATGTCATTGTGACACCTTGAGAACACCTTAAATTAACATTGCCTCATTGGGAATGAAATTTCAGTGTTACAAAGTACCTTCAGTCCCATGGCTTGCTTTTATATAAAATAGCCATAGTTTTGAATTTGTTTCAGTTTAGATTTAAGCCTGAACAAGGTTATTTTTAACACCAAGGAATTATTGTTCTTTAAGGGATGAGTGACTGAGAGTTTATTATATGTCACAACTGGTGCTGACAAATTTATATAGGTTTAGTCCATATTGTCTGCAGAAACTAGCTAATGACACACGCGGAAATTGATATACAAATGGAAAGAATGATGTTCTCCAAACTATGGTACATTAAACCAGCAACATTCAGGTAGGAACCTGGCTACTCAATTCCAAGATCATTAATTTGGCAACAGGCCATATTGCTTCAGGAGCCTGCACTGCCTCCTTTCCCTTTATAGCTCTTTGTTTTCCCTTTTCTTCTATAACTGTACTTAAAATACAATAGAATTAAACATTCTAAATGTGATACCAAAAACAAAATGAATACACTTTACTTTGAAGCTATGAAAGATGACTGAATTAAGTAATTGAATGAAGAAAAAGGTATCATCATTTCAGAAAAATCTACTCTTCCTTGACAACTTTTTTGGAAATAAAGCTATTACTGTTCACCTTGTGGGCAGGAATTGCTGATAAACTTCAGATATAAGTATTAATCATCAGTCTATTACATCTAGAAATATTTGATATAATCACCTATTCATAACTTTTTTAAATATGTATTTATTTATTTATTTATTTATTTATTCACATTACATCATGATCACAACTCTCCCTCCTTTCCTCCCAGTGGCCCCTCATATACCCATCTCCCATCATCTTTTTCATTTCTCCTTAGAGAATGGGAAGCCCCAACCCCCAGTGTGTACCAATATACCCTGGTACATCAATTCTCAGGGGTACTAAGTGCATTCTCCCCCACTCAGTTCAGACTAGGCAGCCCAGCTTGGGGAAGGGCACAGAGAGGCAGGCAACAGAGTCAGAGACAGCCACTAGTCCAACTGTTAGGGGTCCATATGGAGATCAAGTTGTACTTCTACTATAAATGTGTAAGGGGTGTAGGTCTAGCCCATGAATGTTCTTGGGTTGGTGTTTTAATCCATGTGAGCCCCCATGGCCTGAGGTTAGTTGACTCTGTAGGTCTTATTATGGTGATCTTGACCACTCCAGCTCTTTCAATCCTTCCCTACACATGTTCACAGGCCTCCTCCCTAAGATCTGCCTAAAGTTTGTCTGTGATTCTCTGCCCATGTTTACATCAGTTGCTTGATAAACTCTCTCAGGAGACAGTTATTCTAGGCTCCTGTCTGAAAACATAGTAGAGTATCATTGATAGTGCCAGGGGTTAGCTTTCTCCCATGGGGTGGGTATCAGGTTGGGCCAATCATTTTTTGGCCATTCTTTCCATCCTTGCTCCATCTTTATCCCTGTACATCTTCTAGTTCAGACATACTTTGGGTTGAAGTTTTCATGGGTAGTTTGGTGTTCCCCTCCCAGAACTGGAAATCCCACATGGCTTAAAATGGTTGCAACTTTGGTTTCCATATCCACAACCTCTAGGAGTCTCAGCTAGGACTACCCCCATAGACTTCTGGGGGGCTTCCCCAATCCTGGGTCTCCTGCTTTTTAGAAATAATTTTTAGAAATCCCAAACAGATTTCTATTTTCCTGCAGCCCTCTCCCACCTCAATCCCATTTCACACCCCTACATGGGGGTGCTCTTCCAAAGGGCCTGAGTTAATTCTTAGCAACCTCATGATGGCTCATGACAATCAATAATGAAATCTGGTGCCCTCTTCTGCTGTGCATGCATACATGCAAGCAAAACACTGGATACATCATAAATAAATAAATCACACACAGACACACAGACACACAGAGAGACAAACACACACACATGCACACAAACATATATGTCCTAAATTTTAATATTTGCTTATGTATGATCCATATAAGCAATAATGGTAATCTTATGCTTTATTTTGATAATTGTGTTAAGTTCTAATACTAATTTAGTTCTGATAATTTGTCACTTAATATAATATGAAATATGTAGCAGGTATCCTGGAAAGAGCAAAAAGCATCACCTAAAATTTTATAAACTTGAATGAGATGGATGAATACTGGATACATATAAGAGTTTGCTAAGAAAATAACTTATCTGTATAGATTAAGACTTTTAGCTTTAAGTTATCAAAACTATCTTCAACTACCAAAAACCCATGTTTGTATTAAGGGCTACCTTAAATTCTATCTTATTGGGCTGCCAGTGTGGCTCAACTGGAGGGATCAAGTGGGGATGGAGGGAAGAAAAAAATAGAACATGGAAAGCTGGTACTAACTACAAGAGAACATTTAAGTCTATGAACCAAAAAGGGAAGAAATCAAATTTTCACAAATGCACACACACACACACACACACACACACACACACACACACACACACATATATTCTGGGTCCCCACTCCCCGCAAGTCCCATAAGCCCTTTTCCCTCCCCCTGTTCCTCCATCTACCCCTTCCTGCTTCCCTGTTCTGGAATTCCCCTATACTGCTGCACTGAACCAGGGGCCACTCCTCCATTCTTTTTGGACATCATTTAATATGTGGATTATGTCTTGGGTATTCAAAGTTTCTAGGCTAATATCCACCTATCAGTGAGTGAATACCATGATTGATATTTTGAGACATACCTCACTTAGTATGATGTTCTCCAGCCCCATCCATTTGTCTAAGAATTTCATGAATTCATTGTTTCTAATGGCTGAATAGTACTCCATTGTGTAAATATACCACATTTTTTGTATCCATTCCTCTGTTGAAGGATACCTGGGTTCTTTCCAGCTTCTTTATTTACATTTCAAATGTTATCCCCTTTCCTGGATTTCCCTCCAAATACCCCCTAACCCAAACTCCCTCCCCATGATCACCAACCCACCCTCTCCTGCTTCCCTGTCTTGGAAATCTTTTAAGATGTGAGTTTCCTCACATTTCTTTTTTCAAATATAATAGTTTTTCCTTTTAACAAAATAACAACTAACTTTTCAAAATTAGATACCATTTTCACTTTGATAAAGAGTAGCTATATTTACCAATTATATGGATAATAAGTTCATGAGCAATGACCCAAAAAATGGACAGTAGACTCCTGCTTCAAACAATTGTTAACAGTATCCTGGTGTTCTGACAAATGAAAACACGATTCCACATTTAATGATGACAGATATGTGCTATTAATTAATCAAATCTCCTCAAATGAGTGTCCAGCAGGTGGAAATAATTACTAGCTAATTGTCTCCTGTTCATTACTCTACAGAGATATAAATACAACTACCACAGTCATTTTTATAATATTTACTAAAAAGCTAGCAGGAAATAGAATCACAGATGTTATGGTGACAATATTTATATTTGCCTTCTGAGACAATGGAAAAAGCATAGAATAGCAAATTATCCTTTGAATATATTAATAAGAAAATTATTTTTATTTCATGTAGTATATGTAAAGAGTTGTTATAAAATTGGGGGGGGGACATTTTGTGGCAGAAAAAAAAGGTTCACATTAAATCCCATAGAAAAGAAAAGAGGCTTCTTACAAGTTTACAAACTGTGATAGACATATCTCTCTGGACCGTCTAAATTTTCTATGCTAAATCCCGATATCAAGACTAATAGAGGAAGAAGAACAATATCAAACTACCAGACACCCAGAGCTCCCAGGGACTAAACAACCAACCAAAGAACTGGTTGGAGCAACCCCATTGCTCTAGCCACGTACATAGCAGAGGGAGTTTGTACAGCATCAATGGGAGAAGAGTCCCTTGGTCCTGTGTAGACTCAATGCCCTAGTGTAGGAGAATGACAGAGCAAGGAGCAAGGAGTGAGAAGGTGGGTGAGGGAGCACCCTCATAGAAGAAAAGGGGAGGATGGATGGGATAGGGGGTATCCAGAGGGGAAACTGAGAAAGGTGTTAACATTTGCAATGCAAATAAGTGAAATATCCAATAAAAGAAAAAGAAAACAAAACAAAAAGTATATATATATAAAAAAAAAGATGTCCTTACACTGGAGCAAATAATTGTAGGGAATCTGGTTTCCAATTTGTATTTTAAAACATGCTAATAATCCATTGGGTTGAAAAGATGAGTATTATTTCAAGTATCTGCATATGTCAATTACACATTAGAATATTTTTTCAAGAGATAAAAGAATTCTCACTCAATTTCTTTGTGTACTTTTGAGAGTCACCTTTAAGAAAGTAAAGTGATGGTGACAGTCTTTAAGGCCAACAAGTAGTAATTGACCTGAAGACTTACAATAAACACAGTCCTAGAATTAACTGGAGTTAGAAAATTAACAATTTTGCTTCATTGTTCTTTTCTCCTAGCACTAATTCAAATGTTAAATAACAATGTTGTTATAAAAACACTAATTAGCTGAATTCTTAATTTGATTTTGGAATATTTGACTTATTTAGAACCAAGAGTTAAATTTGCTTTCAAGACTGAGTTTTGAAAGAGGGGTTTGTAACTTCCCAAGGCTTCAAATTCTCTAGGTAATTATGGGTCAAACTCTTTGAAACTCACAAGCCTACAAAAAAGTAGCCATGAGCATTGGGTTGTTGAAATCAAACAACTGTAGGAACATGAGTATTTTCTCTTTTCTATGCCTTTATCAACTTTGATATACAGTGTGTGTGCTTGTTTGTATTGGTATTATTTATGTAAATATAATAATTTAGAAGAACTAGTTCAGTTTCCTCTGTAATTTAATTATTTTCTGATTGTTTAATAGAGCATTATGAAATTTCCTTATAAGAAATTGTATAAGATTATTGAATTTGTTATCAGTAAGATGTGGGTAGCATTGCTCACATACATATTATTTGCCTCTATTTGATAAAACATCATCTTTTCAGAGTTAGAATTAAAAACTGTTCATGGTAAGGTGATGAATCATCCCATGTTGCTTCACAGTATTTTATGAATAATGAGATATTGATACACACTCATTATATATCATGAATATAATATAATTTCAGAAGCTTAGTCAGTAAAGATTCTTGGCTTTCATGACTATTCTTGATGTGGAGTCCTTTTTTGAGAATAAAATGAGTAAAATTAAAATGTACTGCCTTTTACACAAGTCTATCAAAATTGTTTCCATTTTTGGAATTAAATTGTTAATACTTGAAGGTCCTGAATGATTCTTCTATAAAAGAGTCTCATTACTACTCATTGGGTTTAGAAAAGTTTCACAAATGCTAGTAAAAAGAACAATATCTTTATTGCCTCATAGTTTATTATTCTTTATAATTATTTTCTACATACATTCAAATATGCATGTTTTATAGTACATTCAAATACTCTTAGCCATTCTATAAAATAACTAATGCCCATTATGCCTCTGTATTTTCCAAATTCTTTTTATAACGTTCTTTTTACTTATTTAAAGATGTGCGTCTCACTGTTCCTTGCAATCCTACCTGACTCCTGAAGGTTTATACATTCACTCTACCACAATGGGCTCCTAGACCTCTCTATAGCATGCCATGGCTTCATAGTTTGATAAGCAAGGTTTTATTCACATTATTTCCATATTACTACATTATCTTAAAACAACATCAAGGGAGAGGGAGGGAGGGAGAGGGAGAGAAAGGCTAGAGAGAGACAGAGACAGAGGCAGAGACACACAGGGAAATAAAGACAGAGACAGAGAATATGAGAGGGAAGAAAACTTCTTGACCATGAAATCTACTGATAAAATCTATTGTTTATAAAGCAAATCCTAGTGCCATTTGGTGAGATAGTAGCTTGTGATTTGTTAGTCAGGAAGCGTCTAAGACACTCAACAAATAGTACAGACTCTTGCTATTACTCTTGGTTGCCAACCATAAGTATATTATATGACTATTGATGAAAACACTGTCTACTTTGAGTGTATGATATAGAAGAATCAAGCTAGAAATTTCATGAAAGAATCTTTCCTGTTGACTGGCTTTCAGAACACTTGAATGGGCTATTCCAACTGGTTAGGAAGAAGAAGGACCAATAGTTTATTCAGTTGTGAGCTGAATATTGTATAAGACCCAACTGCCATGTAGGTTTTGCCACACTTATTAATGTCACAAGTGTTATTGGAGTAACCAATTGCCATCTCTATTGATACACCCCCACAGTAGGGAATTCACCCCAGGTACTGCAAACCTGCTCAAAAAACTATCACAAGAAGATGATAGGCATTAGATAGATAAGGAATACCATTGCTTAGTAAATTGACATAGAGCTTTCTAAAATTTTGTATTTATAGTCATGAACAAATTCTTTATCAAAGATTTTTATCTTTTTATTTTACTGTGGTGAATTCAGAGACCCATCACTCCACAAGATGTTAATATTAAATGACAGATAAGTAATTATGTCTCATTGAAGGAAGGCGTTATACAGAACATAAAAGAAAGCAGAGAGAGAGATTTTGAACTATCAATTCTTCATCAAACCACAGCCATTACACTCACAAACTCACAACACCTAAGGATGTTTACTCAAGTCTGAAAAAGAATGAGGCATTGAATAGTCAGACCCACAAAAAATGGAGGGATTGATGGGTCTTAACTATTCACCATTGAACTATTGGCTAGAGATAGACTCACAAAGAGGTAGAAGTATTGTCTTTAGTTATGTAACAACTGGTGAGTCACTGTATTCTAATAGGTAGTTTTAATCCAATCATCAGACAGATGTAAATTGTTAAACTAATGGGCCACAAAATAAAACCCAAAGTCACGAATTTAAATAAAGGAGAGTTAGGGAGAAGAAAACATTAATAGGGAGGACTTGGGAATAGAATATTTAAAATACCTAATACACATGTATGAAACTGTTCAATACAATTGATAAGAATAAACTTTTAAAGCACATTTTTATAGTATTATTTCTTCTTTATGTTGTAATTACAGGGCATTCTCCAGAAACAAGAACAAAGAAACTTCTTTTTCTTACCATATTGTGCAGGGTAAGGAATTGTTCTTTAAGTTGCTATTTTCAGATTAGTTGTTGATATCTGTTAAGTTTAAATTGTTAAAAATCATTTATTCTGACAATGATTGTTTTGAAAGTGTTAACTTTTTAAAGCTCAGTGCCTGTTCTTCTCTTTATATGAAGATAAAGGGCAGTTATTTTAAGGGCAATTGTGTATAAATTTGGTGTTGGTGGATTTGGCGAAAATATCCATCTTAAAATCAGAAAGTATACCTGGTTGGAGTTTTAGAGAAGTTGTAATTTTATCTTTAGGCTGCCACTTGCAATTTATGACTTCAACAGCTTCAATGGAAATTACAGCTTGAAGCCCACATGGTGCACTTTATTTTCTATTCTTAAAACTTGAGGGGGTAAGGGAGAGCTAAATTCATGGCAGGAAAACCACTGTTGTTAGACTAAAGCTAGAAAATAAAAGTTCTGGAAACAAAATTTAATAAGAATACTATACTATTTCTTTTGTTTGTTTGTTTGTTTGTTTGTTTTTTATTTCATTCAAAATATTTTTTGTTTACATTTCAAATGATTTCCCCTTTTCTGGCCCCCCACTCCCTGAAAGTCACATAAGCCCCCTTCCCTCCCCCTATTCTCCCACCCACCCCTTCCCACTTCCCTGTTCTGGTTTTGCCTTATACTGCTACCCTGAGACTTTCCTGAACAAGGGGCCACTCCACCATTCTTCTTGTACCTCATTTGATGTGTGGATTATGTTTTGGGTATTCCAGTTGTCCAGGTAATATCCACTTATTAGTGCGTGCATACCATGATTGATCTTTTGAGACTGGGTTACCTCACTTAGTATGATGTTCTCCAGCTCCATCCATTTGCCTAAGAATTTCATGAATTCATTGTTTCTAATGGCTGAATAGTACTCCATTGTATAGATATACCACCTTTTTTGCATCCATTCTTCTGTTGAGGGATACCTGGGTTCTTTCCAGCTTCTGGCTATTATAAATAGAGCTGCTATGAACATAGTGGAGCATATATCCTTATTACATGCTGGGGAATCCTCTGGGTATATGCCCAGGAGTGGTATAGCAGGGTCCTCTGGAAGTGACATGCCCAGTTTTCTGAGGAACCGCCAGACTGATTTCCAGAGTGGCTGTACCAATTTGCAACCCCACCAGCAGTGGAGGAGTGTTCCTCTTTCTCCCCATGCCTATGTAACCCCTTTTACAAATCTAATTTTAAATATCATCAATTTAATGTTGGAATTTGAAAAATTCCAGTTTTGTTTTTGGAAAATACATGTTAAAGAACACATTACAACATGGGGTCTAATTGATTAACAATAGATTAGGCATCCTGACACTAATCACTGCAACTTTTTACAGTTCCAATCATATATTTTAAGAGATAAATTTATTAATAACTACTTCTAATGAAGTGGGAAATGCGATACAAGTTCTGGTTTTCCTGATTCATATCTGTATTCACAGGGTCTACTTGATCTCAGAAGTCATAGAGGGCATTTTTATCATTCATCTCTATTGATTAAATTATCTTTGTGTTTCTTTACAGATCAGAAAAATTCCTTGAAGAGTAAATGTTGTCATCAATATTGGAAAGATAATAATTTAATCAAATATTTATTAGAAGAATAACTCTAATCAAACCCTCAGTATTTAGGCTAAGACAAATCAGGTATTTCAAAATGCTGGTTTTGTACTCTTGAATGGGAGTTTTATATTTTTGAATGGGAGGAAATGAAAATTATTTTTCCATATGAGTGTTTTATAATGGTCAGTCTGATACTATGGTAAATGACAACTGAGCAGTGTTTGCAAACACAGCTAGATGAAGATGCTGGTGGATTCTGTATGGCAGATTCATGGCAGGCTTTTTCTTACTGCATCCTTATTTGGAGAAAGAAAAGAATCATCTCTAGAGCTCTTAGTTATCCTTTTATAAGCTTTGGAATCCTACCCATTAGGACTCCACTTATAGGACACAATCACCTCCCAAGGATCTTACCTAAAAATCCCTGCTTATTCGTTTCTAAGTTACAAAAAATCTGAGATGTGAAAATATTTTTCTATAGAAACAAACCCACCCAAAACTTAAATTAAAGTTGGTCTCTATTTCTTCCTTTTTCTTATAACAAAATAAAACTATACCTTAAAAGTTTCTCAAACATAGATCTGGGAAGATAGCTTAGGACTAAAATGCTACCCACCAGGACTGACTATCGCCGATCAGTTCCTGAAATAGAGAAAGGACTCTAAAACATTGTCCTACCATTGCCAGGCTTATGTCTAGCATAACAACACACACACACACAGAGAGAGAGAGAGAGAGAGAGAGAGAGAGAGAGGGGGGGGGGCTATATATGCCTACAGAAACTGAACACACCCATAGATACTCACAAATGCAAATACCTACAGATTTCACACAAATACACTGGCATTTACACTTGTACATGGACAGACATTCACATTAACAGAAACATACACATAGACACACATACATTAATAATAAATCAAGCTGGGCAGTGGTGGTTCACGCCTGTAATCCCAGCACTCTGGGAGGCAGAGGCAGGAGGATTTCTGAGTTCGAGGCAAGCCTGGTCTACAGAGTGAGTTCCAGGACAGCCTGGGCTATACAGAGAAATGCTGTCTCAAAAAAATCCAATAATAAATTAAAATTAATTTTAAATGTAGAACTATCTAAGGTACAGTGACATAGGCAGCTTCATTCTGGGTAAATGTTTATATAATCTTTTTGGGAAGGAATAGAAAATATTACATGCTTCTGTTAAGAATTTGAAAACATTGTGGCATATATCTTTGAAAGTTAGAACTAACACACATTTCTGTAGTGTTATTTATTTTGCAAACATATGAAGCAATTGAAGCATCCTTAAGTAACAGGGCTTACTGAGATACAGAATGTTTACTAAGGTCAATGTACACAACCCTATTTACAGTAACCTTCAAGAGACAGGAGACCCCAGGGAGTGGGGAGGTCTGGTAGAGTGCGGGCATGGGGAGGACATCCTCATGAAGATAGGGGCAGAAAAAAATTAAAATCATTACAATTGGGGCAAGGGGATCCCTGTAATCCCAGTATATGCAAGGCGGAGCCTACGAGGTTACTGTGAGTGAATAGCAAGCCAGTTTAAGCTATAATCTCTTAAAGAACCAAAGTAGTAATAATGATAATGGAATATTATCTAACTACAAAAGAATTTCTTATATTAAGCAAACAATGTAGTCCACAAAACTGGACAAAGCAGAAAGTTTCAAATTCTAAACAAACAATGAATAAACAAAAACAATGAAGGACCAATGAATCACGTGTAAATTCTTCTGCGCCCTTGTTTCTGTTTTTGCTTTTGTTTTCATGTGGTTTAAATAAAACTCATTTACTTAATTTGCAAATTTAGTCCATTTCTCATATCTGTATTTTTATTGAACAAGCATAACCACTCATATAGTTATTTGTTTAACTATTATTTTCTTTTGCTATGATTCAATGAAATGCTTGAAGCCCAAATAACACTTAGGAAGATCTCATTATTTTCTGGTCACCCTCAGGCACTACTAGTTAGTTAAATGTTAGATAAAATAACACATTGGCCAATCCTCAATATGGTATAAAATTTTCCTACTCACTGCTGGACAAAATTAGAGAGAGAGAGAGAGAGAGAGAGAGAGAGAGAGAGAGAGAGAGAGAGAGAGAGGGAGAGAGGGAGAGGGACAGGGGAAGGGAGAGGGACAGGGAAATGAAGAGGGACAGGGAAAAAGAGAGGGAGAGGGAAAGGGAGAAGGAGAGGGAGAGGGAGAGGGAGAGGGAGAGGGAGAGGGAGAGGGAGGAGAGGGAGAGGGAGAGGGACAGGGGAAGGGAGAGGGACAGGGAAATGAAGAGGGACAGGGAAAAAGAGAGGGAGAGGGAAAGGGAGAAGGAGAGGGAGAGGGAGAGGGAGAGGGAGAGGGAGGAGAGGGAGAGGGAGAGGGAGAGGGAGAGGGAGAGGGAGAGGGAGAGGGAGAGGGAGAGGGAGAGGGAGAGGGAGAGGGAGAGGAAGAGGGAGAGGGAGAGAGGAGACCGAGAGGGAGAGGGAGAGGGAGAGAAAGGAGAGGGAGAGGGAGGAGAGGGAGAGGGAAGAGAGGGAGAGGGAAGAAAGAGAGAGGGAGGAGAGGGAGAGGGAGGACAGGGAGAAGGAGAGGGAGGGAGGGAGGGAGAGATATTTGTTCTATTTCTTCATCTTAGGCTGCATTTTGTGTTACATCAAGATTTATTAATTCATCATATGCTACCTACATTGAGTATTTTATATTAATATTCCCTGGAATGAGCCAAATAATTTTCCATGTAGTATTATCAACTCTCTCGCTGAACAGCCACTGTATTTAAAGTTTTCTATCTCAATGTAAAAATATTCTAGTCATTGCATGTTTTCCGCCACTTTGTCCAGGATCAAGTAGCCATAGCTGTGTGGGTGCATTTCCTGTTCCATTGATCTGCCTGCCTGTCACTGTACCAATACCATGCAGTTTTTAACACTATTGCTCTGTAGTATTGCTTGAGGTCAGGGATACTGATACCCCCAGAATTTCTTTTACTGTTGAGAATAGTTTTAGCTATCCTGGTTTTTTTTTTTTTTATTCCAGATGAATATGAGGATTGCTCTTTCTAACTCTGTGAAGAATTGAGTTGGGATTTTAATGGGTATTGCGTTGAAGCTGTATATTGCTTTTGGCAAATTGGCCATTTTAACTATAGTAATCCTGCCGATCCATGAGCATGGAAGGTTTCTCCATTTTCTGGGGTCTTCTTCCATTTCCTTCTTCTTAGTTTTGAAGTTCTTGTCATACAGATCTTTCACCTGTTTGGTTAGAGTCACCCAAAGGTACTTTTTACTGTTTGTGGCTATTGTGAAGGGGGTCATTTCCCTAATTTCTTTCTCAGCCTGCTTATCCTTTGAGTATAGGAAGGCTACTGATTTGTTTGAGTTGCTTTTAGAACCTGCCACTTTGCTGAAGTTGTTTATCAGCTGTAGGAGTGCCCTAGTGGAGTTTTTTGGGTCACTTAGGTAGACTATCATATCATCTGCAAATAATCATAATTTGACTTCTTCCTTTCCAATTTGTATCCCTTTGACCTCCTTATGTTGTCTAATTGCCCGAGCTAGTACCTCAAGTACTATATTGAAAAGATATGGAGAAAGGGGGCAGCCCTATCAAGTCCCTGATTTTAGTGGGATTGCTTCAAGTTTCTCTCCATTTAGTTTGATGCTGGCTACCGGTTTTCTGTATATTGCTTTTACTATGTTTAGGTATGGGCCTTGATTTCCTGTTCTCTGCAAGACTTTAAGCATGAAAGAATGCTGAATTTTGTCAAATGCTTTTTTAGCATCGAATGAAATGACCATGTGGTTTTTTTCTTTGAGTTTGTTTATGTAGTGGCTTCCATTGATGGATTTCCATATATTGAACCAACCCTGCATCCCTGGGATAAAGCCTACTTGATCATGGTGGATGATCATTTTGATATGTTCTTGGGTTCAGTTGGCAAGAATTTTATTGAGTATTTTTGCATCGATGTTCATAAGGGAAATTGGTCTCAAGTTCTCTTTCTTTGTTGGATCTTTGTGTGGTTTTGGTATCAGCATAATTGTGGCTGTGTAAAAGGAATTGGGTAGTGTTCCTTCTGTTTCTACTTTTTGGAATAGTTTGAAGAGTATTGGTGTTAGGTCTTCTTTGAAGGTCTGATAGAATTCTGCACTGAAACCATCTGGTCCTGTGCTTTTTTTGGTTGGAAGACTTTCTATGATCCCTTCTATTTCTTTAGGGGTAATGGGACCATTTAGATGATCTATTTGATCCTGATTTAATTTTGGTATTTGGTATCTGTCAAGGAAATTGTCCATTTCCTCCAGATTCTCCAGTTTTGTTGAGTATAGGCTTTTGTAGTAGGATCTGATGATTTTTTGGATTTCCTCAGTTTCTGTTGTTATATCCCCCTTTTCATTTCTAATTTTGTTAATTTGGATACTTTCTCTGTGCCCTTTGGTTAGTTTGGCTAAGGGTTTATCTATCTTGTTGATTTTCCTCAAAGAACCAGCTCCTGGATTCGTTGATTCTTTGTATGGTTCTCTTTGTTTCCACTTGATTGATTTCAGCCCTCAGTTTGATGATTTCCTGTCTTCTACAACAAATGGTGCTGGTTCAACTGGAGGTCAGCATGCAGAAGAATGCGAATTGATCCATTCTTGTCTCCTTGTACTAAGCTCAACTCCAAATGGATCAAGGACCTCCACATAAAGCCAGACACTCTGAAGCTAATAGAAAAGAAACTGGGGAAGACCCTTGAGGACATCAGTACAGGGAGAAAGTTCCTGAACAGAACACCAATAGTTTATTCTCTAAGATCAAGAATTGACAAATGGGACCTCATAAAATTACAAAGTTTCTGTAAGGCAAAGGACACCATCAAAAGGGCAAATCGGCAACCAATAAATTAGTAAAAGATCTTCACCAACCCTACATCAGATAGAAGGCTAATATCCAATATATATAAAGAACTCAAGAAGTTAGACTCCAGAAAACCAAATAACCCTATTAAAAATGGAGTCCAGAGTTAAAGAATTTTCACCTGAAGAACTTCGGATGGCGGAGAAGCATCTTAAAAATGCTCAACTTCATTAGTCTTTAGGGAAATGCAAATCAAAACACTCCTGAGATTTCACCTTATACCAGTCAGAATGGCTAAGATTAAAAATTCAGGAGACAGCAGATGTTGGCAAGGATGTAGAGAAAGAGGAACACTCCTCCACTGCTGGTGGGGTTGCAAATTGGTACAACCACTCTGTAAATCAGTCTGGCGGTTCCTCTGAAAACTGGGCACCTCACTTCCAGAAGATCCTGCTATACTAATCCTGGGCATATACCCAGAGGATTATCCAGCATGTAATAAGGATACATGTTCTACTATGTTCATAGCAGCCCTATTTTTAATTTCCAGAAGCTGGAAAGAACCCAGCTATTCCTCAACAGAAGAGTGGATGCAAAAAATGTGGTATATATACACAATGGAGTACTATTCAGCCATTAGAAACAATGAATTCATGAAATTCTTAGGCAAATGGATGGAGCTGGAGAACATCATACTAAGTGAGGTAACCCAGACTCAAAAGATGAATCATGGTATGCACTCATTAATAAGTGGATATTAACCTAGAAAACTGGAATACCCAAAACTTCATCCACACATCAGATGAGGTACAAGAAGAATGGAGGAGTGGCCCCTTGTTCTGGAAAGACTCAATGAAGCAGTATAGTGCAAAACCAGAACAGGGAGGTGGGAAGGGTTGGGTGGGAAAACAGGAGGAGGGAAGGGGGCTGATGGGACTTTCGGGGAATGGGGGTCTAGAAAAGGGGAAATCAGTTGAAATGTAAATAAAAAATATATCGAATTAAAAAAAAGAAAAAATATTCTAGCCTTTGGAAGAAAGCTAACTTGGCCTGACTACCCTATAAGACAAGACAGCACTAGATTCTTTCCCTGGGTCCATTCTATTCCCAAGAGAAGTTTTACAGCATTTTCATTTTGTCAGTGGAAGTACAATGTGTTTTGACTAAAATTGTTTTTGCTTCCTGAATGTTGTGCACTGAATGCTTATGTGGTCCCCAACTCATGCTGAAATGCTCCCCAGATGACAATACTAAGAAAGAGAACCTGTGGGAGGTGATAAAACCATAAGCATGACACCCCTAGTGAACCAATTATTGACCTTATAAAACAGAACCTAGAGGCACACATTATGCCCTTTCCCTACCAGGAAAGGTAGATGGTCACAAATGAGAGAGGGACTTCATCAAGAATTCAATCCTTTCATATTTTCATTTGAAACTTTAAAATCTCTCGGGCTATGAAAATTAAATACCTGTTCTTTATAAGCACAACTGTATTTTTATTATTATAGTATGCCAAATGTGTTTGTGTGTGTGTACACATATATATGCATATACACTTATACACATACATTTATATGTAGCAGATTTTTGTTGCCTCTTGTTGTAATAATATTTAAAGTGATGCACATTTATGCATATGCAAACACACACACACACACTTAAACACACACATATGTGCATGTGTATTCTTTTAACTGTAATACTACTCTCCTTGAAATCCTAGTGGAACCATGTATGTAATATGTCACTACGTAAGGTCCTGAAACAAAGACATAGAGATAGATGAACAGTATTCCTTGTGAAGGTTTAGCCAGGCCCTCTGAGAGCAAGGCCATGAGACTGTAAATTAGGGAGTAAAGAAGAGACCCTTGGGCATCCTGTCAGCTGTCTTTGGGTACCTGTCTGCCATTGGCGTGTTTATGTATATCGGGTCAGATATACCATCTCAGGGGCAACTTGAAAACTGATTCTCTCTTCATTAGAAGTCATGCCTATTATTTTGTCTGTATAATTTCCATGATAATCCTTAATTTTAACATGTTTTTCTATGTATTTCTTCAACTTTTTCAGAAATATTTTCCATGTAAATCTTCAAGTTTATCAGAAAATGCTTATAATCCCACTTTCAATCAACTTAGGAATATGTATATGCCCACCATTATTATATCTATATAAAATTTTCCATGATAATCTTCAATTCTAACATGCTTTTCTATATTTTTCTACAATTTCATCAGGAATATTTTCCACATAAATCTTCAATTCTATCATAAAATGTTTCTATTCCATGTTTCAATTAATTTAGCAATGTTTTATATGTCTACCACTTTACTCTTTAATTTTCCATGAAAATTGTCATTTTTAACATGTTTATCTGAAATATTTTCATTGTAAATCTGTAATTTTACCATAAAGTGTTTCTAAAATAAATAAATAGTTTTCAAAATAAATAAATAAATAAAATAAAAAAGTAACCCTGGAAAAATAAAGAAGTCATGTTTTATTAATATCTTCTCAGCTGGGTGGTGTAATGTCATGAGCCCCTCCATCTTCTGTTCTTTAATTTAGACTATCTTGATTTTGTGCAGATTTCCTGAAGGTTGTGAAAGCTGCTGTGTGTTCAGGTGTTCAACTCAGCAACTGTGTCGTACAAAACACTGTCTTGCTGCAGACCACACAACTCTGACTCTTCCATGCTTTTTGCCTCCCTCATCTCAGATGAGGGGGAAAAGGTATGGCATAAATGTCCTACTCAGAGCTGGCACTCCACAGTCTCTTATTTGCTTAGAGATTGGTCTTTTGTTGATCTCTGTGCTGTTATGCACTTTACAAAGAAGCTACTTTTTGGGGAAGTGGGAAAGGTATTAACCTATAGGTTAATATAGGTTTCTATCATATTAAAAGTTAGTATTGTTAGAACAGCTTATTAAGAATCCAATTTAGCAAAATGTTAGTATTTGGTTTTGCACCCACAGCCAATGATCTAGCCTGACATGGAGTTTAGGGCCTAGTCAGTGATATCAAACATGAATTTTTTTTCACATTGACTTTAAATCCAACCAGATAATGGTTGATTATTTCCAGAATAGCTTTTTCACTCTTGTGTGAATGGACATGTTTTGAAAAGCCAGTGGTCACCAGAGATGGGGTAAGATTGATTAATTATTTTCCTCTCTACTAGTTTACATAGCAACTTACAGCACTACAAAAGCTGGCCAGTAGGGATAATGCTTTCAAAGCAGTGCTAGCCATGTTTCTCTATGTCCTCCTACTCAGTACATGGTTTCTTCACCAATAGGGTCTTACCATCAAGTTGTGGAGTGCAACTTGGAGCAGTTTCTTGTAAAGTTTGGAAGGTCTATGAGAACACTATGATAAATAACTCAAAAATAAGTAATCAATACCTGGCACAGCACCTTTGATTTGATTGTCTATGGTGTCTATTATATTTTACTCTCCCATGATAGGTTAATTTCATTTAGACTCCCTTTATATGTGTATATGTACATATTATAGGCAGTGTCTATGGCAGCTGCATTCCCATATGGCATTTTCAAATGTCTTTAATGGTGTTTTCCTTTTCCCTGAATTTACATCACCTTCCTTTCTTGCCTCATTTAATATTCCTTTTTCATTACTCTGAGTTCTCCAGTCTGTTTTATTATCTACTATTTCAAACCAAACCTTCAGTGCTTAGCAAATGGGAGGTAAAGGGAACTTTTACTCTTGGTTATTTGTGTAGAAATAACTAACAAAATTGTTCATTTATAATTAAAATTTAATAATTTATAGAAAATTATCAAGATAGTCTACAATGAAACATTTTATTAGAAAATCAGTACTCAAAATCATAGATTCAGAGTAGTAACATTTTAACTAAGTCACTGAAGTTTGAACAGAAAAAAACCCTAACTCCTTTACTTTTAGTTGTATAAATATATTATTTTTATTATCTTAAAAGAAAAAGCAGTCTTCTGGATTGTATTTCTCTCCACAGTGTTTATCTCCGTGGATTAATATGAAGGCTCAATTACTTGCATTGCAGAGTTATTTGAGAATTATTGCCCATTAATAGGTCCCAGCTTGAAGCATGTTTTTCTCCCATTTTGCTTCTACTGTACTAGCTCTTTCCTGAGTCCACAGTTTATGGCATGAAGGGAATCAATGGTAAGTCTTTATTCATCCTAGAAGTTTAGAACTGAAGATATCACATCTCTGGTTGCATCTTTTTCTGGTTTGTTTCTTATGCTAAGTCCCTAGCATAAGACTGTTGACTATGAAATGAGCCAGACATATTACCAGACCCATGGGAAATAGCAGTGAATTGGATCAGAGTTAGGAAAATTTACCAAATGATTACAGCATTTTTCTTTTTATATAGAAAGACATATCAGTGCTCAAAACAAACATTATGTTATTTCCCTCGATAGTTTACTACCACTGGAGCCTGTTTTGGTTTTATACCAATATTAATTAAAAATGAGATGCAATAATACCCACTGGAATCTGTGAATTTGAAGAAAGAGGATCTGAACAGCTGAACAGTTTTCTATATATATATATATTAAAAGAAACAAAAACCCAAAAAATTGTAATGTCAGGATCTGAAAATATCAATTTCTAATCAATGTTTTATTCCCCATCTATAAATATTTTGACTTTGAAAAAATTTTCAAAATTCTTCCTTTTAAGATTATTTTGTTATTGTTTTAGTAACATATATATATATATATCACAAATATTTAAAACATATATGTATATATATATATATATATATATACATATGTATACATGTATATATACATGCCCCACATACTTTTTAATGTGTAAAATCTCCCTTCAACTATTTGGAAATAAAAAAGTTTCAGCTGGTTCAAACATTTTCTGAATTTGTCCTCAGTAGTGCTAAGCAGAGTTTTCAATACCCTTACTAATAATTCTTACTAGTAAATTAATTTAAAATAATATTAAAGCACTCAGCAAGCCTTGTTCAAACCATACAGAGGCCATGAACATTAAAGAACAAAATAACCTCAAGATTTCTAGATTTATTACTGATTGCTATATATTTTCAATATTGTTTGTACAAGTCTAGGACTTAGGTAAACATTAAATTCTGCTGAATCAGCTCTTCACCTAATATGGAAACATGATGACATTTAAGTTTTGTTTCCCAAATGGAAATTTGTGATTCTTATTAAAATCACTGGGTGACATTCATAGCTCATGATTACAAGTGAAGTATTCTGTAAGTACAAGAAGCAGAAATTTGCTCATTAGTAGGACCTGGTATCTAAGACTGAAATGCAGTACATAATATATATTAAAATATACTCTGGGCATGTTTGCTAGTATATTACTTCTATGATCAATTCAGTTCAAGTATCTTTCCCTTCTATAGTTGGACATTTAAACTCCTTGAATGAGACACTGTACCCAGCCATTCTGATCTGAACTGCTATTGTCTTTATGTGCAGTTTGCTTGAGAGAAAGTGTCTGTGCCGGGTGGGGAGCCATTTTGTGAGAGTCAGTTGCCATAAGACAAGGACCTAAGAAAGGCCTCTTGGAAGAGGAGTTTCCCTTGGGAAAAAGCCAAGTAGAATGTAGTGACACAGGAATTCCACACAACCAATGGTTTCTGAGAGGATATCCATGTCCTAACCAATAGTACAGACCCAGTTGACACCCTTAGACGACAACTACTCTAGGGAGGTATCAGATCTGGAGTATCATCTGATACTCAAATCGCTCCTTTGCACTTTTGTTGCGGTAATCGTGCCCACATTCATAATGGAATTTAAAGCATTGCAGGGGAAGACTATAGATGCTTTTCATAAATACGAAATGGTATGATTCTCATGGTAACCAATATGTTGAAGAAGAAGGCATTTGGCTCTACTGGAGTGTAATAGAATACATCAACTACTGATAAATCAGTTTAGAGCTTGGGAAAAACTCAGTAGCGTTTCCTGTGCCAGCAGGAGGACTAGCTTGCTTCTGAGGACCCGACCCAGTGAGAGAGTTTTTAATGCTACTGCTGAGGATAACAGCAAGTGGAGCTTTGTAGCTCAGTGGACATCGGTCTAGTCTACTGGGTAAGCTTCTGGACAGTGAGAGATAATGTATAGAAGGAGACTAATTTTTAAACCAAGCTACATTTAGAAGGAAGTTGATATTTTTCTAGAAAAGAAATAATTCTACTGGCTTATTTCTGCTATACAAAGAGAGCGTTATGTACATGGCTAACAAGGTCTGAGGCTAAAATATAACTTCTGTTTACTCATTCATTTTCCTCTCCATAAATTTTCACAAAATATGACTTAATTCAGTGTTATGAGTGTTACAGTGTTACACAAACGAAAGGCATTTCAAGTGGAAATGACCCTCAGCAGAGATAATGAGATTTGCTCACATCATATTATTTGTACTTGAAAAAGCAATGATTATGTAGCAAATGCAAATGCCTTTCCTAGGTGGCAGAATGAATTAACATTCACGTGAATTTATCTCCACCTTGGTCTGTGACTCTGCAGTCAGCTGACTTTGAAAGTCTTTTTAAAAATTATTATTAGATATTTTCTTTATATACATTTGAAATTCTTAATGGTAGGGTATGTTGTTACTCCACATGTGTGTGGAGTGCCATTAAAAATTGATTTCATTTTAGTTTTTAGAAATAGACTTTTTTAATTACTTGAGAATTTTGTACAGTGGATTTCTATCACTTGTATTTACAGTCCAGCTGTTACCCCCTTCCTTTCTCCCTTCCCAGAGTTCCTTATCCCATTCCTCCTCCCCATGTCTCCAAGAGGATCTTGCCCCTCTCCAGTTCTCCCCACTCCCTGGGCTTCAAGTCTCTAGGTGCGTCTTCTCCCACTGAAGCCTGTCCAGGCAATCCTCTGAAATATATGTCTCTCGGCTTTCAGACCAGCTCATGTATGGTGCGTGACTGGTAGCTGATATATCCAATTCCTGACTCCTTCCTTCTCTATCTAATTCCCCAAATTCCCACTGCATTCATCTACATCACAGTTTAACCAGACATTTCAATGTATGTTCCATAGTCTCATTACCTATTTTATTTGTGTCTACCCTAATTTTTTTTATTATTTTCTTCATCTCTTAGCTTTTGATTTTCATCCCTCTTCTGTTTAATTTTGCTTACTTTTCTTAATTTATTTAAATGGAAAAGTAAATTACTGATGAAATTTCATTCAATGTAGATGTCATAGAACAGTGTTTGCCTCCAATGCAACTTCCTCTGCATCCTAAAGGTTCTCATGTATTCCATCTCACTTTTTGTTTTGTGCAGTTATTTTCCAATATCCATTATAAATATTCAGGAATGTCATTCTGTACCGATTTCTAATTTAATTTGATCCTAAAAGGAAAATATAATTTATATCATTTAAATATTTTAAATAGATTAAGGCTTGTACTCTGGTATAGAATATGATTATCTTAAAGAATGTTCCATGTGTGTTTTCAAAAATCAAGTGTTTTCTCAATGCTAGGTTAAGCTCTCTGTAACCAGTTTTAAACTTCCATGAGCTTATATTGGCATACAGAAAGGATAGACTTCTCTGTTTCTTTGTTTTTAACTACCACATCAATTACTAAAACTATAATATTGAAATCTTTAATAGCAATTATTGATTAGTGTTTTTCCTTTCATTGGTCAATTTTATTTCACAAGTTTGCTGACTTGATGTGAATGTAGTATTTACTGATTTTGGTCTTCTAGATAGATTGCCTCCTCACACCAGGATCTTCCTACCATCTTTTAGCTATACTTTAATTTAGGACTTTTAATATAATTAAACTGAATTGACTTTCTTGTTCACACCATCTTCTTATTTTCTATAACTGTAATTTCTATTGCCTGGATTTCTTTTGCTTTCGTTTTTAAATTTATATTTTGTTTCCTTTTAATTTTATTACCCCACTTGATGTGGACCTCTATTGTACCTGCTCATGTGGTCAACATTTTATTTCATATTTTACTTTTACATATTTTGATTTGACTACCTTAGTGTCATATTTACGTGGTATAGGTTCAAAGGTGGTTTTTTTTGCCTTGGTCTGTTAGATTTTTAAATATTTTATGTATTAGCATTGGAGATATCTGTGCCTTTCTTGGAGACTGCCAATTTTCAGGGAATTTACTTGCTAGTTTATGAATACACTCTGTTAAGGTATTATATTTTAGGCATTCTCTCTTTCTGGTCTTCTCTGAGTCATTCAGAATATAGCACACACAACTTTCTATCTTCTAAAAGTACTTGCCTTCTTCCATGGACACTACATTAAACTTGATACTTTCCTACCATTTTGCTTGCAGAGTACCAATGTCTTCTAATGGGTCTCTACAAGGATTTTCTTTCCTTTATCAATACTTTTATGTTTGGAATTTTATAGATTATGATTAAATAAAACCATTCCATCACTCAAAGTTGATAAATTCATTGTTCATCAGGGGGGTAGTTCATCCAGGTGTCAGTATTCACACCATAAGTAGTTGAATGTACAAACTGGGTATGTTTTTTTTTTCTGAAGAGAAACATTTTTCCTATAATGAGCACCTATGGGAGAAATATTTGTGCTTACATACTTTCCCAAGGAGTGAGCTAGAAAGTATGTAGGTTATTAGACATGCGGTTTTGTTTGTCAGCTTGAAGTGAGGTAAAGTGTGTACTGTATGCATAGGGGCTGGATCAAGTAGGGCAAGGAGAAACAGTAGGCTACATCTCTAATGTATCTGGAGAGAGTTGGTTCTTAGAGAAGAAAGCCACTCCACCATGTCCTATTAAGTGTTACATAATTGGGTTGGGGTACACATAACAAAGCAGGTTATTGCATACTTCTTACAAAAATATAATACATTTTGTTCAGTAAATGTGTCCACTTGGACAATTGTAACTTCAAGTCATAATGTTAAAAATATTTCAGCTCTAGCCAGGCAGGGGTGGCACATGCCTTTAATCCCAGTACTTAGGGAGGCAGAGGCAGGTGGATTTCAGAGTTAGAGGCCAGCCTGGTCTACAGAGTGAGTTCCAGGACAGCCAAGGCTATACAGAGAAACCCTGCCTCAAAAAACCAAACCAAACCAAAACAAAACAAAACAAAACAAAAAAACCCAAAAATCTTCAACTCTTTCAGTTGTTGTTTCAGAAGGAGAATGGCTGTCAAACTCTTACTTAAAAGTTCCATCATTTAAATAACTATAAACAATAGCAACAAAAGCATATATGATACAAAAATGTGTTATGTTGACAAGGTGATATAACAGCTGGTCATTTTAGTCTTATCCTCCCATGTGCACATCTCTACCTCTGTTCTTCCCAACATTAGTAACTTGATTTTAGTAAGTAATGTGTTACTTTTTTATGATTCATCTTGGAAGATGAAACTTTTCTATGTACACATATGTGTAGAGGTCAAAAATACTCTGGGTTCAAACATATGTAGGTTTATTAATGTTGTACCATTTTCTGCGTATGTTCCTAAGCCCTTACCAGGTTATATTTGTTATATTTTGTCTTTTAAATATTTTCAGTATATATGAGGATGTGTGTGTATGTGTGTGTGTGTGTGTGTGTGTGTGTATGTGCTTGTGTATTCATCGGGATTTGTGCATCTATGTATTCAGATATACATGTGTACACATGTGTATGGAGGTCAGAGGTCAGTGTAAAGTAACAATGTTGAGAATTTTCAAGCTTATTTTAAAAGACTGCTTCTTTCACTGAATCTGTATATTTCATGGTTGTTTGGATGAGATAGACTAGAAGCTTCCTGTTTCTGTCTATTTGAGAATGGGGTTAAAGGTGCACATTACCATAGTGAAAATTTATTTGGGTGATAGGACTCTGACTTCAAGTCTTAATGACTATGCAGCTATCTAACCTCTGAGCCACCTCATGAGCCATTTTCTTAATGTTTATACAGAAATTTAAAACATTTCTTTCCTTAAGATTTTAACCCTTCTGGGGTATTACTACATCTATAAATAGCTAATGAACATTAGATATAATATATATATTAAGTTACTAGATTAATATGAATATATTATTTAGATAAGATGCATTGGGGAGAAATAGACAACAGAGATGTCCTATATATCATAAGCATTTCTGCTTACTATCTCAAAATATTATTACATAACTGTTCTTCAAGAATTTACATCTGACTAAAACACTTGATAATAAAATCCTAGTTGTCTGACTTTGGAAAGGTTAATTATCATTAACATATTTTCACATAAACAAGAAAGTTAAAATAAGATGTGGTGTTTTGGTTTTTACTTCAGATAGGCAATAATCATGGTTGGCTATAATTGAAATTTCTAATGTTAGAACTAGTATTGATTGACAGTGAGCCAGATGTAACTACCAATTTCTATCCCTGTTGTTGGGACAACTCAAGACCAAGCCATATTTAGAGGATTTTATTATAGCTCACTGAAAATGGCTTACCATGTTTTAGAGAAAACAGGACAGAGGCTATCAGATGCTTTTCTGTTAATATGTGAGCTAGTTCCATAGTTTAAACCTTCTGTAAAATCAGAAATAATTTAGAAACAGTGTGCAGAATAAACATGTTGAATGAACTTGAAAATGTTGATATTAAACCCTTATCTCATTGCAACCAGCTCCCAGTTCCACTACACACATATTTTCAATATGTTTAAGGCTACTATTAACCACTTGGAAACTAGGAGTAGAGGGGGTGCTTAATAAGACTGAAGCCAAAAGCAACATGAAACTAATAAGAGATCTCAATTTGTTAAGTGAGTGTAACTGTCTGCCAAACACTATTTTAAATGGTTTTAATGGTCCAGTGTGGATTGTAGACAAGTTCCTGAGTTATTTTAACCTACGGGCAGGCAAAGTTACTGCCCTACCTACTAATTTATAAACCTACTCAAAGAACCAATGTGTGTGTGTGTGTGTGTGTGTGTGTGTGTGTGCCTTTGCATTCTTTATGAGCACATTATAGAATTCTATTATTGCTATGACTTGGTAACAACTTCAAGGTAACTCACATCTATCATATTTGGCTACCTATCATATTACCCTGAAACTGATCTCTTTAACCGTCAGCACATATTTCAATATATATACTGCAAATCTTTCTTATATACCTGGTTGAAAAAGAGCAGAAGTTTGTGTAAGGTTTTTCAGTTCCAAACCGTTTGCTCACAGTTCAGTGGAAGGATGAACAAGGGCTATTGGGGACGGGGACTAGTGTGTTCTGAGCAAAGCTGTTTGCCCAGAAGGCCCATAGCGCTCTATGCCAGTTTGAGCTGCAGAACTGACAACTGGCAGCCACATTCCATCAGGCAACGAGTCAGCAGTGCATGCTTTGTTACTACTTACCACAGGGACTTGCTATATATATATGTGCATGTATTCGTAGGATATGTAGAGCATACTTTTAGGATTTTACATGTACCATTATACAAATATTAAGAGTATAAAACTTATACAGTAAGACTTGGAAAGTAATACACAGTAGAGACAATGAAATCAGTTGATTTACAAAAGCGACATAATGACATTTAGAAATGTCAAACATGCATGAGCAAAGGAATAATAAACAGGAGAGAATTGAGGAAACCCCATTGATGAGTTCATAAAAATCCATATGATATCAGATGGCAAAGAAACAAAATAAATCTGGGAGAAAACCAAGTAGACAAGTAGAAAGGCTTTGGGCAAGAATAAGAGTTATAAGCGAATTATGGTATTGAGTTTTCTAAACCCCTAGAAGCATACAATGGCCCTAAAAGTTTTTTTAAGTTTATCAACCATTCAATAAAATAGATGCAATCAAATTTTATTACATTTTCTAAGTTGTAGAGAAGAAACATTAGAATTCTTAAATGGCTCAGATGTATCTATTGTGCAGTTTCTCCAAAGATGAAAATTAATTGATTTATATAACTCTTTTGTGAGAATCTTTACGGTGAATTCTAAAATAAAAAGCAGTTTCTGTTGGTAATAACTTTAATTATATTTACAAAGAAAACAATGCTGTGTAAAATTGCTTGAATGGTATCTCAATCGGCTTCAGCCTCTCCAGTGTTGTAGAAGTACAGTGAATACAACAAAAATAAGAAGGAGACTTGAAATCTACAGTGCTCATGTGAAAACAATAGCTGAAAAAGTTGAAATTAAATCACAGCAGGTAGAATAACAATGACAGGGAGAGATGGCCAACTAAGATGTCCATGTGAAGTCTATTGTTACATCCTGTAATGCCTAACTCTTTAGATGCTCTATATAATATTATTTTCTTCTAATATTTAGCAGAAATATTTCTCCATGAATCCAGGTATCACTTCTCTGCATTCTAAAGTTAAAATGAATACAGGAATGTCCTTTTCAAATATTTGTAAGTAGTTATTAATATATGTAAGCCATAAGATTAATATGAAAATTTTCATTTCACATGACTTTTCTGCTTCTCATCTAATAAGCATCTATATGATCCATGTACTTGATGTTTCTCTATTGTCTTTTCAAACAGGAAAATGATATAATGTTATTAATTATACTTACACTAAAACTTTTAATTACATATGGTTAAAAGAATATTAACTTATTTAAGAAATTACAATTTAATTAAAAATCATTATCTATAAGGTCATGGGTAACTTTAAACTCTTAAGTACCTTATTTTGAGAAGCGTTTTATTGCCCCTTCCATAATTATATAAATTTTAACAATTAAAATCATGAATCTTCTACACAAAGGAAGTTTTGGTCACAGTCAGGCTAAGTATCAAAATAAAATAAACCAATGTCTCAATAGCTGAAGAAAATTAAAGTACATATCACACACTGTGGATGTAGACTTCTGTAAATTGATAGCATTTTACCCTGGGAGGAGAGACTGGGATGGGGGCAACATTTGGAATGTAAATAAATCAAAAGATTAATGTAATAAATAAATAAATAACTTTTAAAAAGGAAACTAAATGTATTTCATCATTTTGCCTCGACCTTGCCTCATCCTTTTAAAATGTCCTGAGTTTTTAATCCAAACTAGAAATAGCTGTGCTGATTATCATTTCTTCTTCTTCTTCTTCTTCTTCTTCTTATTATTATTATTATTATTATTATTATTATTTTGGGTTTTGGGGATTTGGGTCTTTCAAGACAGGGTTTCTCTGTATAGTCCTGGCTGTCCTGGAACTCATTCTGTAGACCAGGCTGGCCTCAAACACAGAAATCTGCCTGCCTCTGCCTCCCAGAGTGCTGGGATTACAGGTGTGCGTCACCACCGCCCAGCTATCATTCCTTATTTTTATTCACAATGCATTACTATGAATTGAAGCATACAAACCTACTAGTCAGAAAAATAGTGATCTGTAAACAAATTGGCCATGTGTGTAAGGAAGAAATAATCTTGGACTCTTCCTCCAATAAGACATCCAGATAAAGCCACATAGATACACACAGGAAGAAATGAATAAAAGCTAAATGGAGACCAAATTTTGTGTTGAACAGGAGACTATATCTGTGTTGTGTGTATTATTGATCATGATGGCAATAACTTCAGGGAACTGAGACATGTTGTTTTCACAAAGATAGATAAGCTCCTATGTTTGGAACAAATTCATCAGCATCTGTGTCTGCTTTGGCAAATGGTCTAAGTTCACAAAATGTTTGATATATTAAACTTGTGCACAAATTTGAGCTAACATAATTAAAACAATAATCTGCATGCCATGGCTACAATAAAATAGTTGACAGCTGTGCTTATTAGTTGCCTCTGTCTAATTACCTCATATACAATAAATGTGAAGAAGCAATATGTACCAAAAAAACTAACTTTTTCTAAGGTTTATTTAATTGCATTAGCAAATTCTGAAAAAAATAACCCCTCAATCTTCCTTGTTTTTCTGCAGGCTGTTCTTGGAGAGGACAGTGAACAAAACATAGAGAGTCAACAGATATTTAGTTGAGCCAAAATTCCTAAACATGATGTCATTCAGGGCTGATCGTATTTTATAAACATTCAGAATAATAATTCATGAGAAAAATAAAAAACATTATTAATCAAATTCATCTGATCTCACATGCTTGAGACAGCCCTGGTGATTGTCTCTCAGATAATCTGAACGTACTTGACTATACTTTATAACCATGCAGTACATAAGTAGATTTCTAAAATTAAATTTCAGTTCTATAAAATTGTTTTGCAAAGAGAGAGTCCTGTTATATAGTGGAAGTTCATTAATGCTTTACTTACTATAAAAATACATCACTTTTCATTCTGGTTCAATCATATAGCTTCAACTGTGGTTTTAACTTTTGTTATCACAATTTCTATCATAGTGGTAAAGTAAAAATTAAAGATAAATTGAGTAAAGATAAGGATGAAATACAAACTGTCATGCCTCTGTGAGATATTGTTTCAGATATATTAAAATATTATTTATCATAGCACCAGGTATTATATCATGTAGTAACATATAACATGTGCAAATGTTCAAATATATATGTGTGTGTTTCTAATTGACTCATTTGAATTAATATTTCACTGTATTTTCCTTTAAAATGTTTAAATCCTATTCTTAGGCATGCACGCGCATGTGCGTGCACACACACACACACACACACACACACACACACACGAAAGTCTGCACACCCATTTTATTCTCTCTCAAAATACTTCATTGCAAATGGCCCAGCCAGATGGATCCACTCAACTCCTATTAGTGGCAAAGAAAGACCGACTTTGAAGATCACATTAATTTTATGCTGACAGGGCATATTCAAATAAGACATCTCTTCTGTGCTCGCCTGCAGTGCTAATAAGGTGTTGCTAACTGTAGGCTATAGATTATTATTTGTTTTTCCCTTTCTTTACTATTTCTAGTGTCATGGATCACAGTACCAGCAATGTCACAGAAAAATCAACCAAAATTTATATTGCGAAACTATTTGTTTAAAGATTTATGTCAGATTGTTAGAATTAAAAATTCTTCAGTGTTATTAAACAATGCTGCAAACTTTCAGAGTAATTTCAGACCTTTCAGTCACACCTGCCAATTAGATCCTAAGGTACAGGAAGTGACAGGCTGTCTCAGCTGGCATAAGACATGTTACATTTTGCATTTTGAATATGCTGATGAATATCTTTTGAAGTAAAGGTTTTGAGATGCTTTTCCTGAACAATAAAGGATTGTCAGAACAAGCAAATCTCTATTTAAAACCAAGATGTACTTTAACATTTACTTCCCCCTATCTTCTTCTTTCTCTGCCTCTTCCTCCTTCTTCTACCTCTGTTTCACTATATCTCTCTGTGTCTCTGTCTGTCTCTGTCTCTGTCTCTGTGTATGTGTGTGTGTGTGTTTATGTATGTGTGTGTGTCTGTTTGTGTCTCCTCCCAGTCCTTCTTTCTTCCTTTTCTCCCTTCCCTTCTTTCTTTTTTTCTTTATTTCTTTTTCTGATGCTGGAGATCAACCTGATGAGCTTGCTATGCAAGGTATCCATCATTGAGCCATGTCTACAGTAATTCTTTTTTGAAATTTGCTATTTATGTTAAACTATTGTCTTGGATTGTAAAGTATAGACGGTAGGCCACATACATAAAACATTTCGTTTCATATTTCACATGTGAACACTTGGATTGGTAAACATAAAACTAGAGGAGAATTTGATTGATTTTTTCCTCTCATATTAGAAATTCACCTTCATTAGGTTCAATTTGTCATACAACCTGGGAAGACACAGTAAAATAAACCTACCACCAAAGAAGTCTGAGTAAAAAATTCATTTTTCTCAGAATCATTAAATCTCCAGGATTCATCTTTGTATTTCCTTAGATGAATATTTTTGCAAAGAAATATTTTTATATATTTAAGATAAAATATAGTGTGATTTAAATTTTTGAGGTTTGTTTTTAAGGAGAATGAATTTATTTAGCTCAAAATTCCACATAAGTTCATCACAGCAGGGAAATCACAGCAACAGGAGCCTGGGCAGCTTACAGTATTACATCCACAGCCAAGAACAGAGCAATGGATTAATGCATGCTCTCAGAGTACTCTCCCCACTTCTGCACAGTCTGGTATCACACCCAGAGAGCAGGTAGATTTTCCTACTAAACAAGATCATCCCCCATAGACTTTCTCACAGCTAACCTAATCTCAATAATACCCCTTTGAGACTCCATTCCCAGGTGACAGATTGTACAAACTTGATGATTACAACTAACCACCATGACTCTACCCTTGTCTACTTCACTCACAAACATATCACTTAAAGCTACAACCTTGCTGGGGGTGGTGACACACGCCTGTAATCCCAGCACTCTGGAAGGCAGAGGCAGGTGGATTTCTGAGTTCGAGGCTAGCCTGGTCTACGGAGTGAGTTCTAGGATAGCCAGGGCTATGCAGAGAAACCCTGTCTTAAAAAAAAAAAAAAAGAAGAAGCCACAACCTTTGTGGTTTAAAAGACTTCAAAGTCTCATGTTTATCTCATCCCACAAAGTGATGTATATAACTTTTAAAGGCCCCATTTTAAAACATCCTAGCATTTTAAGAATCCAAACCTTTATAACTGTGCCCTCCTATAAAAAGAAAACAGGATATATGCTTGCAGCCATATAGTGCTTTAATTTGACACATTCTTATTTCAAAGAGTTAAAACAAGAGAATAGGTAGAAACAATCACACCAAAGTAAAGCAAAAACAAGCAGCAAGAACATTAAATCCTATAGCTCCAAATCCAGTGTTTGAGGCCTTTAATGTTATTAACTGATCTTGAGAAAGCTTCGGTAGTGTGAAGATGTGACAGTAAAGCTCAAGTCATAGGGGAAACCCCTGGATATATACCAGCCTCATGTGACATCTGCCAAGAAGACCTGTATATAAGGCGAGGATCCAATTCAAGAGAGAAGCTGTGTGTGCTAGAGGCAGCAGAGCTAGGACAGTACCCAAGCTTTCTCAAGACCAGTTGATAACTTTTAAGTTTAACTCTTCTACTTCTATCTAACTCAATACATCATACAGTCCTGTATATAACATTCAATCAATTAATTTAACTAATTTTTATTTCATATTTTATGTCATTAAGCATGCTACATATCAATATCTCACTCTTTATTCCCATTCTCAGGATATAACATTGTTCAGTTATCTTGCCAATCCTTGAAATTTAAGAAGATAACAGTGCATGAGTAGAGTTCACAAATATTAAAACGTATGTCTGAATGAAGTGATAAAGATAATTTAGGACTTTGAAGAAGAATTCAATAAAGAAGTAGACGTAGAAAGGAGAACTCAAGCTGAAATAACTCAATAAACCCACTAGAAAACTCAAGGGGAAGCCTTAATAAAATGGAACAAATAGATTGTACTGGCGTTTAGGTCTCTAAACACAACAGTCAGGAATACCAGTCCAGGGGAGGCAAGAAAGAAGTCTGATTCAATATGACCCACAGGCAATGTTGGATAAAATTTTGAAAACAATGATACAATGTAATTTATTTTAGGTATATTTAAGCACAACATAATTTAGAAAATAAAAGTTTCCCTAGTAGCAGTTTACTGAAGTTGGGTGGACAACTTGAAACATTTCTACCTCAAAACTAGTACAATTGGCATCTCCCATTAAAAATAGGCAAACAAGCTCAAGATAGGGGTCTGTGGGAATTGAAGTGGTCTAGCCATATAGATAGATAGGTGACAAAGGTCACCAGGCTATTAACCACCTCCTTTCCCAGACTTCTTGGAAGAAAACCAGTTATATATCCCTCCCTTAGAAGAAACAACTATGTGTGTTTAATATTCTGATTCCCCCCACATATCTATAAGAACAAGGACTCACTAGCCTCCTATAGAAGACAAAGCAGAAAAATTAGACCAGAGAACAACAACAACAAAAAATATGAAAAAGTAAAGTCATAGGACAAGAATGCAAAAAAGAGTGAACACACTTAGAATTCAAATCTTCATAGTATCAGCATTGATTAGAATGAAGAATCCCATGTTAATGGAATAGACCAGATTTTTTAAACAAGGTCATAGATAAAATCTTAATTAAGGGAAGGCAAGCCCATAAGCAGAAAGAAGGACAAGCAGACATGACCTGAAAAGAAATGATACAGCATTTCATAGTTAAAACACTAAGTATATGGAGGAGCAAACAAAGACTATTGAAAATGACAAGAGACTGGGTAGTTGTGTCACACGTCTTTAATCCCAGCATTTGGGAGGTAGAAGCAACCAGATTTCTGAATTCCAGGCCACGCTGGTCTACAGAGTGAGTTCCAGGACAGCCAGGGCTATAAAGAGAAACCCTGCCTCAAAAAACAAAAACAAAAACAAAAACAAAAAAAGCAAAACAAAAAACAAAACAAAACAAAAAAACAAAAAAAAGAAGAAGAATAAAAAAAGAAAAAAAGAAAAGAAAAGGAATGGAAAGGAAAAAAAGGAAAGGGAAAAAAAGAAAAGAAAACTGCAAGAAAAAAAAAACCACAAGTCATATATACACCAAAACCCATTAGAATAACAGCAGATTTCTCAGTGGAAACTCTAAGATCTAGAATACTTTAAAGGAATGAATTTCAACTATTTAGAGACCATGACTGCAATCTAGACTGCTATACCCAGAAAAAATTATTTACCATAGTAGAAGGAAAAATATCAAGGGTACAAACTTCCTTAAAATTGTTCACCAGAACAAACCTAAAGAAACACTAGAACCAAGTCTTTGCATTGAAAGGGGAGTAAACATTGCCAAGAGACTGGAAATAGAAGAAGCGAAGCTAAAATTGATAAAATATAAAGCGTGACTATGAACTGAAACAATAACAAATAAAAAAGGAAAATAAAACAAGTGTAACAATTACAAAAGAACAAATAAAGAAGACTGAAATCAACTAACAGCCTTCAATAATCATGTTAAATATTAATTATCTCAGCTCGCCTACCAAAGGACATAGGCTAGAAAGATGGTCTAAAGAAAATATTCCATCTTTTTCTAGTTTACAATAAACTTAACTTGGCTTTAAAAGTAGTCACTACACAGAACACAATCCAGAGAAGCACACAGGATAAGTGTAGGTCTTCTACTTCTCCCAATCCAGTTCTCCATGTTAGTTTCATCCCCAGCTCTGTAGGAGAGGCTGCCAGTGGCAGTCCCCTTTCTCCTTGCCACTATCTCCTGTCAATAACACAGCTCTTAACTGCCAAACTTTTATCTCCCTACTGTTTTATCTCAGAGCAGACATTTCCTCTAAACCCATAGGCCACTCCAGCTAACTGCAGATTATAATGTCTTCCTCCCCTCTGCCATATCCAGGACTCCTTTTGCCTTCTGAGCTCTGAAGCACACAACCTGCTGCATCCTCTTCTCCCTCCATGCTCCTATCTCCAGAAGAGTACACAGATCTTCTTCTTTACCCTTTCCTCCCCTAACTCATCATGTTATCCTAGTCACCAAAACTGAGCAGGTATTTATTTCATAGAAACTCACAAGACATTCTGGCTAGTGAAGAAAGAAGATAGACTAACAGCAAATTTTCACCACTCACTCCTCTTTTTCAAGCTTTCTTCTAACCCATGGTATTATTATAACCATCAATCCCAGAAGGCTTATTCAAGGTACCAGCCAGGGAAGCACAACAGAGATCAGATAGGCCAATAAAACATGTTGGTGAGCTTCAGATCTTCTCCCTCCCCTTCTCCTTCACATCCTATAACTCAGTCTCATCCTCAGCTCTAAAACAGACTTGTTGAGCACTATCCTCATTCTCCTCCCCAATTCCCAGACAGCTAAGTAGATGCTGGGGAAATACTGTGCTTTCACCCATCGATGGATTCCATTAAGCCTTGTTTCCAAGATCATCCCCATTCCTAAGATCAGTTTCTAGTATCCAGAACCACTTTTCACAATAGCCTCAAATAATATAAAATAGCATGGGGGGAACTCCAATGAAGCAAGTGAAAGCTTTGCATTATAAAAATTCAAAATATTGAATAAAGTGAAGAAGATATCAAAAAAAAAGAAATAACACCTAGCCCATGGAAGAGGAGGATTAATATAGAAAAATTACACATTATATTAAAGCAATGTACAAATTAATTGCAATCCCCATCAAATTATCAACATTTCTTTTATACAAATCACAAAAGGACAACATTTAGTGTCATTTGTAAACACAGAGAGTTCAGGAAGGAGGGAAATAGCTATAATAGCCATAAGAGCCCTGAATAATAAAATAACTGCTGGATGTATCACCATCTCTGACATCAAGATGTTTGGCAGAACTATGTAAATAAAAACATCATAGAATTTTAAAAAATCCTAAATATTGATCAAAAGAATAGAACTGAAGACCAAGATATAACTTCAGACACACACATATCCACCCCTGAGATTTGATAAAGAATTTATGGATGCATACTGTGAAAAACGTCATCATCTTAAACAAATGGTGCTGTTCAAACTGGATGAGTGCTTGCAGAGGATACAAGCAGATGCAAACTTATCTCCCTTCGAAATCTTCAATCCTAATAAATCAAAGATCTCTACAACAAGAAAACAGCAACAGCAACAGCAACAGCAACAACAACAACAAAAACAAAAACAAAATTGATATACTAAGCCCAAATAGAAGAAAAAGTGAACAACAGTTTTGAACTCATGACACAGAAAATGATCCCTGAACAGAACAGTATTAATACAGGCACAAAATCAACAATTAAAAAAGGGATCTCATAGAATTGAAAACCTGTACATCAAAAGAAACCATCCTTAGGACAAAGCAGCCACCTAGAGAATAAGAAAAGATTCTTACCAGCTACAAATCATAAAGAGGGTTAATATCTATAAAATATAAATAACTCAAAAAAGATATTAGATAAACAAATAGGCAATTATAATTAGGTGTCAGGCTGATCGAAACAATGAATTCTCAAAAGAGGAAACTTAAGTGTTGAAGAAACACTTAAATGTTTAACATAATTAGTCACCATGAAAATTCAAAACAAAACTACCTTGATTTCCTCATATACACATTAGAATGACTGAGATCAATAAAACGAGCACCTGCTAGTCAGGATGTTGATTAGTAAAGACACTTGCTCAATTACTGGTGGGTATACAAACTTGTATAGCCATTACAGAAATTAAAGTTGCAGTTCTTCAAAAAACAGGAATAGATAAACCACAATATCCAACTATATCTTTCTTGGTTATGTACCCAAAGTGTGCTTCAGCCTATCATAGAGATATGTGCTCAACTACTTTCATTGATGTTATATTCATAATACCCTGGAATTGGCAATAATATTTATGGCCCTCAACAAAATAATGGATAAAGAAAATATGTTGTTTATATTGTGAAACATCACTCCTCCTTTAAAATTAATAAAATCATGAAACTTGTGGATAATGAATGAAATTTGAAAATAAATCATTCTGAGTGAAGTGACCCAGACCCAACAGGACAAATATATTCAGGCCTTCGCTCAGCCATCATCCAAGAACCTTACTCCTGCAGCATATCAGCTCAGACACATAGTATGCAGAGCCTTTGAATATCTGGCCTTTTGTGGAATGTCCCCATGATATCTTGTATCTAAAGGCACAGAAAACACTGTGGGAGAGTGAAACAACAGAAGAGCCAGAAGATATTGTGCACACCAAGAAAACAAGGCCTTTTAGATCACTATAATGAATGCATGTATAAACTCACAGAACCTAGACAGCTTGCCCAGGAAGAGATTGCCAAGAAAAATGAATTCAGTTCCATTTTTGGAGGTTTGTTGCCTCACAATGTCATATCAGGGATTTTCTTATTTTTAATTCTGTCTTTTAAATATTTAGGGCTCAGGGAGAACCTCTAGAAAGTCCCAGGGTCTTGAGGTGTGAGGCTCCCAGAACTCAGTTGGGGTGACCTTAGTGGAAATGAATAACAGTGAGGGTGATAGAACCTAGAGAAACCACTTTCAGTAGATATACAGGGCCCCCAGTGGAGAGATGGGGGTCACCAAACCACCTTCAAAGTTTTGACCTAGAATTGTTCTTGTCTAAAAGAAATACAGGGACAAAAATTGAGCAGAGTCTGAAGGAAAAGCCATCCAGTGATAGGCCCAACTTGAGATCCATCCTATAGGTAGGCACCAAAATCTGATACTATATTACTGATGCTATGTTATGTTCACAGACAGGAGCCTAGCATGGCTGTCCTCTGAGAGGTCCTACTGGCAGCTCACTGAGACAGATGTGGATACTTACAGCCAACCATTGGACTGAGGACAGGGACCCCTACGGAAGAGTTAAGGGAAGGACTGAAAGAACTGAAGGGGATGAAAACCCCAGAGGTTTAACAGTGGTGTCATCTAACTTGAAACCCTGAGAGCTCCCAGAGATTCAGCCACCAGCTAAAGAGTATGCATGGGCTGGTCAATGGACCCTGGCACATATGTGGCAGAGAATTGGCTTGAGTGGCCTCAGTGAGAGAAGATGCTCCTAATCCTATAGATAACTTGAAGCCACAGGGAAGGAGGATGCCTGGGTGGATGGTGGTGAGGGGGGATGAGTGTGTGGGAGAACATTCTCTCAGAGGTAAAAGGGGAAGGGGAGTGGTCTGAAGAACTCTGGAGGGAGGCAGGGAGGAGTGACAACATTTGGAATATAAATGAATAAAATAAATAAAAATATATGTTAGTTTATTGTAGTACACAGAGAAAGACATACACAGACACACGCAAAGGGCTGAGAGTTCTAAAGTCCATCTCTTCACACTCTCTGGCTGTGTGTCTCCATATTTGTTATGATATGCTATAAGAGTAAGATTCTCTGATGATGACTGAGCAAGGTACTGCTTATTTTTGTCTTTTTAGGTCTGGGTCATATCACTCAGGATGATATTTGTCTAATATCATAAATATGTATGTATACATATATGGATATAAATATATATACATACATATATACATATAAATATATACATGTGTATATAGATGCATGTGTGTAGGTGTGTGTGTGTGTGTGTGTGTGTGTGTGTGTGTGTATGTGTGTGTAATTTCATCCTACAATTTTTTTCTGTATATATGATGGCTTCCAGTTTAGTGATTTTATGGGAATCCCAAGTGTGCAAAAAAAGTAGGCTTCGGTTTTTGTGACATCCCTTGGGAAATTTTCCTCTGTTTTGTCCCATTTCAATGTGTTTTAGATGTTGTGTTAACTTAATAAATATTCTTTTATTATTATCCCATAGAAGTATGTTAGTTTCATATTATGAGAAAGAAAGGGGGTAGACCTGGATGCTCGGGGAAATAGGAAGAAGTTGGAAAGAGTCGAGGATGGGAAAGCAAAATCTGGATGTACTATGTGAGAAAAAAATCTATTTTAGATAAAAGTGAGAAAAAGAATGGCAATATAAAATTCCAAATTAGGCATTATTTTAAAGGAAAAATATGGGTAATATTACTCTAAATAATGGGACAAGATGTAAAAAGTAATTGGCATTGTTTTCCTTTTTTATTACATAGTTTAATTATTTATGTTTCAAATGTTATCACCTTTCCATGTTTCCCCTCCAAAAAGCCCCTATCTCCTACCCCCACACCCTGCTTCTAGGAGGGTGATTCCCCACCCACCCATCTACCCCTACCACATTGCCCTAGCATTCCCCTACACTGGGGCAGCCTGACAAGGCCATCCTCTGCTACATATGCTGCAGAAGTCATAGGTGCTTCCACTTGTACTCTTTGGCTGGTGGCTTAGTCCTTGGGAGCTCTGGAGTGTCTGGTTGGTTGATACTGTTCTTCCTATGGAGTTGCAAACCCCTTCAGTTCCATGGACAGGATGTTTTTTGTCAGATAAAGTTTGTATTTTTATTTTGAATGTTTTGTTTGGAGTTTAAGTACATATCTGTGTTCAATAAGTAATTTTATGGATAGCTATTAAGTGGTTTAGCTTTAATATAAGGGCATAATGGTAATTTCAACCTAATAATGAATATTTTATTGGCCATCCCCTCATTTTGTTTCTGTTGCCTTAATAATAATAATAAAATGTAATGATTGACTCCTAAAAAATTAGCCGCTCGTACTATATCTTGTTTGCTAGTGTTAGTGTGTTGATGCTCAAAAATTCAATTCAGGACACATAAACATTATCAAGATTTAATTAATTCCCAAATAGAAACGTATATCATGAAATACAATCTAACATAAATGTTTCTATGCAGACCATGTGGCATATGAAATTAATGCAGCAGAAAAAAATCCCACTTACCTAACAATGTGTATCAAGAGCAGGGTTTTATAATATGAAATATATTCTTAAATAAAACAAATTTTTATTAAACAAAGAATATGATCTAACAAAGAAACAGGAGAAACATGGGAATTTACCAAGACTATTTAAAAATATTTAAAGTACTCCTTTAGGGACCTAAAGAATGATTAAATATTTGATTGTGTTATATGGTGGAGAGTTGTTATTTGATAATGGAGCACTACTGAAAAATAGAATAAAATGTAAATTTATGAGAAATGAATCATATTTGAGAAAAAATGGCACATAAAACCAAAAGTAAGTAAGTTTTATTATTTTATCTTATCCAGTACATTTGAATTGAACTTAAATATGATATTATAAAAAAAACAAATGGAAGAAATGACTGTGTTTACTGATTTTCCATTTTGAGTAGCAATGAATTTCCTCAACACAATCCAAACAAAAAGCATAAATCTCAAAATGGAAAGGGATGCATACATGCTCTTGCAAAAATAAGGATTTGCTGTCAGGCATAGTAATGTATTGTTATCATCTCAGCCAGTGTGAGCTAGGCAAAGTAGGTAAGAAATTCAAAGTCAGCACCATCTACATCGTGACTTTAAGGTCAGCCCTATGTACCTGACACTCTCACAAAACAAAACAGCATAAACACTTTTCCACATACACAAAGATTCTTGCCCACCTTAATAATAATGTAGACCTTGGTATATAGAGAGTGAAACTCAATCTTTTAAGAACAAGTTTTAAAATAAAGCACTTTATATGCTTACAAAATAGTAGAAGATATGAAATACTGCAGTTTCTAATTTTATAATGCAATGCATTACATCAACATGAATAAGCATATGTGAATTTATAATCAACAATTTAGTGTTTGAAATGTACATGCTTAGTGAGAAGTATACCAATATCCTTGTAAATAATCACCATGACTTCTAAGTTGGAATGCACTAAGCCAGTATGACTCTTTCAGTGAGTATGCAGAGGCCAAAATATTTATATCTGTCAATAATTTGACTTTCCAAAGCAGTCTGCAGTGTCACCAAGAAAATTCTCTTTTTTCATAGTTTACATCATTTGAATCCTGAAATATTAACATAACTATAATTATATCAAATAATTCAAATATAAATATGATCCACAATTAAGAATTTTCTGTCTATTCACATGATGAGACATCTGAAAGTTATGTAAACATTCTAGTTTCCCCACTTTCAACTTACAAAATATCAAGGTAAATATCACATATGTAAGGTACCATGTCTCTCCTTGCTTTCAAAATTCAAAAGGGAAAACCCATGTTTTGAGAATTTCTAAGTAGTAACCAAATTAACTTAAAGAAAAGATAGCTTTTTACAAACCTCCACATTAGATCCCAACTGTATTGGTTTAAGAATAGAACACAGTAGAATATTTGAATAGCCATGATTTTTGTATCATTTTTCATGATGAACAATGCATGAAATCAACCAAAAGTTGTTTTAACAGGTAAGGAATAAAGAAAATATCATACACACACACACACACACACACACACACAGAGAGAGAGAGAGAGAGAGAGAGAGAGAGAGAGAGAGAGAGAGAGAGAAAGGGAGAGAGAGAGAGAGAGACAGAGAGAGAGTGAGAGAGAGAGAGAGACAGAGAGAGACAGAGAGAGACAGAGAGAGACGGTGAGACAGAGACAGAGAGACAGAGACAGAAAGTCATACCCGCCGATATTTGTAGAAGCTACTATAAAATAAGCAGCATTCAACTCTGTTAATGTCATCTAGCATAGGATTCATGAAGAACTACCTGTGAGACAATCCCTTATATATTTGCTTTTTAATTTTCTATGCATATTACCTACATGTATATTCTTGAACATATGAAATTTAATTATATTAGTGGTATAAAGTAATTGGAGAAAAGATAGAAGTCCAAAAGAGGGAAGAAGAAATCACAGGGAAAAGAGATCAATGGGAGAGGGCTGTAGAGGATGGAGAGGGAGGGTAAGGAAAGGGGATGACAGGGAAAAGTGAAGGAGGACATTGGATTTACATAGGATATGGAAAGTAATGCCCTCAGTAAATGGGAAGAAAATCACATGGTCATTGCTCTCAGGCATATCAAAAAGATACAACTTTCCACCATCAATAGAATGATTTTATACAGAACATAATATACATCCCGGGAACATTTATCAACATCATCTCCCACTTCTTATATGAGTAATTTGCATGAACTTGTTTGTTCTAGGTAATTCCTTGTTTTCAAAGTTTTCATTTGCATCGGCCATTTCAAATTGAGATATGCTGAAGTGGGAAAAATAAGAAACTCCTGAAAAGCAATGACAGAAATCTTTTAAGAATAGAGAGTAGGTGTCTTCTGTGGTTTAGGAGACATAAAAGGAGCAATTCAACGGGGGAGGAAGGAGTAGAATGCCTATGACAGCTAGAATTCTGACACAGAAGGTGTTCTGTGAATAGTTGAGGCAGCTCCAGCAAAAATGCTGGATTTGGAAGCACAAATCGAGCTCTACGGGTCAGAGACAGTGCTTTCTCAAGCCGTGTAACAGCAGCTGTGGGAATGTGTCCGTGCCCACTGGTATGGAGCTATTTATTTTTTTAATCTATCTCCACTTTGGTTTCATTCTATAACAATTTGTTTGAATGAAACTATTTTTGAGTAAACAATATTGATTTGACCTTTTTAGCCCAACACCTGCAAATAAAGACATCTAATTATTACCATGCAAATTGCAAAATGAATGCAAGGGAAAATTTATGATACAATGAAAGCAGAGCAGATGTGTCTCCTTAGAAGGTGTTCCTCAAAGCCAAGTCCTCAGACTTTACGGAGCATTGTCCTACTCACGATCCATCCACGGTCTTTAAATGTGCTCAATATTATTAAAAAAAATATATATATATTGTTGAATTTTATTTTCTACTGCCACTTATATGACCTCAGTCATTGCAATTTATAAATTTCACAAAGGAATAACATTCCTAAATGCATAAAGTGAGCTAAACTGTATCTTTATCCAAACTTCAATTTTGTATAGCAATTAAATCATTTTGTTGGACAAAATACATGGAATAATTTATGTCAATGAAATTATAAGACTACAAAATGTGATCAGCATAATTATATAAGCTGTTGGAAAAGAGTTTCTAATATTTTCTAATCCATTGAGAATTGCCAGATTTTATTTTCAGTTATAAACATTAATGTTTTAAATTCTCCAGTATGTTATTTAAATGTTATTTAAGACTTGGCTGACTTTAAAGGCTTCTCACCAAAATGTTTTTTCTTGGAAATTATTCATGCAGCCTACCAAATTATCCAGGAGTAAGGACTCCTGAGTGATGGAGTTAGGTAAAGTTCCTCAAATAGTCTGTTTCGTGTTAGCTGGGGAGGCATGAGTTTGAAAATTGACTTACCTTGAGTTGCAAGAGAAGACATTGGACATCTTTCATGTATCATGGTAAACGGCAGGAAAAAATGAAAAGCTTCTTTTCAAAAATATTATGAGTAGAAACCCTTAATTGCCTTTTGCTTAATCTCACACGTCAGAGTCTTTCAGTTTTTCTTTTATCTAGGAATCTGCAGTGCTTAAGCTGTCTGTTGGATAAAGAGAAGGCACAGTCACAAAGTCCATAAGCCTGGGTCTAACCTTAGGTCTGACTCCAATGTGCTTGAAAGTCAAGTCCTTTTTACTGATCTCAAGCTTCAAGTGTGCTACTTCTGAGTTAACAACTGTTCACTTGATAATAACAAATGGGCCAGGATTTATTATATTTCTGATTAAAAGACAGGCGTGATTACAACCTGACTTATTTAGAGATAATTTTTATAAAATGTATGTGTCAAGATTTTTTTGTGTTTTTATTTTCATGGAGCTGTCAGACATTATCTCCACCTATAACAGTGTTTATAAAGCTGTCATGTGAGTAAGTTATGCAAGGGGTGTTCTATGTTCATGTCATTAAAACATTTTTCTATTTTCTATCTGCATAATTACAGACATAGGAGAGTACCAGTGACATGTAACATGCAAATTGGAGAAACTTGAAGTACTTTATTAATAGAATACAGTTTAAAACTAAAAGACTAAAACCTGCAGCATACTGCACAAGGACAGAGAAAATGGTTGTTCCATCAGACAGAAAATATTTCATTCTTGCTCTGCCATTTGTCTGACCCTTGAAGAAATTGCTGATGACCAATTATGTTGATGAGGATGGAACTTTTTATTTATTTTGATTACTTTAATGGTTTCCCCACAAATGCTCTTGTATCAGATTTTTTTCATCTCTTAAGTAGACAGTACTTGTGACAGAGAGCACTGATTATCTGTCACTATATTTTGTCTTGTTTTCTCGTAAAAATATAATTACATACTTGGCCTGGACCTACAGCTCAGCATTAAGAACTGCAAAAATGCAGTTTTTCTATTCTGCTTTTGATTGACCCAAACACCCATATAATTCAATACTATCAGGTATATAGAGAATGATTGTTTTAACCATATCTACCCTCTGTAATGTATCAACCTAGTGAGGATGTATTATGAAAATTATGGGATTGTCTATGTAAAAGAATATGCTCAGAACCAGGTCCTGTGGAACCTACACACACACACACACACACACACACACACACACACATACACACACACACATACACACACAGCCATATAGAAACCTAAAGAGCTACATTGAGGATCCAAATAGTCAGGGGCATAACAAGATTCTAAGGGACCACTTACTGTGTAAAACATCCTGCCTAATCAAGAGTGTGATGTGGATATAAGGGTACAAATATTAAAAACAATAAGTAGGGCTGGAAAGATGGCTCAGTGGTTAAGAGCACTGGCTCCTCTTCTAGAGGTCCTGAGTTCAATTCCTAACAACCATATACTGGATCACCACCATCTATAATGAAATCTGGGTCCCTGTTCTGGTGTTCAGGCATACATTTGGTGGAACATGTACATAATAAATTAATTAAATAATTAATTAATATTTAAAATTATAATTAATTTATAAATTCAAAATCTCAGGAATATAGTAATATGCTTAGAATACTTTTAAACTGGTACCAAAAGTCTGGCTTATTTAAACCTAATAATAAGTGTTGAAGTTCTTAATGCTGAGCTGTAGGTCCAGGCCAAGTATGTAATTATATTTTTACGAGAAAACAAGACAAAATATAGTGACAGATAATCAGTGCTCTCTGTCACAAGTACTGTCTACTTAAGAGATGAAAAAAATCTGATACAAGAGCATTTGTGGGGAAACCATTAAAGTAATCAAAATAAATAAAAAGTTCCATCCTCATCAACATAATTGGTCATCAGCAATTTCTTCAAGGGTCAGACAAATGGCAGAGCAAGAATGAAATATTTTCTGTCTGATGGAACAACCATTTTCTCTGTCCTTGTGCAGTATGCTGCAGGTTTTAGTCTTTTAGTTTTAAACTGTATTCTATTAATAAAGTACTTCAAGTTTCTCCAATTTGCATGTTACATGTCACTGGTACTCTCCTATGTCTGTAATTATGCCAGAAAAGTCTTTTCCATTTCCATACTATATTAGTTCCTAAATATATGCAAGCACATATACAAATATACAAATGCATTTGTCATATTTATGCACTTTATGTGTCCAATGAGCTATGTAGAAATAGATTTTGTTGCTTTGAAGAATCTTGACTAATATAAGTATCATGTCCATTAAGGAATCAAAAAATTAGATTTTGGAAAGAATAGTATGAATTTCAAGAATAGGGACAGTATAATTATAGTTGCAAGCAAAAGTGACACAGTAAAAGAATGTTTTGCTCTTACATGTTCAGTGAATAACAGAAACACACATGCACATGCATAAAGCATTTTCTTCTGGTAACTGTAATAGTTTATAAAATAGATCTTTATAGTTGTGTGTATACAATAATAGTTCCATGCTCTGGATTGTATTCAGAGATTTGTGTGTAATGCTTGAAATACCTATGCCATTAAACAACCTCTTAGGCTCTTTACTCTGAATCCAATGCTTATAATATGTAAGAAAAAAAACAGGATATAATACAAAATTGCAGCTAAGTCTGCCAGAAACTGCAGGATTAGTTTAGTCTATCCTGACTTTTCACGGCAGAGCATGTGGTACCCTGACTTGCCATAGAGAATCATATATATATATATATATATATATATATATATATATATATATATATATATATATATATATATATATAAATACTTGAGTTTAAAACACTACCTAGGTTTTTAATAAAATGGCTACAAATTTTCAAGACATCACTCATTTATTGGAAAATCACCCTTTGTTATCTGCTGTAAAGTGAAACATCCCTTGTACTTACTGTAAGTGAACTAACAGCAGGACATCTGAATTCCTTTACAAAGTTATGAAGTTGCAACTGATTTCTGATGCTCTATAGTTGCTTGAATGCAGTGTAGAACCCTGAAATATGACAGTTGCCTTTCGTTGCTGATACTGTCTCAATTTCCAACTTGAATTTTCTGGATGATCAGATGGCTGGAACTCAATGTTTTGTCACACTCATAAACAGCCCCTTTCAAAATATCTTCTTAATTAACTTGCCTGAAGTAACCATTTGCTAAATTTAATTTTTAATACCATATTCTCTCCAAATCAACAAATTGAATACATCAGCACGAATAATTAGTACTTGTAACTATTCTTAATGAATAACATTACATTGGGATGGGAGACGAGATACAAAGAGATCAGTGGCAATAAACAAAAAAAAAAGTTAATAGAAAAATTAATTAGCAACAACCAACTAATTCTCCCAGAAACAGGAGACCCAGAGAAAAGCTCATTTTAAAGGTCACTTAAAGGAGAAACATTTAAACTTGACATTATATCTTCTAGCATTTACATATTTGACTGAACATCTATTAATCAGCAATTCAGCATGATTGGTTGTTTGGAAACCAAAATCATATAGAGTGATGGTCACATGATTCTTGCCAAGAGAAGATACTATGTAGCCTATCCATAAGGTACTCTTTTTTTTTTTCAGGATGACCCCAGTCAGTTCTGAGGCAGGTTTAATATTTTCCAATATACTTTTATACCATTTTAATTACATGAAAGTATTAAGGGCAATAGTAGTGCAATGAGGAACAAGCAAGACAATAAACACAGTCAAGGCAATAAACGAAGTCCCAGTTGTTTCCAAGGGCTTGTCAGACAGACCAAAATACCTGAGCCCACTTCCTTGTCCAAGCCCAAAATCTTACCTAAAGCCTACTTCCAGGGAAACACATATATACAACATACACATATAAAGGAACATAGGCATAGTCAATATTGCTTTCTAGTTTCCTTAATTTTATCTGTGTTAGGAGACCATGTAGCATCATAATCTCTATAAATTCCCATTTCCATAATAGCATTAACCTTTTGATATGCTGTAGATTTTCAAATTGCAACTGCCAGTATTCTCTCAGTTTTGACCTAAAACTTAGGTCTTAACTTTGACCTAACGGTAGAGTACAATCAATAATGCAAATTCTGCTATAAGTTCAAAGCCTAAGAATGATCTTCTTTTGTATATTTTGTAAGAATTAATACAAATTATATATAAACAGTTGATGTTAATACAATGATCTTCAATTTCATAGGGATCCTAGAATTATTCTTTTGGATTTTGGGAAAGCATCTTTCAAAGACCTAAGGTGATATGTCATTCGTATTCTCTTTTCTGATTAGTTCACTTGACATAATGTCATGAAGAGATAGATGTTTTTTGAATAAGAACTCTTAACTCTTTTAGTTTTAGCAACATGTGAATGAAGCATGGCAAGGGGAATTGTTAACTTAACAATTTTATGACTCTCTAATAACCATAAAATTACTAATGTGGAAAATGAAATGAAACACTGATATATATGTATGTTTGTGTGTGTGTGTGTGTGTGTGTGTGTGTGAGTGTATGCTTATTCCCAAAGACCTATGGCAATTATTGAAAATAATTGAGTGAAATTATTAATCTGAAATATAATAATGTCTAAGACGTTTCCTGCTTCCTTTTAACTGAATAGACCCATATAGAATCAACAAATATTGGATATACAATAGAGTTTAAGACATAGTAATTGAAAGAAAGAATGTATACTTCGAAATATTTAGTTAATTAAAACTCAATTATAATTTATAAAAACTGCCTTATAATGGAATTTTAATAAATGTGTGCTTCCATTTTAATATTTCTTAGAGAAAAGCCAAAACAGAATGAGAATATTTTGATTATTCTGCTTATTATAAAAATATTTTCAGTTAAAAAATTTAGGCGGTAGGGAGATAAACCAGTAAAGTTTTTTTCTCTTTGAGCATGAAGACCTGAAATCAGTTCTCAAAACCCAAACAAAACATTTCATGCATCTGATGATAATTTCAATGATAGTGAAGTAGAGACAACAGATTTCTGAAACTATTTGGCAATAAAATCTAATTTACCAAAGACTTCCAGGCCAGTGAGAGGGTGTCTCAAAAAAAGGAAGGAAGAAAAAGAAAAGGAAGATAGACAGTGCAAACAATGGAATTGATCTATAGCCTCTGCATGTGTGTATGTGCACCTATATCTACCTAAATAATCTAAATAACACACACACACACTCACACACTGCACACACACACTCACACACATGCACACACATAAACACTCACATTTCAAAGAGAGCCCTGCATGATGCTGATGAGTGCCATGACTTTGAATGTGTCCTGAGAACATGCATAGCAAAGGTTGACTTTTCTCACATCTCCTGTGACATTACTCTTCTAAATACTACTCTCTTTCATATTTACATGTAGATAGAGGTAGAAATAGATAGAGATATAAAGATATAGACAGTAGATATAGACAGAGAGGCACAGACACACAATGAGTTTACCTTTCATCAGGAACCCAAAATGTAGAGAGGTCAGTGGTGCCCTGTATTAGGTACTTTATACCCATAAATACTAGACAATGATTTAATCCAGAGAAGTGTCAGCAATAAAGTCATTAACTTGTAACCCATAAAAGCTTACTTTAGACTATAAAAGATTGTATATTGAGATTTATTTAAGCAAAAAAAAAAAAGCCTTTAGATGCTGCATCCCTTTTCCTTTCCTTTTCATAAGTGGCTTCATTAACATTCTCATCACAGGAACTATCCACTCCTTCACTAACTGTGCCAAGCAAATTGAAATCCTTTCTGAGACACATGTGTAGATTTCTAAATATTACTAACATTTGAACTAAGTGAAGTCTTTCTTTGTGTACTAGATTGGGATAAATATATTCAAATGCCTCATGAATGTGTAAAAAAGTGTGAATATATAACTTCCTGAAGTAGAATAGAAGATCAATGGGATTTCTCATTGTAATCGTAAGATGAATTGGTTATACACACTTGTGATTCATTTCTTTTTTTATAATTTTATTTTTTTATATAAAACAATTCTTAACTTAAATATATTTTTTTCCTCCCTTAAGTCCTTCCAGGTCCTCTCCCTCTACTCACTCACCCAACTGGAAGTTCCTTCTCAAAAACCTAGCAAACTGTAATACAATAAGCACCCAGAATAAAAAATAAATAAATAAATAAAACAATACCCCCAACGCAAGAACATATCCATCAAATTGTAACCAAATAAAAGCACAAATCAAATCAAAACAAAACACTGGGGAGTATTTTTTATTTGGTGACCTGCTTCTGAATGTGAAGCCTGAAATGGAGTGGCTATTAAAGCCAGAATTACTCCAGTACACAAAGCTTGTTTCTTCTCTTACAGAAAATTCAGTTGTTGATTTTTATCCTACTGGCTAGGTTTCCATATATTCATTTAGAAAACAGTGAAATAAAATATAGTAAGATAAATAAAGCTATCGTACCAAAGTTCTCCAGAATGCAATAACAAAAGGAAAGGAGAGAAGACACAAAAATCTGAGACTTTCTCATTCACACATTCTGGAATCGCTCAGAAACACTAACCTGGATGCCATAGCATACACGCAGAATACCTGGTGCAAACCTGTGCAGACCCTGTGCTTGCTGCCTCAGTATCTGTGTGTTCCCATGGTCTTTGCTTAGGATGATTTAGAGGGCCTTAGTTTATTGGGGTCCTCCATCATCTCTGGCTCTTTTGTTCTTTCTGCCTCCTCTTGCGGAGGATTTTCTGAGCTTTAAGGGAATGACATAAATGGAGACATTGAGGAACTGGTGTTTCAAGGTCTACAACTCATTGCAGAATATCTGGCTGTTAGTCTTTATCTTTATTCCAATATGCTATGGGAGGAAACTTCTTAGTGATGGCTGAACATCTATGAATATATTATTAAAGCAGAACACTATCAAGCATAATTTTATCACTACATTTTTCCCCTTTGGTTAGACAAGTATCATTTAGTTTTACCTGAGGTCCCTTGGTTATGTAGTTTATGGTGTTTGGTTACCCAAACTGTGCCAGGTATGGGTTTCATCTTGTGCAATATGCCTTAAATCAAACCAGTTGTGGGTAGGATACTCACACAAGCTTTGTGCCACATTTGTCAGACTTGATTATGTTAGACGATGCTTTTGATGTGCTCTTGGATTCTGTTGACAAGTATTTTATTGAGAATTTTTTTCATCTATGCTCAAAAGAGAAATTGGTCTGCAATTCGCTTTCCTCTGGGGATCTTTATGTGGCTTTGGAATCAGAGTATCTGGGGACTCAAATAATGAGTCTGGCTATTTTCTTCCGTTTCCAGTTTTTTTTTAAACTGGAGACAGGGGCATGGAAAAGTGTGATGGGATGTGGAACATTTGGAGGGTGTATTGGGAGGGCAATAAAATATGGAGTTTAAAATCAATTAATCAATCAATCAGTTAATAAATAGATAAAATTGCTTTTCTACTATTGATTTAAATTTTGTAAGTGTTATGTATTGAGAAAATACCCATTTATTTTAGGTGTCCAATTTGGTGGAATATGCATTTTTAAATTATTTCCTTATGACTATCTGCTTTTCTTCAGTGGCTGTTGCTATGTCCCCCCAACTTTTAGTTAATTTGGATAAAAGTTTAACAATTTTATGGATTTTCTTTTTAAATAATTTATTTATTCACTGTTCATGTAGATCACAGCATCTCCGTCTTTTTGCAGGCCCACCCTTACAAATCCCTCCACCCAATGTCCCTCTCCCATTCCTCATAGAAGATGGAAACACCTTGGTTACCACCCTACCCAGGGATATTTAGTCCTAGAAAGAATTATCACATCCTCTCCCTTTGAGGACCAACCAGTGGGCAGAAGTTGATCCAGTGGCAGAGAAGAGAGACAGAGAGAGCCAACGCTTCACATGTTATGGGTATCACACAAGGAACAACTGAATATTTGCTACAAATAGGTAAGGATTCTAGATCCAGCCCCTGTGTGGTATTGTGGTATGTCAGTGTTTTTAATGATAAAAACTGTCTCTCCAACCCTATTTCATATAGTTTTGATTTGGTGATTTACCTTAGTTCTTATAATCATTTTATATTATCCTAGTGGTTTTGACTTTGCCCTTTGTTATAAGTGTAATTTTATCAAACATATATAAATCATCAAAGAAAAAATTGATAAGGGTTAGTTATTTAGCCCTGCCTCATGAAGAAAATGTTTGAACTCCAAAAACTTCAGTTCCCATACTGAAGGTGTTGTAAATTTCAAAATTTAGCTGATATTGGTAGTTATAGGGGAACTATTTTACAGGAATGATCTGAAGTTACAGTTTTATTTAAACAGAATCATTAAGAAAAAATAAATAAACTACAATTTCAGCTGAAGTGGAATTTGTGGAAGTCTGCCTGAAGTAGTTTTTTTTTTTTTCTGTAGTTGTTTGGTTTTGTCTGCTTATTTGTTTGTTTTTGTCAAAGTTATCACTCACACTCAATTTTATGTGAATTATGTTTGTTCCTTTCATGGTACATCACTATGAAATGGGTTTTGGGTTTTTGAATCATTGTGATTCTAAAATATTTTAGAGAACGTCAGCATATAGTAAGGTTTTTGTTTTAGTATTTTCACAATGTTCTGGTGGGTTCTTTTCTCTACTTTCCTTCTCCTCTTATTTGCCACCTCCAAGGCCTTTTACTCCTCTATGAATACCATCCCATTTTCTATTCACTCACAAAATTCATCTTCCAATTATTATTATTTTATTTATTTACATTTCAAAAGATCCCCTTCAAGTTCTCCTTTCCTCAACCCCCCATACTATCCTCCTTCCCTTTGCCTCTGAGAGGGTGCTCCTTCATCCACCCACTCCTGCCTTACCCCTCTAGTATCTTCCTTCACTGGGGCAACAAGCCTCAGGACCAAGTGCCTTCCTTCCTATTGACAGATAAAGTAATCCTCTGCTACATATGTAGCTAGATCCATTGACCCGTTCATGTATACTCTTTGGTTGGTGGGTTAGACCCTGGGAGCTCTGGGGGTGTGGTCTGCTTGGTTGATTTTGCTGTTCTTCCTATGGGTTGCAATCCCACTCAGCTCCTTCAGACCTCCCCTCTAACTCCTCCATTGCAGTCCTCAGACTCAGTCCAATGGTTGGCTGCATTCATATAATTCTTTTTTTTAATTAATTAATATTTTAGTATTTTTGAAACTTATGTTGAGACACTATATACCATAGTAATCGATCACTGGATTGAAATTATATTTCTGACATCCAACATGAAACTTTAATTTTTTTATTGCATCTGGATTTTCTTTCCTGTTAGCTTTGTTTTTTACCTCCTTTCATCTGCTGAAGCCCTGCGGTTGTTTTATCATTTCATTGGTTCCCTCACCCTCAGCCAAATCTTGTCTCCCTAACAAGACAAGAGGTCACAGTTATCGACAAGTGGATCATAATCATTTGACAAAATTCAGGAATCATATAGAAATCATATTCCAGCAAGTATGAGAAAACAATTAAAAATTGAGGGGAAACATGCCTTTCTCTGTACATGTGTGCTTATTCTGCTCTGAAAAAAATTGTCAGTGGTAATATTTGATTCAACCTCCCAAAACATCTGCTTCTGGTAACCAGCATCTCTTACCACACACTAAGCTTCCCTTCATTGTAGTTAAACATCTTCTTTCATATATCTTACTGACTGGGACTGTAAGCCTCAAATTATTTGTCACAATCTCCCAACAGAAAACTGCACAGTGAGGATCTCTTTCCCAATATTCTCTACAGAGAGCTTATTTTCTCCAAACTCATATAGTCTCCATAAGCCTAAGTCCACATTTTGCTACAAATGTGAATTATAACAAGCATATTCTATATATATTTACAACGAAATTTAATATATGATAGCTTGAAACGTTCTCAATAATTCTAATCTACATTTGACACATCTTGTATGAAAGATTTAGTGTTTATTTAATTACATTTTATTTTTCACTTTTGGCCTTTTTTTCTTTTTTTATTTGATATATTCTTTTATTTACATTTCAAATGATTTCAAATGATAGCCTTTTCAACAAATGGTGCTGGTTCAACTGGAGGTCAGCATGCAGGAGAATGCGAATTGATGCATTTTTATCTCCTTGTACTAAGTTCAACTCCAACTGGATCAAGGACCTCCACATAAAGCCAGACACACTGAAACTAATAGAAAAGAAACTGAGGAAAACCCTTGAGGATCTGGGCACAGGGGAAAAGTTCCTGAACAGAACACCAATAGTTTATGCTCTAAGATCAAGAATTGACAAATGGGATCTCATAAAATTACAAAGTTTCTGTAAGGCAAAGGACACTGTCAAAAGGACAGAATGGCAACCAACAAATTGGGAAAAGATCTTCACCAACCCTACATCTGATAGAGGGCTAATATCCAATATATACAAAGAACTCAAGAAGCTAGACCCCAGGGAACCAAATAACCCTATTAAAAATGGGGTACAAAGAATTTTCACCTGAAGAAATTCAGATGGCTGAGAAGCACCTTAAAAAATGCTCAGCATCATTAGTCATTAGGGAAATGCAAATCAAAACAACCCTGAGATTTCAAGTCAGACCAGTCAGAATGGCTAAGGTTAAAAACTCAGGAGACAGCAGTTGTTGGCGAGGATATGGAGAAGGAGGAACACTCCTTCACTGCTGGTGGGATTGTAAGATGGTACAACCACTATGGAAATCAGTCTGGCAGTTCCTAACAAAACTGGACATGACACTTCTGGAGGACCCTGCTATACCTCTCCTGGGCATATACCCAAAGGATTCCCCAGCATGCAATAAGGACACATGCTCCACTATGTTCATAGCAGCCTTATTTATAATGACCAGTGATTTTAAATCCAAATCTTGTTTTTCTGGTGTGTCAGGGTATCCAGGACTTGCTGTTTTCGAATAATTCGGTTCAGATGCTGCCATATTGCCTTGATTTCTGTTAGTAATGTTCCCACGTTTGCCTTTTGCCATCTGGTCATTTCTGGCATTAGTTAGTCTTGTTGTCACTGGCTCGTGTTTGAACCTCCTGTGAGCCTGTAAGGCTATTTTCATACTGCTTGATGACTGGGTTTCCCCTGGCACAGATTTTTGATGTACTGCCCTCCTCTTCGGTGCCCTTGGAGCCCTGGTGTACCTTGCCCCAAGCAATGCTATACTTGGTTTATCTCTGTGAACTTGGTGCTGCCTGTCTGCCCGGTGAGGGAGCGAAGATCGCAGATGCTGCGGGGACCTTTTGCAAGTGCTGATCACTCTGCAGGGCAAATGACCCCCTGACAGGGTAGGCACACTCATGTCCTCAGAGCTGTCCAGGCCCTTGGTGCAGGAAAAAGCCTGACAGACTGAGACTCAAGGGATGTTAGCCTCGGGCTATGCCTGCGTAGCTGGTGCTGTCTTTTCAAGATTTTTTTTTTTTAATAAGAAGGTTGATGCTATTGCTATAGCTATGACGAAGAAACCACAACTGTGTAGATTTGAGAGGTGCTGCTGCAGAGGCTCTCTACACCATGAGTGTCTTCAAAGTGCCCCAAAGGGCAGCACTATGATCTTAGCCCCACACAAGTGCTCAGACTGGGAGACTTGCGTCCTGGAACCCTGGATGGCTTATTAGGGGAGCAGAATAGATGGATGTAGAAGGGAGTAAAGGTTTCAATGTACTCTACAGTTGGTTCTGAGGTTCAATCTATTATCATCATGGTGGGAAGCATGGTGGTGAGAGTTCTATGTCTTGTTCAGAAGCCCTTTTTTTCTTCTAAATATTCTTTGGTGTTAAAGACACAATACACACAGACAAACACAAACACACACACACACACACACACACACACACACACTGCTCTTTCCTAAGTATGCCACAATTATAATATGACTAAAATAAATTAAATCAATGGAAACACAATTTTCAGATAAAACCTTTTGAGTTTTGAACACTAGTGGTGCTAAATTTGAGATTAAAGGAAGTTTAGCAGAGAATTAAAACAATCTAGTGTGTACATGTCTTCCTGTGAATGTATGATTAGAATTTATACATATATGAGGTTTAAGAAAAACAGGTTACTTTGAATTTTACATTAACAGCAAAGGGATGATTCCCAAAATTACAGCTGATTTTTGTGTTTTGTCTAGAAAGCTAAAAGAGGGAACTATCCTAAGCTTTCCTGTGAAGGTGTTCTCAGTTGAGGTTCTGCAGGCAGAACAGATTATGGTTTTTTGTGAATCAGAGAAGGATTTCAATCAGAATTTCTTTATTACAGAAAAATCAGGATGTCATGATATTGAAAGTGTTATATAAAAATAAATAAATGAACATCTGTTCTATATGATCTGAAAATATAATCGAGTATATTTGGATTAATTTTGAGAGTAGAAAAATTATTCCCTCCTCTACCCCGTTCTCCTCTTCCCTAACCCAATTTAAAGCATCTATTCCATTATTTTCCTCAAATATTTTCCACCTCTGTCTTCTCTTATGCTTCCCTGAAAGCCCTGGTTCCTCCCTTGGAATCTCCACCAATCCTTGGCCAGCTTTGCATTTTCTGACTTCTGAGTGAATTTCAAGTGAATCACACATTTTTGAAAATTCAAGACTAACATCCACAAATAACAGAAATCATGTGATATTTCTATTTCCTGGCTGGACTCTAAATCATTCAAAATGATTGTTTCAAGCTTCTTTCATTACCTATGAATTTCATAATTTTATTTTTCTTAATAGCTAAGTCATATTCCATTGTGTACATATCACATTTTTATAAACCACTGTTGATAGCATTGCCAGAGTAAAGTTGAGAGCTTAAGCATATATTGAAAAGTAAATAGCAGCCTTATTTATAATAGCCAGAAGCTGGAAAGAACCCAGATGTCCCTCAAAGGAGGAATGGATACAGAAAAAGTAGTATATTTACACAATGGAATACTACTCAGCAATTAGAAACAATGAATTCACAAAATTTTTAGGCAAATGGTTTGATCTGGAAAATATCATCCTAAGTGAGGTAACCCAATCACAAAACAATACACATGGAATTCAATCTCTGATAAGTGGATATTAATTAGCCCAGAAGCCCTGAATACCCAAGGCACAAATCGCATAACAAATGACTCCAATGAAGAAGTATGGAGAGGGTCCTGATCCTGGAAGCGATTGATTTAGCATTGGACGGGAATATAAGGACAGAGAAAAAGGAGGAAGGTTATTGGAAAATGGATGGAGAGAAGGTTTATGGGACATATGGGGAGGGGGGATCTGGGAAAGGGGAAATCATTTGGGATGTAAACAAAGAGTATAGAAAATAAAAATATTAAAAAAAGAAAAGTAAAAAAGAATATTCCTACCTTAGCAGGTTAATATTTTAATTATATCTTCTTTGCCCATTTTGTCTAACAAGTCTTATTAAAATAATAAAAATGATCACCAAACATCTACTTGCTTATATTTTTGTCTTTCAGTGAGTTTAAAAAATGTTCTGTTTTCTAATTTTTGCAAAGAACTTCTGGTAGTCAATTGTTCACAAATACATTGTTTTACTTAGTGCCTAGATGTAGCAGAATATGATGATTGCCTCCATCTCTGCAACAAAGCTGGAGATGGTCACTCCAGAGTTGAGGCAGGAAAGGTTTCCAAACCCAAATGACAACCCAGTGTAGGAATTATAAATTGATTTGGTAATATAAAAACAGAAGACACCACATATGAGAATCAAAAGGGAAAGATGGAGACCAGTGACCTTGCCAAGAGTAGTAATGCTGTTCTACTGCTTGGTAAGCCTGTTGCCTACATATTTATTTGCCTTCCTGAAAAGTGCAAAAAGATGAATTTTTAGATGCTTATGAAACCATTCAAAATTATTTCTATTGTAGAACTTTAAAAAATAGGAATGAAATATTCAGATATGCCATTTGAAAACAGCTTTTTCTTCATATGACAATGTTGTTGCACAAAAGAAGTTTCAGATGCTGATGCTACATGTACAAATCCTGTACAAGAACCAACCAACCCAAGTTCCAGCAGAAACTGAGGATAGACCCTTCAAGTCCATCCCAGACATAACTGCCCACTTCACAAGGAGAATCGGTTTTCTTAGGGGATGTTGGTCTGTTATAATTTTCCCTTTTTCTAGTATATGTCTCTACCACAATACATGTATAGGTAGCATGAAATGAACTCAGTGAGTTAATTGGAAAAAAACAAACAAAACAAAACAGATGAATCTAGAAATGGTGGCAGATGCAGAAAGAGTTAGAGTGAATAGAGTGAGGCTAGCATGGTTTAATCAAAATACATTTCATGAACATCTCAAGAGTAGTCAAATGAGATGCTAATCTTGCTCTGTGGCTTCAATGGGAACCCCTTCCATGAATGTGTTCTTGCAGTAAATAAAATTAAAAGAGCCTAATTGAAATTAAATATGTCAGTGTTGCTTCCTTTAACTGTGTTTCAGCCTCGGCAGAGCCAGTGAGCGCTTGTCCTCATAACTGAAAGTTAAGAAACTGGCTCTGAGGTGCTGCACCAGGACCTTCGGGATGAGAATGTCAAAGGGATACTCTGGGGAGAATAGAATTATGTCTGTCTTGGCTAGGAGATTGATAAATACCTTCAAGACAAGCCATGTGGAGGATAAAGTGCCAGAGACCACAAACATGAGTAACTTGTTTTATATTAGTCATCAAATATTTAATTACTTGACATTACCAGTAATCTATTTGACTCCCTCATGTTTCTATAAAACGAGAGGCAAAGGCTAAACATCTACATCATTAAAATGAGTAAAATCATTACATAGTGGTAGAATTCAGACCCAAACAATCCACGGGTTGATTCATTACTTCCTAAATATACTGTCAGTTTGGTAATTTCTATGGCCTTTAAGCAATGTGTTAATGTACAGCCTATGTCTTAATTAATTATTAATACAAGTGGGATTTCTTTTTGTTTTCTTTAAATGCTAACACTATTACTTAGGTTAAGACATTGGTGCATTTGATTTCCAATCCCGATTCAATAAGAATTTCTCTCAAATTTCAAAGCACAAGGAACAGTTTTGAAGTGAAATTACCAACATAAAATGAGACAAAGTTGGTTTGAAAATTAAACTATTTGGTTTAAATATGTAATAATAAAACAGTTGACAATGCTTAGCTTTCCAATTTCTGCCTCCAAATCCTGGGTGGTTCTGTATTTCATTTATTATTTATTCACCTCTTAAATAGCTAGCAAAAGAGTATATTATTTTTAAGAGGCTGACGTTACATGCAAAATCTAATTGACATGTACTGAACTGATGATCTCAGACAACAGTAGAATTTTATTCTTCAAAGTACTTAAAAATTGAACTCACTTTCTTTTAATGTATTCAATATGAGAATTCTTCTAAGCCATTTCAGCACTGTTTTGTCTGGTGTATCAAAACACTAAATCTTCCTCCCAGGGTGGATGCTACTTGCTCATGTTCATTGTGCCGAAAGGAGTTTTTGAATTCAAGGCTAGGTGAAACACATGTTCTGTAGCTAATTTGTGGTTTGATTGTAGCAGGAGAGCTACTTGGTCCTCACTGAGATTTCATGGCATACTGCAGATACAGACAAAGCAAGACTTTTGATCTGATGGCATGGAGATATGTATTTATTAAGACAAATGGCTTAGATAGATATCTCTGCAGTGTGAAGGGTGATTGAACCCTAAAAAAATTTTCAATGTAGACAACTGCTCAGGATATGCTAGAAATACCTGGCCAATATAAATATGTTGCAAGGTAAATGGTTAAATTCTCATACATCTGTAGACTAGAGTTCCTCAGTAGTTGACTGTGCTGTTTGCAAATAACTAGAAAGCTAGGGCAGCCTGAGTCAAACATCTGACCATTATTTGGGTATGGGATTGGGGTTTCTTCGTACACGTGTTTTTGCTACTCAGCTACCAACAGAACTAAGCGGTGCAAGTGTTCATGCATGTAATTTTGAGACTTTCCATCAACTGCAGGAATGTCTTCCAACAAAGTTTCAGAGTGTGTCTTAAGAAACCAACATATGCACTGCCTTGAGGTCAAGCTGAGCTTGGTGATGAGAACTGTGACTCTCTGGTTTTAATTTCCAACATTATTAGTTACTAAAGCATGCACTACCATTAAGTCTGAGAAAAAGACATTGATGGTAGGTGACTGAAGTGTTCACGGAAGTTTCATGCAAATGAGATGACTCCCTTAGAGCTTCATTTAAAAAAAAAAATAATCACTGTATAAAACAAGTTGCTTTCTTCAGGCTGCTCTTCCATAGGATGAAGTCGCAGAAGAATTGAATAACCCTGTAAGGAATTTGTGATGGGGCAGTGTCATAACAGACAGAATATTCTTCATGTCACACTTTTAAATATGTTTACTCTCCACAGAAAGCTGAGCATAATCAGAAAACTGTATGTTTGTGAAAGAGTTTCTGAAAGGAATGGGAGAATAAAATAGCAATGAGTATTGAGACACCTTATTTTAGAGATGTTGTGTTTCAGAATTCTCATCCTTAATTGGATGGGGAAAATGGTTATATTTGTGAATAGGAAAGAAAGAAAAAGACAGAGATGAAAGTGAGGAGGAAGGTACTGAGAGGGAGAAGAGGGAAAGATAAAGAGGAAGAAGGGAGAAAGAGAGAGTTCTTACCTGATTTTCCCTTGCTTTCTGTACACAACTCAACAATATATCAACTGTTCTTCCAGCCCCAAATAAATTGAATGCCAATAAAATTGAAAGTGCCTTTTTCTCAGCTGATGTTTGAAGCCAGCAACCAAGAAACCAGTTATAAGTGATTTGGGAACTCCTGAAGCCTGACCTCTCTAGAAAATATTGGATTCTATCATTTGAAATAAAACGACTTTTCTTCAGATTTTCAGCATCAAGTCATTGTGCCTCAAGTTAAGTTTGGGTTCCTTTAGCTTTCATCATATGTATGTAGTACAGACAAAGGAACCAGACAAATGGGGAATATTTTTATACCTAAGAGGAGTTTCATTTTCTGTGCCCCCCCCCATTCCCTACATAGTTGGATTCCAGCTGTTATTAGGATAGAAAAAACTACCCATTGAAACAGAATAAAATATATGACACAAGGCATTGCAAGTACCCATCCTTCCACACTTGCAGGAAATTGATCATGATTGCATGCATCTGATCTTAATGGATACTGCCTGCCCTGAGCTCCGGAGAGACCAGCCAAAGACTAGAGGAAAAGGCAACTTAAGCTCCCTGCCAAAAAGCTGGAATACCCCAAGGGAAAGACTGGTTCTTCCAGTTAAATCTGCAAATGATTTTAACCTCATGTTTACATGTAAAAATTCAATACTATTAATACCTAATTCCATCTTTTTTTTTCCTTCAGAAAGTGATGGTTTTCTGGACAGTGCAAGAAACAGAAGTTTTAGCTCAGAGACATAGAAGGTTAACATTTTAAAATAAACATCACAGGAATGATTGCAAAAGACCATTAAAAATTTACCGATATTCAAAACTGAAAACACAGAATACAAAAGAACATTCTTTTCAGTTCACAGCACATACATTAGTCAGTTAATTCCAATGCACCCGAGACACAATGAAGCAATGTAGTTTTCAATGAGGTTATATTTAACAAACTAAATGGTTGCCATGTTTTTCTATAAAGATGGATGCTTGGTAAGAAGAGCATTCATTATGATCTTTTTCTAGGGGGACTAGAATGCATTTGTGGATGCTGTTTTACATTCTGTTTTTTAATTTTTGGTGACTTGGGGATAGTTGATCAACATATACATTTCACATATTCTATCATTGTCCTCCAATCTGCATAGCAGATATATTGACGTGGCGTTACTGCTTAAGAACAGGGAAAATAATAAATAAATATGCAATGAAATAAAATATAATGAAAGAAAATAAAAAGGCATTTTGTTATTATATTTCCCTTTTCCCAAGGTTTTTAAAATAACTATAGAGTGAATGGCTCAGAAAGACAAGGAAAATGTCTACAGTTATGGATGCCAACAAGTGCTAGCTGAAAGGCGCCCGATATAGCAGTCTCCTGAGAGGCCCTGGCAGTACCTGACAAATACAGAGGGGGATGCTCTCAGCCAACCATTGAACTGAGCACAGGGTCCCCAATGGAGGATCTCGAGAAAGGACCCAAGAAGCTGAAGGGATTTTCAGCCCCATAGAAGGAACAACAATATGAACCAACCAGTACCCCTAGAGCTACAAATGAGAGAGTACACACAGAGAGATCCATAGCTCCAGATGCATATGCAGCAGAGGAAGGCCTTGTTGGACATCACAGGGAGGAGAGGCCCTTTGCCCTGTGAAGGCTCTTTGCCCCAGTGTAGGGTAATGCCAGTTCAGGGAAGTAGAATGGGTGGGTTAGTGAGCAGGGACAGGGGCATGGAATAAGGGTTTTTGTAGGGGAAACAAGGAAATGGGATAACATTTGAAAAGAGAATAATGAAAATATCAAATAAAAATAAAATAAAATAAATAATCTAATTGTAAAATCCCACTCAGGTATTTTTCTTTGTTCCTTTATTCAGCTTTGAGAAGAATGGATATGTTTTCCTTCATTTGAGAACACTGGAGCACTGAAATAGAATGCTTATAAATATCTTAACAGCAAGTTTGAGATCCAGTTGATGGCTGAGTTCTTGACTAATAAGTACAATAGCCTCATTTTGGATGCCATGAAAGAAAGCAGAAGGATATAATATGCTCTGATGCTAAACGTGTTCTGGGGCTGAGGGAGGATGGGGCCAATGAGAAGATCTTTCACCTTGAGAAGAAGATTTGAGCGTTTCCAGATCAGTCATATTTGCCACCATTCCTTAAGCCATAACCTGCGTTATGCTCTCCTCTCCATTGTCTCTAAGTAGGCACTGAATGTACCTTCAGGTACAAAGTGTAGTTTTCAGGATTTTGGACTTTATAGGATAAGGAAGAGAAACATGGTAGCAAGCAGAAAACTTGGGAGAAACCAAAATGGGATAAAGCAGCTACTATTACACACTGATGAATGTTTTTATGTTGAGATTTATTATCGTTTTACACATACATTTATTATTATGTGAATATCAGTGGATGTTTCAAAGGAGAGGCATTAGTTAAGCAAGGAAGCCAGGAGAACTGATGTATGCTATCCTCTAGTGAAATCCCACTCCAACTTATAATGTGTCCTAAACTTAGTCTCATCTTTTTAATCACAGCTTCGGTTTTATGCCACTGAAAGTATGCATGGAGAAAGGTGTTAGTTTCTGATTAAGTCTCCATGGAAATCTATGTGTATCTCATCATTAGTTCATCATTTTATCTACCTTGCATGATTTTGGCCATAGTTATATCACATATTACAGTAAAGTCCTCCACTAGGAACAAGGTTAGTATCCCGTTTAATTGGATGCAATCTTTGTTGGCAGGTAGGTCAAGTAGAATAATGTACTATTTATTGATGTATAGGATATGTATTTTTTTCCATTCACTTGTACGCACTTTAGAAGTTGTTTCCACAGACTAAACTGAAATCATGAACAAAAATTCTAAAAATATTATATCTATATACAGAACATGCTTTTTAAAAAAATTTATTTAACCTTGTTTTACAATCCAGAATTTATCCCTCTCCCAACCCACCCTCTGACTGTTCCACATCCCACACCTCCCCACCCCCATATCCATCTTCACAGGGATGTCTGAATCTCCCCATTCCCCAACCCATCAGACCTCCCCACTCCCTGAGGCATCCAGTCTCTTGAGGGTTAGGTGCATCTTCTCTCACTGATGTAAGACCAGGCAGTCCTCTGCTGTATATTTCTTGGGGGCTTCATATCAGCTGGTGTATTTCAAAAGAATGAAATGCATGCAACTATGTTTTAAAAAATATGGGACAGAAAATGATAAATTGAGGGTAGTTCATTGTTTCTTGTTTTACTGAAATCTGTTTTTTTCCTCACATATAATATCCAGATTTCAGTTTTCCCTCCATCTACTCCTCACAGCTCCTCCCAACTCCTTTTTCTGTCTGGGCCCATCCTTTGTGTCTCCTACTGAAATACAACCAAGCCTCTAAGGGATGGTAATAAATTTAAATTAAATAAAATTAAATGTAATAATGTAAAAACTAACACACAACAATAGGACAAAACAAGGGAAAAGAAGAAAAAGAACCCAAGAAAAGGAACAAGAAACAAATATAGTCACAGACACAAACTTGTTAGTATAATTAGGAATCCCATAAAAGCACCAAACTGGAAGCGATTGTATATATAATGTGTAGGTTAAATATAGTGATAGAAGTCTAAACAAATATATATTAAAGGAAAAACTAAACAAAAATAAGATAAAAAGGTCCTGTATATCATTATGAAACAAGTAGTCTCCAGAAGTGAATTTGAGTTCATTTTCTCCTGGCCATCTGCTACTGGCCATGCAACCCTTTAGAGCAGTTTGATTCCACATTGATACTTCCATAGAGAACAAAAAGTACATTATTTGTAAGTACTTATCACTTAAAGAGAGATTCTGGCTGAGGGATGGAGGCATGTGTAGTCTTTTCCTTTGAGCTCTATAACTACATCTGGTGCAGAACTTTGCAGGCCTTGTACATACTGGCTCAGTCTCTGTGACTTCTGTGTGATGAGGTTCTTGATTTAGAAGGACTTGTTACTGTTATATTGATGTTGGTGTTAGTATTGTGCGTGATCCTCTCTCTCTCTCTCTCTCTCTCTCTCTCTCTCTCTCTCTCTCTCTCTCTCTCTGTTTTGTTGTGAGATGATTAATTTCTTGTGTTTTCTTGGTTTCCTTTACCCTCTTAGTGTTGGAGTTTTCTTTCTAGTATCCTCTGTAGGACTCAGTAGAAAGATAGCATTGAAATTTATGTTTAATGGAATATCTTGGTTTTTTCCTTCTATAATTATTGAACTTTTTGCTGGATATAGGAGTCTGGGTTGACAATTGTGGTCTCTTGAATCTACAAGTCCAGAATCTTCTCAACTTCGGAGTTTTGGTGAAACAGGTGAAATTCTGATAATTCTGCCTTTATATATTACTTGTTCTTTTCCCCTGAAAACTTTTAAAATTATTTCTTTTTACTGTACATTCAGTGTTCTGATTATTATATTGTGGGAGGATTTTTTCTGGTCCAGTCTCTTTGGGGTACTGTAAGCTTCTTATATATTTACAGACATTCCATCCTTTGTGTTAAGGAATATTCTTTTATGATTTTGTTGAAGATATTTACTGGGTCTTTGAATTGGGAATCTTCTCCATCTTATATTCCTATTATTCTTAGGTTTGGTCTTTTGATAGTGTCCCAAATTTCCTTCATGTTTTATATTAGAAATATTTTAAATTTGGCATTTTCTTTGACCAATATATCAATTTCTTCTATATTATTCTGCTGAGATACTTTACAGTATATTTTACTGCTGAGATTCTGTCTTACACTTCTTATATTCTGTTGGTGATGCTTGCATCTTGTATTTCTGCTCTGTTTCCTAGGTTTTTATTCTCAAGTGTTGCCTCCATTTGTGTTTTCTTTATTGCTTCTGTTTCATTTTTCAGGACTTGAACAGTTTTATTTTTTCCTTTACCTCTTTCATTGTATTTTCCTAGATTTCTTTAAGGGGTTTGTTTAATTTTTCTTTAAACACATTTATCATCTTCATAAGCTGATATTTAAGGTCATAATCTAGCTCTTTAGGTGTGTTAGGATATCCAGGATTTGCTGCCCTAAGAGAGCAGGGTTATGATGGTGCCATATTGCACTGGCTCTTTGTGGTTACCTTTAGACGTCTGGTTATATGTGGTATTGGGTGGCATAGAAGTTCCTGTTTATAGCAGGTATATATCTATATCTATATCTATATCTATATCTATATCTATATCTATATCTATATCTATATCTATATCTATATCTATATCTATATCTATATCTATATCTATATCTATATCTATATCTATATCTATATCTATATCGGCATAGATATAGAGAGATAGAGATAGAGATAGAGATAGATAGATAGATAGATAGATAGATAGATAGATAGATATTCTTAATTTCAGGCCTGAGTTTGATTATAATTATATTTTAAGAAGAATATAATATTTTAAATGCAATACTGGGAGATACAGGGAAATATACTTGGTATGCCACCCAATGCACCAATGCTCCAATTTCTATTTGTTGAGAAAAATCAGTTGTAATATTAACATTCACTAATGCTCAGTGTTATCTATGATGTTTTACCTTCTCAGTCAATATTATAAGACCATTTGTGGTAACTGTGATTTATTCATTGCTAGGAAAATAAGTATTCAAAATAGTGCCTTTTAATAGTTTTGTGATAGCTTATAAATTTGTAAATCATTTGAAAATGAGCTCTCTCTCTCTTTCTCTCTCTCTCTCTCTCTCTCTCTCTCTCTCTCTCTCTGTGTGTGTGTGTGTGTGTGTGTGTGTGTGTGTGTGTGTACATTTGTTTGTTTTCATATGTGTGAATTCAGGGGTAAATAAACCTGCCATAGAACTCAGGTGACAAACTTGGTTATTTTTTCTCACTGACTACCTTTTTGAGAGTCATTTGTTTCTCATTGATTCTTATCCTGGACCAGATAGCCTACACATTTCTGAGGCTTCTAATGTCTCCATTCTTTGTTTCATTGTAAGAGCATTGAGATTACCGAAGTCTGTTTCCAAACCCAGTTAGTATGTTAGTTTTGGGCATCACACTCAGGTTTTCATACTTGTGAATCTTGTATGTCACTAATATCCTGTCTTTATAGGCCTATAATTGTACTTTATTGATAACTCTTGACCTCACAGTAACCATGTTAATTATCTAAACTCACAAAATCAATTATGTCTGAAAGTCTAGTTTATGAAATGATTTAAAATCTTCCCATAATAATAAGTGGCATGCTAAAAGAAGCTCCAGCTTTTGCTTTTATGTGCTCAAGCTTATACTGAGCATCTTAATAGGTAACCTGAGAGCAATTGCTTATAGCAATATACTTTCTAAAATTTATCAAAGATAACATATGCCATTCAACTAGAAATACACATTTACAAAGAAAGCCTCCTCTAAAAGTGGAAGAGAAATTTAATAGGAATTCACACGAGGATATTTCTGTTCCAAAGTGAATGTTAAAGTAACATATTTCTTCTTCTTCTGCTTCTTCTTCTTCTTCTTCTTCTTCTTCTTCTTCTTCTTCTTCTTCTTCTTCTTCTTCTTCCTCATTCTCCTCCTCCTCTTCCTCCTCCTCTTCTTTTATTATTCATTATTGTTTTACCCTCCAGATTTTCTTCACCCCTCACCTCCACACCTGCTCCACATCGCATACCTCCTCCCCACACCCTGACTCCACGAGGATGTCCTAATCTCTCACCCTCCCACCTCACCTGACCTCTAAATTTCTTGGAGCCTCCAGTCTCTTGAAGGTTAGGTGCATCATCTCTGATTGAACACAGGCCTGACAGTCTTCTTTTGTATATGTTCTGAGGCTTCATGTCAGCTGATCTATGCTGCTTGTTTGGTGGTTCAGTGTTTGATAGATCTCAGAAAGATCCAGATTAATTGGGACTGCTGGTACTCTTACAGGGTCACCATGAGGAAAGGCTAGAGAATGGCTCAGCTACTAAACCCTAGGCTCAAAACCAAAAACATCTCTTCTTTTAAAATGCTTATTTTGCCTAAGATCTTTGCCAAACATATAAATAGGAACCAACTCTATTTTAATAAAAAGAAAAAATATGGAGGTCTCTGCTGTCTAAATTAATGCATCTAGAAAATATTTGCAAGAGTTAATAATTTCAATACTTCCTAAAATAAAACTGCGGAGCATGTTTGTATAAGCCATTAATCTGAGCATTTGGGAGGCAGAGCCTGGTTGATCTCCATGACTGTGAGCCAGCATAGTGTACACAGCAAATTCTGTACAGAGAATCCTTACATTGAAAAGCAGAAACAAGCAAATAAAAATAGCTACAGATATATAATCATGACTACTAGAAAGGTCTCTATAATTTTTAGAGTTATTCTAGAACACTTTTCCTCATTGCCTCAACATTAACTTTTACCAAAATATGTGTATTTATTCATCAGCATATAAGTGTCGCACCATAAACTAAAATGCTTCTAACTGATGTTTTTCTATATTAAATTACTAATTATTTATAACTTAGATTTTTACCATAGATATTAGCTTTTGAAATAAGCCTGAAATACACACTATGATTTATTTAGTATCACATTGACTATACAAGTCAGCCAAATACACAGTTATGAACGAGGACTGCATCATACATGCTAACAGTGCTCAATGAGAGCACTGCTGTTCTTAAACAAGTTAAGTTTTCTTTCTGGGAAGCATCGATGTAAAGAGGGAAAAGGTCAACAAAAATCAAAATGAGCTCCATTCATATTCATAATTGTTACTGAGCAATTGTGCCCTAATTGTTCATGATAATATCATACTTACTGCATGCAATCTTGCTTTAATACAAAATATTTCATCAAGAGTTATTTTTAACTAATTGTGTATCCAGATGGGAGTTACCAGCATATTAATGTATATCTCCTTTTTTGGGTCTTAATTCTCAGATGCTTTGCTACAGTATCATAACTATCCAAACCTAAAGATTTTTAAAATACCATATTCTTTTGGCCTCTTCTTTAAAAATATAAATGTCTAGCCTGTTTATAAACTAATACAGATACATAGTCATGATAACTTTGAAGTCACTATATGTTTGTGATACACACACACACACACACACACACACACAAACTCACACACACATTTATATATAGCTGGTGCCATTCAAAAAGTTATTTTCCATTTTATTCTAGTTTCTGTCAATCATGAAAAAGTACTGGAAACAAGGTTCTGTCTATACAATGACACACATTAGGTAGACTGTAAGGGACTGATAAAATGGATGGATTATGCTAGGAAGGAGAAATGATATAAATATGGATGAATATAATGAATGGCAGAAAAGGAATGATCAAAAAGGGAAGAAGTGGAATGAAAGGGCCAAGGAAGAGAAAATGGAATAGAAAACTAAAACTGGGGAGTATTTGATGAGTTCTATAGAAGCCTAATACTGTAGAAGCTTCCTAACATATATACAAATATGTAGTTAGTCTACTGAGATTGTCAAATAATGGGGAAAACAGAGCCCCAACTGGATATATCACTATACCAAACTTCCATTTTGTGACCAGGGAAGCTACAGAGGAACCCTCAGTAAACACACATTATTGCCAAAACTATTAGTAGCACTTCAGAAACTGATGGCAAATCCCTGGTGTGAAGACAACACCTACACAACTAATTGACTCTAAAGAAGTCACCCTGCACCTACTTAGAATCTTTACCCCTATGTATGTTGTCCATACTATTATTCATGGTCCTGGAACATATTCTGCCCTACAATGAAAGAGAAATGTAAATACCAACCTAGCTACAAAACTATTGCTCTATAGCAGTGACCTGCCTGCAAGAAATGCTGGTGTAATAATGGTACAAAATTTGTGGGAATAACTAACCAACATATGATTTGAGGCCCATTCCATGAGGTAGGACCCATATCAGCAGTGCTTGGTTGGCCAAGAATCTGAGACTAGATAGCCCAGGGACCTTGGGTAAAACAAAATCCTTCCACTCTGCTAAAAGAATATAGCAATGAAATGACTCCTAACAGCATTCAGTTTTACTCATAGATCCATGTTTTTCTTCATCAAAAACAGAGATGCTTCCACTAGTAGCATATCAGAAGAAGCACACATAGGCAGAAGATATGCAGCATGTAAAAGACTATGGGACACTCAGTCTCAAAATGATGTCTCCATCCAATGTTTCCACTCAGGGATTAGGGAACTCTGAAGGAAAGAAGTAAAAAATAATAAATAAATAAATAAATAAATAAATAAATAAATAAATAAATAAATGCAAGAGACAAAGAGGATGGCAGAGCAAAGAAAGCAATGTCTTCTACTCAAAAACATGTTTGGGACAGACAAACTCACAGAGTCTGTAGCAGAATGGGTCCTGAAGCTGAAAAGAGAAATGCGCCCACATGCACTCTACTTTTAACCCAGAAACTATCTCCATTCACAGTTACTTTGAAATGAAAAATTAGTTTTCTCCAAGAGATTTTCATTAATGAAGTAAGTGACCTTTAAGAGGAGGTCTGGGCTGGGAGCAAGTGGCGTACTCTGGTGAGTCCTGCCCTGCAGAGCTGAGTATCCAATCCTGAGGCCGCTGGTGGGAGCATGCAGGCCTCCACTTCAGGATCAGGAACACCCTGGGCCGCGGCACCCCATCTCCAGAAAGTGCAAGAGGCCACCTATGCACCCAGAGGAGGCCAGCTAGGAGCAAGCAGTATGCTCTGGTGAGTCTGGCCCTGCAGAGCGGAGGATCCAGTCCTGAGGCCTCTGGCAGGAGCCTTCTAGTCTTCGCCTCTGGATCTGGAACAGCCTGGGCCACAACATCCTGGGCCACTGCACCCAGTCTCCAGGCAGTGCAGGAGATCAGTTGTGCACCCAGTGACCAGCTGCGAAGAGGAAACTTGCACTGGTGAGTCCAGCATTGAAAACAAGACCAACTAACACCAGTGAGAGCTAGATGGCAAAAGGCAAACGTAGGAATGTTACTAACAGAAATCAAGGAAACATGGCAGCATCTGAACCCAATCTCCATTAGCAGCATGTCCTGGATACCCCAACACACCAGAAAAACAAGATTTGGATTTAAAATCACTGGTCATGATGCTGTTACAGGATCACATGAAGGACATAAATAAATCTCTTAAAGAAGTTCAGGAGAAAATGGATCAAAAGTTAAAAGCCCTTACAAGGGAAAGACAAACATCATTGAAAGAAATTCAGGAGAATTCAGAAGCCAATAAAAAGGAAACGCAAAAATCACTTAAAGAAATACAGGAGAACTTTGGTCATCAGGCTGAGGTCATGAAAGAGGAAACACAAAAATCTCTTAAAGAACTACAGGAAAACACAAATAAGCAAGTGAAGGAGCTAAGCAAAACCATCCAGGATCTAAAATCAGAAGTAGAAACAACTAAGAAATCTCAAAGGGAGAAAACATTGGAGATAGAAAACCTTGGAAAGAAATCAGGGCCATAGATGCAAATATCAACAACAGAATACAAGAGATAGAAGAAAGAATCTCAAATGCTGAAGATACCATAGAAACCATGGATTCAACAGTTAAAGAAAATGCAAAATGCAAAAAGTTTGTAACCCAAAACATCCAGGAAATCCAGGACACAATGAGAAGACCAAACCTAAGGATTATAGGCATAGATGAGACTGAAGATTTACAACTTAAAGAACCAGCAAATATCTTCAATAAAATTATGGAAGAAAACTTCCCTAACCTAAAGAGAGAGATACCCATGAATATACAAGAAGCCTACAGAACTCCAAACAGACTGCACCAGAACAGAAATACCTCCTGTCACATCATAATCAAAATGCCAAATGTACTAAACACAGAAAGAATATTAAAGGCAGTAAGAGAAAAAGGCCAAGTAACATATAAAGGAAGACCTATCAGAATCACACCAGACTTCTCACCAGAGACCATGAAAGCTAGAAGATCCTGGGCAGATCTCATGCAGACTCTAAGAGAACACAAATGTCAGCCAAGACTACTATACCCAGCAAAACTCTCAATCACAATAGATGGAGAAACCAAGGCATTCCATGACAAAACCAAATTTACACAATATCTTTCCACAAACCCAGCTCTACAAAGAATAATAGGAGGAAAACTCCAATACGAGGAGGGAAACTGCACCCTGGAAAAAGCAAGATAGTAACCTTCTTTCATCAAACCCAAAACAAGATAACTAATCAAATTTAAAAAATAACATCAAAAATGACAGGAAGTAATAATCACTATTCTTAATATCTCTTAACATCAATGGGCTCAATGCCCCAATAAAATGACATAGACTAACAGATTGGATATGTAAACAGGACCCTACATTTTGCTGCATACAGGAAACACACCTCAGTGTCAAAGACAAACACTACCTTAAAGTAAAAGGCTGGAAGACAATTTTACAAGCAAATGGTCTCAGGAAAAAAGCTGGAGTAGCCATTCTAATAACAGATAAAATTGCCTTTCAACCCAAAGTCATCAAAAGAGAATCTGAGGGACACTTCTTGCTGGTCAAAGAAAAATACACCAAGAAGAACACTCCATTATGAACATCTATGCTCCAGTTGCAAGGGCATCCTCATTTATAAAAGAAACTTTATTAAAGTTCAAAGCACACATTGCACTTAACACAATAATTGTGGGCAACTTCAACACTGCACTTTCCTCAATGGACCGATCAGGAAAACAGAAACTGAACAGGGACACAGTGAAAATAACTGAAGTTTTAGATGAATTAGATTTAACATATATATATATATATATATATATATATATATATATATATATATATATATATATATATGTTAAATCTATATATGTTATAAATCTATATATATATGTTAAATCTATATATGTATATATATATATATATGTATATATATACATATATATATAAAACATTTTATCCTAAAGCAAAAGAATATACCTTTATCTCAGCACCTCTTGGTACCTTCTCTAAAACTGATCATATAACTGGTCACAAGACAGACCTCAACAAATATAAAAACATCGAAATAATCCCATGCCTATGATGACTATGGAGTAAAAGTGGTCTTCAATAGCAACAAAAACAACAGAAAGCCCACATACACGTGAAAACTGAACAATATTCTGCTCAATGATACCTTGGTCAAGGAAGAAATAAAGAAAGACATCAAAGACTTTTTAGAATTTAATGAAGATGAAGACACAACATACCCAAATCTATGGGACACAATGAAAGCAGTTCCAAGAGGAAAACTCATAGGCCTGAATGCCTCTAAAAGAAAATGGAGAGAGCATACACCAGTAGCTTAATGACACACCTGAAAGCCCTGGAACAAAAAGAAGCTATTTCACCCAGGAGGAGTAGAAGGCAGGAAATCATCAAACTCAGGGCTGAAATCAATCAAGTAAAAACAAAAAGAACCATACAAAGAATCAACAAAACCAGGAGCTGGTTCTTTGAGAAAATAAATAAGATAGATAAGCCCTTAGCCAGACTAACCAAAGGGCACAGAGACAGTATCCAGATTAACAAAATTAGAAATGAAAAGGGAGATATAACAACAGAAACTGAGGAAATTCAAAAAATCATTAGATCCTACTACAAAAGCCTATACTCAACAGAACTGGAGAATCTGGAGGAAATGGACAGTTTCCTAGACAGATATTAGACACCAAAATTAAATCAGGATCAAATAGATCATATAAACAGTCCCATAACCCCTAGAGAAATAAAAGAGGTCATAGAAGGTCTCCCAACCAAAAAAAAAAAGCATGGGACCAGATGGCTTCAGTGCAGAATTCTATCAGCCCGTCATAGAAAACCTAAAACCAATACGCTTCAAACTATTCTACAAAATAGAAACAGAAGGAACACTACCCAACTCGTTCTATGAAGCCACAATTATGCTGATACCAAAACCACACAAAAATACAACAAAGAGAACTTCAGGCCAATTTCCCTTATGAATATCAATGCAAAAATACTTAATAAAATACTTACCAACCAAATCCAAGAACACATCAAAACGATCATCCACCATGATCATGTAGGTTTCATTCCAGGGATGCAGGGATGGTTCAATATAAGGAAATCCATCAAGGCAATCCACTACATAAACAAACTCAAAGAAAAAACCATATGTTCCTTTCATTGGATGCTGAAAAAGCATTTGACAAAATTTAGCATCCTTTCATGCTAAAAGTCTTGGACAGAACAGGAATTCAAGGCCCATACCTAAACATAGTTAAAGCATTATACAGCAAACTGGTAGCCAACATCAAACTAAATGGAGAGAAACTTGAAGCAATCCCACTAAAATCAGGGACCAGACAAGGCTGTCTTCTGTCTCCATATCTTTTCAATATAGTTCTTGAAGTTCTAGCTAGAGCAAGTAGACAACATTTGAGGGGATACAAATTGGAAAGGAAGAAGTCAAACTATCACTATTTGCAGATGATATAATAGTATACTTAACTGACCCAAAAACCTCGACCAGAGAACTCCTACAGCTTATAAACAACTTCAGCAAAGTGGGTAGTTATAAAATCAACTCAAGCAAATCAGTTGCCTTCCTATACTCAAAGGATAAGCAGGCTGAGAAGGAAGTTAGGGAAATGACACCCTTCACAATAGCCACAAACAATATAAAGTATCTTGGTGTGACTCTAACCAAACAAGTGAAAGATCGTTATGACAAGAACTTAAGGTCTCTGAAGAAAGAAATCGAAGAAGACCTAAGAAAGTGGAAAAAATCTTCCATGCTCTTGGATTGGCAGGATTAATATAGGTTTAAAATTGCCATTTTGCCAAAAGCAACCTACAGATTCAAAGCAATATCCATCAAAATCCCAATTCAGTTCTTCACAGAGTTAGAAAAAGCAATTCTCAAATTCACCTGGAATAACAAAAAACCCAGGATAACTAAAACTATTCTCAACAGTAAAAGAACTTCTGGAGGAATCAGTATCCCAGACCTATCTAAAGCAATACAGCAGAGCAATAGTGTTAAAAACTGCATGGTATTGGCAGAGTGACAGGCAAGTGGACCAATGGAATAGCATTGAAGACCCAGAAATGAATCCACACACCTGTGGTCACTTGATCTTCGACAAAGGATCTGAAAAGATCCAGTGGATAAAAGATAACCTTTTCAACAAATGGTGCTGATTCAACTGGAGGTCAGCATGCAGAAGAATGCAAATTGATCCATTCTTATCTCCTTGTACTAATCTCAACTCCAAGTGGATCAAGGACCTCCACATAAAACCAGACACACTGAAACTAATAGAAATGAAACTGGAGAAAACCCTTGAGGGCATGGGCACAGGGGGAAAGTTCCTGAACTAATAGCTTATGCTCTAAGATCAAGAATTAACAAATGGGACCTTATAAAATTACAAAGTTTCTGTATGCAAAGGACACTGTCAAAAGGCCAAATCAGGCAACCAACAAATTGGGAAAAGATTTTCACCAACCCTACATCTGATAGAACGCTTTTTGTTATGCAATTTGTTATGCAATTTGTGCCTTGGGTATTCAGAGCTTCTGGGCTAATTAATATCCACTTATCAGAGATTGCATTCCATGTGTATTCTTTTGTGATTGGGTTACCTCCCTTAGGATGATATTTTCCAGATCAAACCATTTGCCTAGAAATTTTGTGAATTCATTGTTTCTAATTGCTGAGTAGTATTCCATTGTGTAAATATACCACATTTTCTGTATCCATTCCTACTTTGAGGGGCATCTGGGTTCTTTCCAGCTTCTGGCTATTATAAATAAGGCTGCTATGAACATAATGGAGCATGTGTCTTTATTGCATGCAGGGGAATCCTTTGGGTATATGCCCAGGAGAGGTATAGCAGGGTTCTCTGGAAGTCTCATGTCCAGTTTTCTGAGGAACCTCCAGACTGATTTCCACAGTGGTTGTACCATCTTACAGCCCCACCAGCAGTGAAGGCGTGTTCCTCTTTCTCCACATCCTCACCAACACCTGCTGTCTCCTGAATTTTTGACCTTAGCCATTCTGACTGGTGTAAGGTGAAATCTCATGGTTGTTTTGATCTGCATTTCCCTAATGACTAATGATGTTGAGCACTTTTTAAGGTGCCTCTCAGCCATCCGAATTTCTTCAGGTGAAAATTCTTTATTAAGATCTGTACCCCATTTTTAATAGGGTTATTTGGTTCCCTGGGGTCTAACTTCTTGAGTTCTTTGTATATATTGGATATTAACCCTCTATCAGATGTGGGGTTGGTGAATATCCTTTCCCAATTTGATGGTTGCCGTTTTGTCCTTTTAACAGTGTCCTTTGCCTTACAGAAACTTTGTAATTTTATGAGGTCCCATTTGGCAATTCTTGATCTTAGAGCATAAGCTATTGGTGTTTTATTCAGGAACTTTTCCCCTGTGCCCATGTCCTCAAGGGTCTTCCCCAGTTTCTTTTCTATTAGTTTCAATGTGTCTGGTTTTACATGGAGGTCCTTGATCCACTTGGAGTGAAGTTTAGTACATGGAGATAAGAATGGATCAATTCGCATTCTTTAGGGAAATGTAAATCAAAACAACACTGAGATTTCACCTCACACCAGTCAGAATGGCTAAGGTTAAAAACTCAGGAGACAGCAGGTGTTGGGGAGGATGTGGAGAAAGAGGAACACTCTTCCACTGCAGGTGGGGTTGTAAGATGGTACAACCACTTTGGAAATCAGTCTGGTGGTTCCTCAGAAAATTGGACATGACACTTCTGCAGGACCTTGCTATACCTCTCCTTGGCGTATACCTAAAGGATTCTCTGGCATGCATTAAGTCACATGCTGCATTATGTTCATAGCAGCTTAATTTATAATAGCCAGAAGCTGGAAAGAACCCAGATCTCCCTCACTGGAGGAATGGATACAGAAAATGTAGTATATTTACACAATGGAATACTACTCAGCAATTAAAAACAATGAATTCACAAAAATTTTAGGTAAATGGTTGGATCTGGAAAATATCATCCTAAGTGAGGTAACCAAATCACAAAAGAATACACATGGAATGCAATCTCTGATAAGTGGATATCAATTAGTCCAGAAGCTCTGAATACCCAAGGCACAATTAGCATAACAAATGACTCCCATGAAGAAGTAAGGAGAGGGTCCTGATTCTGGAAAGGCTTGATCTAGCATTGGAGGGGAGTATCAGGACAGACAAAAAGGAGAGAGGTGATTGGAGAATGAGAGGAGAGAAGAAGGCTTATGGGACATATGGGGAGGGGGGAACTGAGAAAGGGGAAATCATTTGGAATGTAAACAAAGAGTTTGGAAAATAAAAATAAATAAAATTGTTAACAATTGTACTACTGATTTTTTTTTTTTTTTTTTTTTAAAGAGGAGGCAACAGAAAATAAACTCAGTGGCACCTATGGAGGATCTTTGTCTGATGAGGTTATGTCAGGTCTGTTTTGTAACCTCAAGGTCCTTTGCTTAGATATATGGCTTCCTATTTTGGTGGGGTTTTTTTTTTTTTAACTTATTTTGCTTTGAGTTTTGTGGATTCCTGTATATGCAAATTTGTGTGTCTCTACATTTGTATGGGTTTCTTTGTGCCTTTTCTCCTACTCTTTTTCCTTTTTTCCTGCTGTGCTAATCTGATTTTCTTTACTTTTGAGCTATTTTATTTTAGTAATATTCCTTCGGTGCATATTTCTTTTCTACATAGAGACAGAAGTATGAGGGTCTGGATAGTAGGCAAAGTGAGAGAAACAAGCAATAGGGGGAAGAACAATTTGTGATTAGTAATCACAAATTATTTTCTGAGGAAAATAAGATATATTTTTATTAATTAAAGAACACAGAGATAAGGGGATAAATATTCTTTCTTTCTTTCTTTCTTTCTTTCTTTCTTTCTTTCTTTCTTTCTTTCTTTCTTTCTTTCTTTCTTTCTTTCTTTCTTTCTTTCTTCTTTTGGCAGTGGTGGCTATGTCTTTAATCCCAGCCCTTGGGATGCAGAGGCAGGCAGATTTCTGAGTTCAAGGCCAGCCTGGTCTACAGAGTTCCAGGACAGCCAGAACTATATAGAAAAAACAAACAAACAAACAAAAAAAAATCTCTGTCTCAAAAGAACCAAATATAGACAGTCCTGAGAGAGCGGCGGCGGCGGCAGCAGCGGCAGCAGTGGCTGCTCCAGCTGAAGGGCCATCAGCAGTGGAACCAAGGCGTCACAGGGACCAGTTAGGCCCTGCGCCCACGACCACTGACCTTCGCTGACCAGCCGGACAGCAAGCAGCTGCAGTTGTGCGGCGCCTTTCCTGCACGGAGGCCACTTCAGAACTCGGCCTCCCACCAGTCAGGAGAGGAGGATCCATCTTGGTTCCGTACTCCAGGAATCGGACAGACTGAGGTACACAAACATAATCCGAGGCCAACACCGCGGTGGTCTGAGCCCGACGGGCGTTGGCCTGCACCCAGGCCCTGGGCGGGTCGGGGGGCCATCGGGGTGCCAACCCAACCAGGAGGTTTTTTGCCCAGGCCTGCGAGCGCGCCGCCGCCATTTTGCCTGCAGGACGACAGAGAGCTCAGGCGGGCAGACCTGTAACAGGCATAGCCTAAGGCTAACAAAGCAGGGGTCCAGGCCCCAAAATGCACAGGACTGACCCCAAGAACTGGGCGGCTTGGTGGGCCATCTGGGAGTCAACCCGCCCAGGTGATTGTTAGCAAAGCAGACTCTCCCAGCGCCTTCAGGGAGCGCGGGCGCACACGCCCGCCATCCTAGTCACCTGGCAAACCCAATTAACAGTCAAAGCCGTAGGGGAACTTTGCTCGGACCTTGGCCTCCCAGGCTTTTGCCTGGACTCAGGGACTGGGCGGCCAGGCTAACCTTGTGTGCGATAGCCCGGTTGGCAGATCGGCTGCCCAGCGGAGTGAGCGGAACTCAGGGGAGGTCACAGTAGCATACACCGTCGGCACTCCCTGGGAGTGCACACGGGCTCCATCTGCTCCACAGACACAATCTGGGGCAAGGCCTCAGGCAGAAGCCCTTAGCTCTACTCTCTCCGCTTCCAGATCCAGATCAGTCTGGGCGGCAGCATTACACCTCCAAGTCCTGCAAGTGGCTAGCTGGGCTTCCGGGCGGCCAGCTGGGAGAAGTCAGTGTGCTCCAGTGAATCCAGCGGGCCCCAGCGGGAGCCTTCGGGTGCCTGCTTTGGGATCTGAACAGCCTGGGCAGCAGCACACTGTCTACAAGCAGTGCAGGAGGTAAGCTGTGCACCAGAGGCCAACTGGGAAGGGGCAGCTTGCACTGGTGAGTCCAGCACTGACAAGATAAACTAACACCAGTGAGATCTAGATGGCAAAAGGCAAACGCAGGAACGTCACTAATAGAAATCAAGGCAATATGGCAGCATCTGAACCCAATTCTCCTCTACCAACATGTCCTGGATACCCCATCACACCAGTAAAACAAGATTTGGATTTAAAATCACTGGTCATGATGCTGGTACAGGAACACATGAAGGTCATACATAAAGAAATTCAGGAGACAATGGATCAAAAGGTAGAAGCCCTTGCAAGGGAAACACAAAAATCATTGAAAGAAATCCAGGAGAATACAAAAGCCAACAAGGAGGAAATGCAAAAAACACTTAAAGAAATACAGGAGAACTTTGCTCAACAGGCTGAGGTCATGAAAGACGAAACACAAAAATCTCTTAAAGAAATACAGGAGAACTTTGGTCAACAGGCTGAGCTCATGAAAGAGAAAACACAAAAATCTCTTAAAGAATTACAGGAAAACACAAACATGCAAGTGAAGGAGCTAAGCAAAACCATCCAGGATCTAAAATCAGAAGTAGAAACAACTAAGAAAACTCAAAGGGAGACAACTTTGGAGATAGAAAGCCTTGGGAAGAAATCAGGGGACAGAGATACAAATATCAACAACAGAATACAAGAGATAGAAGAAAGAATCTCAGATGCTGAAGATTCCATAGAAACCATGGACTCAACAGTTAAAGAAAATGCAAAATGTAAAAAGCTTGTAACCCAAAATATCCAGGAAATCCAGGACACAATGAGAAGACCAAACCTAAGGATTATAGGCATAGAGGAGAGTGAAGATTTACAACTTAAAGGGCCAGCAAATATCTTCAATAAAATTATGGAAGAAAACTTCCCTAACCTAAAGAGAGAGATGCCCATGAATATACAAGAAGCCTACAGAACTCCAAACAGACTGGACCAGAACAGAAATACTTCCCATCACATAATAATCAAAACACCAAATGTTCTAAACAAAGAAAGAATACTAAAGGCAGTAAGAGAAAAAGGCCAAGTAACATATAAAGGAAGACCTATCAGAATCACAGCAGACTTTTCACCTGAGACTATGAAGGCTAGAAGGTCCTGGGCAGATCTCATGCAGACTCTAAGAGAACACAAATGCCAACCAAAACTACTATATCCAGCAAAACTCTCAATCACCATAGATGGAGAAACTAAGATATTTCATGACAAAACCAAGTTTACCCAATATCTATCCACAAACCCGGCCCTAAAAAGGATAATAGGAGGACAACACCAATACAAGGAGGGAAACTTCACCCTGGAAAAAGCAAGATAGTAACCTTTCATCAAACCCAAAAGAAGTTAAGCATTCAAATTTAAAAAATAACGTCAAAAATGATAGGAAGTAACAATCACTATTCCTTAATATCTCTTAACATCAATGGACTTAATGCCCCAATAAAAAGACACAGACTAACTGAATGGATACGTAAACAGGACCCTACATTTTGCTGCTTACAGGAAACACACCTCAGGGTCAAAGACAAACACTACCTTAGAGTAAAAGGCTGGAAGACAATTTTACAAGCAAATGGTCTCAGGAAACAAGCTGGAGTAGCCATTTTAATATCAGATAAAATTGACTTTCAACCCAAAGTCATCAAAAGAGACCCTGAGGGACACTTCTTGCTGGTCAAAGGAAAAATACAAAAAGAAGAACTGACAATCCTGAACATCTATGCCCCAAATGTAAGGGCACCCTCTTTTGTAAAAGAAACTTTATTAAAACTAAAAGCACACATTGCACCTAACACAATAATTGTGGGTGACTTCAACACTGCACTTTCCTCAATGGACCGATCAGGAAAACAGAAACTAAACAGGGACACAATGAAACTAATTGAAGCTTTGGACCAATTAGATTTAACAGATATATATAGAACATTCTATCCTAAAACAAAAGAATATACCTTTTTCTCAGCACCTCATGGTACCTTCTCCAAAATCGACCATATAATTGGTCACAAGACAGACCTCAACAAATATAAGAAGATCGAACTAATCCCATGCCTCCTATCTGATCACTATGGAGTAAAAGTGGTCTTCAATAGCAACAGAAACAACAGAAAGCCCACATACACGTGGAAACTGAACAATACTCTACTCAATGATACCTTGGTCAAGGAAGAAATAAAGAAAGAAATTAAAGACTTTTTAGAACACAATGAAAATGAAAACACAACATACCCAAATCTATGGGACACAATGAAAGCAGTGCTAAGAGGAAAACTCATAGCCCTGAGTGCCTCCAAAAAGAAAATGGAGAGAGCATACATTACCAGCTTAATGACACACCTGAAAGCCCTGGAACAAAAAGAAGCTATTTCGCCCAGGAGGAGTAGAAGGCAGGAAATCATCAAACTCAGGGCCGAAATCAATCAAGTAGAAACAAAGAGAACCATACAAAAAATCAACAATACCAGGAGCTGGTTCTTTGAGAAAATCAACAAGATAGATAAACCCTTAGCCAGAATGACCAAAGGGCACAGAGAAAGTATCCAAATTAACAAACTTAGAAATGAAAAGGGAGATATAACAACGGAAACTGAGGAAATCCAAAAAATCATCAGATCCTACTACAAGAGCCTATACTCAACACAACTGGAGAATCTGGAGGAAATGGACAATTTCCTTGACAGATACCAAATACCAAAATTAAATCAGGACCAACTAGACCATCTAAACAGTCCCATAATGCCTAAAGAAATAGAAGGAGTCATAGAAAGTCTTCCAACCAAAAAAAGCACAGGACCAGATGGCTCCAGTGCAGAATTCTACCAGACCTTCAAAGAAGAGTTAACACCAATACTCTTCAAACTATTCCACAAAATAGAAACAGAAGGAACACTACCCAATTCCTTCTACGAAGCCACAATTACGCTGATACCAAAGCCACACAAAGATCCAACAAAGAAAGAGAACTTCAGACCAATTTCCCTTATGAACATCGATGCAAAAATACTCAATAAAATTCTTGCCAACCGAATCCAAGAACACATCAAAACGATCATCCACCATGATCAAGTAGGCTTTATCCCAGGAATGCAGGGTTGGTTCAATATACGGAAATCCATCAATACAATCCACTACATAAACAAACTCAAAGAACAAAACCACATGGTCATTTCATTGGATGCTGAAAAAGCATTTGACAAAATTCAGCATCCCTTCATGCTTAAAGTCTTGGAGAGAACAGGAATTCAAGGCCCATACCTAAACATAGTAAAAGCAGCAATATACAGCAAACCGGTAGCCAGCATCAAACTAAATGGAGAGAAACTTGAAGCAATCCCACTGAAATCAGGGACCAGACAAGGCTGCCCCCTTTCTCCTTATCTTTTCAATATTGTACTTGAGGTACTAGCTCGGGCAATTCGACAACATAAGGAGGTCAAAGGGATACAAATTGGAAAGGAAGAAGCCAAACTATCATTATTTGCAGACGACATGATCGTCTACCTAAGTGACCCAAAGAACTCCACTAGAGAGCTCCTACAGCTGATAAACAACTTCAGCAAAGTGGCAGGTTATAAAGTCAACTCAAGCAAATCAGTGGCCTTCCTATACTCAAAGGATAAGCAGGCTGAGAAAGAAATTAGGGAAATGACCCCCTTCACAATAGCCACAAACAGTATAAAGTATCTTGGGGTGACTCTTACCAAACATGTGAAAGATCTGTATGACAAGAACTTCAAGACTCTGAAGAAGGAAATGGAAGAAGACCTCAAAAAATGGGAAAACCTCCCATGCTCATGGATCGGCAGAATCAATATAGTTAAAATGGCCATTTTGCCTAAAGCACTATACAGATTCAATGCAATACCCATCAAAATCCCAACTCAATTCTTCACAGAGCTAGAAAGAGCAATTATCAAATTCATCTGGAACAACAAAAAACCCAGGATAGCTAAAACTATTCTCAGCAACAAAAGGAAATCTGGGGGAATCAGTATCCCTGACCTCAAGCAATACTACAGAGCAATAGTGTTAAAAACTGCATGGTATTGGTACAGTGACAGACAGGAGGATCAATGGAACAGGATTGAAGATCCAGAAATGAACCCACACACCTATGGCCACTTGATCCTCGACAAAGAGGCTGAAAACATCCAATGGAAAAAAGATAGCCTTTTCAACAAATGGTGCTGGTTCAACTGGAGGTCAGCATGCAGAAGAATGCGAATTGATCCATCCTTGTCTCCTTGTACTAAGCTCAAATCCAAATGGATCAAGGACCTCCACATAAAGCCAGACACTCTGAAGCTAATAGAAAAAAAACTGGGGAAGACCCTTGAGGACATCGGTACAGGGAGAAAGTTTCTGAACAGAACACCAATAGCGTATGCTCTAAGAGCAAGAATTGACAAATGGGACCTCATAAAATTACAAAGTTTCTGTAAGGCAAAGGACACCATCAAGAGGACAAATCGGCAACCAACAAATTGGGAAAAGATCTTCACCAATCCTACATCAGATAGAGGGCTAATATCCAATATATATAAAGAACTCAAGAAGTTAGACTCCAGAAAACCAAACAACCCTATTAAAAAATGGGGTACAGAGTTAAACAAAGAATTCTCACCTGAAGAACTTCGGATGGCGGAGAAGCATCTTAAAAAATGCTCAACTTCATTAGTCATTAGGGAAATGCAAATCAAAACAACCCTAAGATTTCATCTTACACCAGTCAGAATGGCTAAGATTAAAAATTCAGGAGACAGCAGGTGTTGGAGAGGGTGCGGAGAAAGAGGAACACTCCTCCACTGCTGGTGGGGTTGCAAATTGGTACAACCACTCTGGAAATCAGTCTGGCGGTTCCTCCGAAAACTGGGCACCTTACTTCCAGAAGATCCTGCTATACCACTCCTGGGCATATACCCAGAAGACTCCCCACCATGTAATAAGGATACATGTTCTACTATGTTCATAGCAGCCCTATTTGTAATTGCCAGATGCTGGAAAGAACCCAGGTATCCCTCAACAGAAGAGTGGATGCAAAAAATGTGGTATATCTACACAATGGAGTACTATTCAGCCATTAGAAACAATGAATTCATGAAATTCTTAGGCAAATGGATGGAGCTAGAGAATATCATACTAAGTGAGGTAACCCAGACTCAAAAGGTGAATCATGGTATGCACTCACTAATAAGTGGATATTAACCTAGAAAACTGGAATACCCAAAACATAATCCACACATCAAATGAGGTACAAGAAGAAAGGAGGAGTGGCCCCTGGTTCTGGAAAGACTCAGTGAAACAGTATTCAGCAAAACCAGAACGGGGAAGTGGGAAGGGGTGGGTGGGAGGACAGGGGAAGAGAAGGGGGCTTGCGGGACTTTCGGGGAGTGGGGGGGCTAGAAAAGGGGAAATCATTTGAAATGTAAATAAATTATATCGAATAATAAAAAAAAATTAGCATAGGATCATCTTAGGATTGCGCTATTTAAAACTGTTTCTGATCACTAGACGGCACTGATATTGGTCCTCGCAAACTTTTAAAATTCTACGAAGTAGTCTTGTCCCCCATTGGACTGCTTTACTCTTTATTTCAGAGTCTTCACTGTTTTCTATGCCAATGTACAGAAACACTGGAAATGTGTGTTCAGAATCGGCAAAGGTGCTGTGGTGCTGAGTGTGACCACGTGAGACTTCCTGGGATGACAGCACAGAAGCTATTATTTCAGCTTTAAGCCCCACCCACCCACGTGCGGGCGATTGTATGAGTACCTAGATCAATGTGACGCCAAGTGCCTACTTAGCACATACAAGAGTGCACAGAATGAAAAACCTGAAAAAGCCAAACATTATTCTATTTTCTATCACGTTGAAATGCAGTCCAAAAATGTTATGGTATATTCTACTATGTAAAATACTATTACCTGGGTAATATCATCATGCATTTTCCCCAATTTCTCTCTGCCCTCACCCAAGAGAATCCCAAAGTCCCAGGACCATGCTTACCTTAGCTTCAGGCTCAGGGTCACCTTCAGTGGCTAGAGAACCTTTAAGCCTCTTTAGTGGTTGTGGAGTCAAGCCTGCCCCACCCTTGCTGTCTCCCTAGCTCCGCCCCCAGGGCACTCTCCCAATCATAGTTGCCCTGCCAGGCCCCATTAGTGCCTCCTCCTCTTACTCCTCCCAAAACTGTGGATTCCCTAGCCTACTTCTCTGTCGGGGCAGCAGGACCCTCGCTGCAGCACCCCTGAGGGCCAGGACCTCCTGGCGAGGCGAGCTGCCAGGCTTGGCAAGGCCGGGCAACCGCCAGAAGGTTCCCTTGGATATGAACGTTTCCCACTGTGACTTTGCGGAGCATGTTTTCGAATCTGTACGTTCTCTGTTCCGATCAGCACAGTGAGCCTAGAACCAGAGGTTCTACTCCAGCAGCACTCTACAGCCAAAGAGAACAGAGGGAGCTCCCGTTCTGAGGGACCGGCTATGTTTTGGGTTTTCACTAAGATCACTTTATTGTAGGATGTAGTTCGGGGCTACACAAGGAGTTCTACTAAGAAAGGAGGGAGGGGCTGTTTTGCTTTGTTTTGTTTTGTTTTGTTTTGAACTTTTAAAATCTATTTTTATTATTTGAGAATTTCTTACATCCATAGAATATATCTTGATTGATAAGTGGATATTAATTAGCCCAGAAGCCCTGAATACCCAAGGCACAAATCACATAACAAATGACTCCCATGAAGAAGTATGGAGAGGGTCCTGATCCTGGAAAGGATTGATCTAGCATGGGAAGGGAATAGGAGGACAGAGAAAAAGGAGGGAGGTGATTGGAGAAGGGATGGAGAGAAGAAGGTTTATGGGACATATGGGGAGGGGGGGATCCGGGAAAGGGGAAATCATTTGGAATGTAAACAAAGAATATAGAAAATAAAAATATAAAATAAAAAAAAAAAAAAGAACCAAATATATACATATACATATATATATATATATATATATATATATATATTTATATATTAAGTAAAAGAACAAATGGAAAGTTACTTGAGCATCATGAACTGAATATAATGATTAATAAAATATTCAAATGTAAAAGTTAGCTTTCTATGTAATATGAAAAAATAAGTCTCTCTTTACTTTTAATGACACACACAAAAGAATGTAATATTGAGAAATGCATCTGAGTTGGAAAATTGACTTTAGTAATTTCAGTTGCAGGTCATCTTATGGCCTCTCTGGCTTTCTAGGGCACTAACTCTGCTACAGACATACATTCTAGTATATGACTCATACACATAAAATGATATTTATATATATTTACAAAATATATTACATATATTATATATTATATGAAATAATATAGAATATAAAATTGTCATCATATATATGATTTATATTAATATAAAACTTATAATGCATATTATATAGCATATAATATAAGATATATATCATTTATTTATCATGTATTAATTATATATTTTATATTATGTATTTTGTATTGTATATTCCATATTATGTATTATATATAATATATATATATTATAATTTAAAATAATAAAATCATACTCCCAATTTTAGACAAAACCAACGCTCGTGTACCTTGTTTTGTTTTATAGCCACACATTAAAATTTCTCTGTGGGTAATTGTGAGAGGCTTGTTATTGAAATTCTATGGACTTTACTTCCCTCTATGTACTTTATTGTGGTTATTCCATGGTCTGAATGAACTGTTCTGTAGCAAGCAACAAGATATATCCTCTAGTTTAAGTTTTCTCAACAAAATGACCAGTTGAAAATCATACCAGCAACTAAGATCACTTAATCATTTCTCTCTCTCTCTCTCTCTCTCTCTCTCTCTCTCTCTCTCTCATCTATCCATCTACTAATTTACTTACCTACTTATTTAATTTACTTATTTATTTATGTAACTAAAGCCAATGGCAACTTAACTTTTAAAATCACAACAGTGAAGGGGGACAACATTAAAAATATAAATAATTTAATTAATTAATAAAAATAATTAAAAAAAATATGTGTGCCTAGGGAGTTTAGAGGTGAGGTGGGTGGGGGATGAGAGGTGGAGATATGCTTGTGGAAACAGGGGTGCGGGGAGGAGGAATGGGATGTTGAATAGCCAGAGGTTAGACAGGGGGTAAAAAAATAAAATATGTTATGTCTGTACTGCCATTGTTTCATATTCACCATCCAAACATAGCATTTCAATATGAATAAACTGGTAAAGAAAACCCCAATTTAAAAAAAATAAGAGAGTTTCACATACAAATAGTTCTGCTTTAATATCTGTTTGTTACCCAGAAATGTTAAAAGAAAATCTAGGAAGTGAGAAATAAACTGATTTGAGGGTTCTATTACACTATAAGTGAGAACATATTTGATTTTAAATGACAGCTCTGACTTGTAAATCAGAGTATAGAATAAATATGAGTGATATTTTGCTGAAAAATATTTATACTTCTCAGACATGTAAGTAAATGAGACCAAATGTCATTACTCTCAACAAAAACCAACTCATGTCAGTGATAGGAAACTGTGTTAATACCACAAACACTTATGGGTTTTTGATAAGTTATCTTTCTTTTCTAGTATATGAAAGGGAATATAAAAATAAAATAAAAATTGATAAGTAAAATAAATATTACCTCCTACAGTTCTATCAAGATATGCTTAAGAAGAAAAATTTTAAAATATTAATGTATGCTTCCTTGGGAAAAAAATTATTTGCCCTCCCTCTGCATTCCCTAGCTGCCTGTATGTCTCTGTCTAGGTATGAAGGCTCTTGGGTGACCCTCCATCCTCTGTGATATTTTTATTGTCACAGTCACTGTTCAGCATATATTTAAGTATTGATCCTAGTGAGAAAGTAAGTATAATTTCTATAACCCCATACACTGATAAAGTATGAAAGAAAAAATGAAAAATGTGAAATAATTAATAAAGGGTTTTATTAGTTTCCCCATTTTCTCTAGAAATTAAACTTTAATTATAATACTTCTCCCTTCAAACGCTTCATGTAAGAATCCTCATCTTACCTCAGATTCATTGCCCTATTTTACATACCAGTATTGCATGCTCATAAGAAAGCTTATCTATCTATCTACCTATCATCTATCATATATATATTTTTTTCTATATCTACATCTATATCTATCGATCCATATAGTCTTAAATATAACATGTTATGTCTTTATAATGCTACCTGTATGTTTTGTTTTAGGAATGATTACTGAACAACCAATTAGTGACCTCTTTCCTAGGGAACGCTGCCTTTCTCATTCCCAGTTTTCCTTAGTTGCTATGGTCATTTGTGTTAGGTGGAGGTCTCATAAGCTTTTCCCCCACCCACTTTGCCATGTCCACTAGTATCATTTTTGTTGCAATCAAATGATTGACAATGGAATAACGTAGAATAAACTATTAGCAGAATGTGAGGACAACCTAGATAAAGGGTAAAGTCTCTGTCAGCTGTATTTCAGACAGAGGGTTAATTTTAGTAATATACCAAGAACTGCAAAGCTTAATCAAAATCACTACTATTAATCAATAAATGAGTCAATTATCTGAACATTCATCACTCAAAAGTAGAAATACAAAGAGCCAATAACTATTTAAAAAGTTGTTTATCTTCTCTAGGAATCAAAGAAATACATGTGTGATTTTATCTCACTAAGGTATTCAAGCTACACTCAAGAAAAGTAATGCCAATATATGCAAATGAAAATGGGTGAATAAGGAAACCACTACTTACCTGTGAAAACTAGCACAATCAACAGATAAAATGTCAAAATTCTTTAAAAGTGAAAACAAAATTTAGACTTAACCTCAGACACAGATATACTACTCTTATTCATATGCCGAAATGGCTTTGCATCTTACTACTGAGCTAACTACACAACTGTGTTTATTGCTGCAGTATGTAATTATAACAGCAGGAAAATAAAATAACACATGTCATCATCTAATAAGTGGAAAACAGAAATGTTTTTAAACATCAATATATTTCATTCATTCAAAAAGAAGAATGGAGCCATAAAAATGCAAGCAATAGGTACACTGGAAAATAACACGTCAAACAAGCCAACTCAGACTCAAAAAAACAAATTGCATAGTTTTCTTTCTTGTGTAGACTCTAACCTTTTTGTATTTACATCCAGGTAGAAGTTAATATGAGTAACAAAGCAAAACAAACAAAACAACAACATCAACTAGATCAAAGGCCAAGATTTTAGAGAAAAATGGCTTTGAGGGTTTTGTATGGGGAAAAACAGAAGGAAGTAAACCTTAGAATGCTGAGGGACAGATTAGCAGGGAGAACAGAGAAATGAAGGGGATGGGTGATTAGATTTCAGCAGAGTGAATTTCATTTTAAAGTGCTATACAGAAACTTGCTACTTTGTAAGCCAATTTAGACAAAAGAGAGAATATTTAAAAGGAAATTATTAAATTATTGACAAATGAAATTGGTTTTTTCCACTTTATTTTTTTTTAAAAAAATTAAAAAATATTTTTTTACTTGATATATTTTTTATTTACATTTCAAAATGATTTCCCCTTTTCTGGCCCCCCCACTCCCCGAAAGTCACATAAGCCCCCTTCCCTCCCCCTGCTCTCCCATCCACCCCTTCCCACTTCCCTGTTCTGTTTTGCCCTATACTGCTACCCTGAGTCTTTCCAGAACCAGGGGCCACTCCTTCGTTCTTCTTGTACCTCATTTGATGCGTGGATTATGTTTTGGGTATTCCAGTTTTCTAGGCTAATATCCACATATTAGTGAGCACATACTATGACTGATCTTTTGAGACTGGCTTACCTCACTTAGTATGATGTTCTCCAGAACATTTGCCTAAGCCCCTGGTTCTGGAAAGACTCAGTGCAAGAGTATAGGATAATTCCAGAACAGGAAAGTGGGAAGAGGTAGATGGAGGAACAGGGGGAGGGAAGAGGGCTTATGGGACTTGCGGGGAGTGGGGACCCAGAAAAGATGAAATCATTGGAAATGTAAATAAAAAATATACCAATAAAAAAAAGAAAAAAATTAATAACATTCAAAAAAAGAATTGCATGAATTCATTATTTCTAATGGCTGAATAGTACTCCATTGTGTAGATATACCACATTTTTTGCATCCATTCTTCTGTTGAGGGATACCTGGATTCTTTCCAGCTTCTGGCTATTATAAATAGGGCTGCTATGAACATAGGGGAGAACGTATCCTTATTACATGCTGGGGAATCCTCTGGGTATATATATGCCCAGGAGTGGTATAGCCGGATCTTCCGGAAGTGACATGCTGAGTTTTCTGAGTAACCGCCAGACTGATTTCCAGAGTGGTTGTACCAATTTGCAACCCCACCAACAGTGGAGGAGTGATCCTCTTTCTCCACATCCTTGCCAACACCTGCTGTCTCCTGAATTTTTAATCTTAGCCATTCTGACTGGTATAAGGTGAAATCTCAAGATTGTTTTAATTTGCATTTCCCTAATGACTAATGAAGTTGAGCATTTTTTAAAATGCTTCTCAGCCATCCGAAGTTCTTCAGGTGAAAATTCTTTGTTTAACTCTGTACCCCATTTTTTAATAGGGTTGTTTGGTTTTCTGGAGTCTAACTTCTTTAGTTCTTTGTATATATTGGATATTACCACTCTATTAGATCAAGAAATGACAAATGGAACCTCATAAAATTACAAAGTTTCTGTAAGGCAAAGGACACCATCAAAAGGACAAATTGGCAAACAACAAATTGGGAAAAGAGTTTTTCCACTTTATTACTGAGTAGAGAATGTGGTAAATTTAGAACAATGTGGAAAAGAGAGCGAGATGGCCATGAAATCCTTCTTTTCTAAATGGCCTTGAGGTTAGACTATCATTCCCATATATCCTTGTAGGAAGGTGTGGCCATTAATCTGAGTATAGTCTATGAAAGGTTAATGGTTTATATATTGAGTTTTATTTTTTGTAATTATATGTGAAAAGCTTCCATAATCTTACCTCTATGCCCTTTCTGTCTTGGCTTGTTTATCAATCTTTAAAGGTGTTGACTGAAACAACACCAAGCCTAATCTTGCCTAGAAACCAAGAGAAAGGATGGCCTGTTTCCATGTGAAGTCCTGATTTTATATTTTATCTAGGAAAGGTGAGAGGATAAAGCATACTGTATTAGGCCTATATGATGTAGAGTTTGATCTCTGGAGCAATGAACAAGTACTTAACTGATGATGGGATATATTTATTTATTTACTTTTTTTAGATGTGAAAGTAAATTAGTGAAAGTCCAGGATAATGCTTTAGAATTTTAAGAACACTTAGTTTGTTTTTCTTTGAATAATTCAAATTGAGTTTAACTTAAGCCTATAAATCTGTGGGAAGTTTTGTGATGATATTGGTTGGAATAATATAAAGTCAGAAAACAAAATAATTATTGTTGTTGTTACTATTATTATCATTATTATTATTTTATTATTAATTTACCCTGGCAAGCATGCCAACATAAAAACCTAAAACATAATAGAAATCGCTCATGCTTGAGAGACTTTCATGTATTTAACTGTAAAAATAGGAGTTTTGAACTTGCTATTTTAGAATTTTGAAAATAACATATACCTTTATGATAACTGTCATGTTTGTTGAGGGAGTTAACACTTTAATGTAAGTAATAATTAATACATAAATGCTTGCAGTAAATGATGTGAAAAGAAGCAATACCAAGAAAGAATATGAGGTAACTCTTACAAATTTTAATCCAGCAACAAGGCTCTCCTGGCAAGGGATAATATCCAAAGACAGGCCTATGTAATCCAGATGGAATGCAGATACAAATTAGCATATACTTATAAAGTAAAAACAGTTTGTAGAAGAAATCCACCATGTTTGAGAGCGACTTCTAATTGAGGGGCAGAAAAAGTGGCAAATCAGAGAAAGATGTGATAGAATGAGTCAGAGATGGGATATGCCCGACTCTCTCAAAAACAGCACAGGGAAGAGAAGCTATTTAAGAACAGTGCAGGGAGTTCGGTGGAGTCACTGAGGTTGAGTGGAGTTGTGTTCACAGTCAGTAAAATTCAGTTCATGGAATTCAGAGTCAGTTTTTCCAAGCAGAGCAATTCAGTGAGTAGCCAAGAGAAGACAGCTTGAATCTGTCAGCTTGGAGAGGAGTTTGAGGCAGAATAGCTGAGTTGAAACAGCCAGAACTAGAAAGGGTGAGCTTATTTAGCAGTAAGCCTACAAGAAAATTATATTAGGCAAATAGAAGGTAATTTTACAGGTATCATATCACAAATATAAGGCAACCTAAACAAATTTTTTAAGGCTTTGGAATAATTAGAGTATATTATGCAGTAGCAACTTCAGAAATGATTAAGCCCTCCCCCACATATATATGCATATTTCTCATAAGATATATTTGGTTTATACACATTAATGTATATTTTTAAGCCTCAACCCGTGCTTTTTTACTAATCCCCAAGATCTAAATATCTTTAAAATTCATATAGTCTTCACAAATTCTTACATATTAAAATTTCAGTCCCTTTAAAACATCCAATCTCTTTTGAAATTCAAAACTTCACTGTGGGCTCCACTAAAATACTTTTGTACTTCAAGAAGGAAAAATACCAGGGCATAGCCTCAATCAAAAGCAAAGGCAAATGTTAACTTTCTAATATCTGGGATCCACTCACGACTTTCTGGGCTCCTCCAAGGGTTTGTATCACTTCCCTAGCCTGTCATATAGAAAGAGATACATAGATATATGTAAAAATAACAAAACAATAAGAGTTAAATAAGGATTTAATTCTTCTTAGAACAGACACAAACTTATTTTTATTTCTTTGAAGATTCAATTAATTATTCCAGGTTCTCTCTCTCTCTCTCTCTCTCTCTCTCTCTCTCTCTCTCTCTCTCTCTCTCTCTCTCTCTCTCTCTCTCTCTCCCTCCCCCTCTCCCTTTCCCTCTCTCCCTCCTTCTCTCTCTCTCTCCCTCTCCTTTTCTCTTACCCTTCCTCTGTTCCCCCCCCTCTCTCTCTCTGCCTCTCTCTCCAGCTAGACTCACTGGTCATTAAATTCTCGGGATGCTCAAATATATACCACCCTTGTTTTAGTGCTGCAGTTATAGCTGTAAAGTATTGCTTCATTTTGCGTGGGAGAGACAAAGTCAAGCATTCACACCTACATGGTAAACATTTTATCAACTGAGCTATCCTTCCAAACTGCTTGTTTTAATTTTTATTGGGTAGTTTATTTATTTGCATTTCAACTGTTATCCCTTTTTCTGGTTTCCCTTACACAAACCCCCTATTATCACCCCCAAACTCTTATATCTTCCTTGTTATTAAATATCCTGCAATGATTAACCTTCATTGTACACATAGCTGGACAGAACTCTTTAACTACCTGAATACAGACAGTGCTATATCATAAACATTGTTCATTCACTGAACAAAGAGGGCAAAAAGTAGAAGACAAACTGGGACCCGTATTTCTCTTTTCTTACTCCCAGACTTTAGATGCAGTATCACTACTTACTACATGCTTACTCCCCACTTCTCCTAGCAGCTGTAGAATTTTTTCTTCCTAAACAATAAACTTGAAAGTCCACCTTCCTTCCTTTTGCTTCTCTCTTTCATGTGTTCACCTACAGAAATAAGAAGAGTAAATAATACACTCTGGTGTGTTTTGACACTACAATAACAGATTTATGAAGAGATGGGTAAATAGGTTAATCTGTTTTCTATGAGGAAAATGAAGAATTAACATGTGAGCTAGAGGGTCATGGCACAAATCTTACCTACTCATAAAAGGGGAACTCCTAAAAAATGCTTCTGCCTCTATATTACCTTTTCTTCTTTTACTGACATGATAAAAACATACAGTTAAATTACTGTGGGCAAGTTGCTCACAATAGAAAGATCACCAGGACAACAGAATTGCCACTTGTAGCTACTATTTTATAAATGCTGTGTTCATTTGTAAATGATGATAGTGATATTAAATATTGATTTTTCAATACTTTGACTGAAAGCTTAGTGTCCGGTGTGATTTCAGAAGATATCTTTAGTGCCCTTGTCATAGTTCTCTGTCATTTAGAGCAATCTGCCCGAATTTGCATTGATAGTATCTCTATTTCATTACTTTTGTACTTTGCTTTTAGATTCTGTTTTCCCATGCTTACAAAATTGCTTAGAAGATGTTGCATCCCTCAGTTAAGAAGACTCCACCCAATGACAATTAACCAGCACCTAATCACTTGCTCTGTCTCCTCTCGAGCTTATACTAATAGGCAGAACTCTATTGAGTTGCAGCTAGCTACAACTTCACTATGGTTTTTTGATAACTTTGATTAATTTCCCATCTTTTTTTACTCCTTTTTTTCACTCCTTCACTCCTTTTATGGTACACCATAAAACTATCCTTAAATAAGCTAAATGTACTCTAAATAAAATAAAAAATTTAACTCAGTATTTATGATACAGTTTTTACTATTTTAGGAGTTATAAAGTTATTATATCAAGGTTTACTTTAATAAATATTAAATTTTACAAAGTGTGGTAGTTTTCTTTTCCATATACATATTTCAGTGTGAAATGGACGAGCTGCACATACACTCTTTAAAATTTTTTGTATCAGTTTTTATTTCATTTATATCAAATAGCATCCATTTAGCATCAACTGATGAAAACTTCCTATCTGTTCTCTATAATATCTTCAAAGGAAACCTAAACAAACAACTTTAATTGAGAAAAACCAAAAGGAAGCATCAAACAATATGTGATGCAAAGAAAATTTAAGGTATAGAACCAAATTACTTCCTAGTTCTTGAAATATAAGCTATATATTACAAAAGAAAGATGGCTTTATGGAAATACAATGAAGACTGTGTTCCTTTGGGATGACTTAACAGAATGCTAAAAACACAGAAGTGTACCTGATCAGGAAACTGTTTTCTTACCGTTCTGGTACCCTGAAATCCAATTTGGGGAGAGGGGAGCACCCCTAGGGACTAATCGAGAGTTGGGAGAATTTCTGGAGAGTCTATGAAAATTGGATTCTATCCCTTCCTCTGGCTCCAAGGTTGCCAGGCTATTTATTTCTTTACCTCATGTCTTCACTCAACCTCTTCACGTGTATTTCCTTTTTGCTTCCTGAGGCCCTACTCCCTTCTTGGTGTCTTTTTATGAAGTCTAACCTTGGATACAGGCAAACTGTAAAATTCAGGTTTTCTCTTTTTGAACTATTTGAAAGTAATATTTCATTTGGGTTTGGGACTGTTTTTAATGTTTAAGTTCAGACAATTTATCCATTAAACATTACTTTAACTGGTAGCACTAAAGCTAAGATAGAATATATAGTACCAGATTTTAAAGGAAAGACCATCCAGAGACTGCCCCACCTAGGGATCCATTCCATCTCCAGATATCAAACCCAGACACTACTGCTAATGCCAAGAAGCACATTCTGACAGGATCCTGATATAGCTGTCTCCTGAGAGGCTATGTCAGAGCCTGACTAATACAGATGCAGATAATCACAGCCAACTATCAAACTAAGCCCAGGAACCCCAATGGAAGAGGTAGAAGGCGGATTGAAGGAGCAGAAGGGGACTGAGATCCCATAAGAAGAACAATATCAACCAAGTGGACCATCCAGAGCACCCAGGGAATAAACCACCAACCAAAAAGTAGACAAGGAAGAAGCCAGAACTCCAGATACATATATAGCAGAGGACGGCCTTATCTGATATCAATAGGAAGGGAGGAAGGCTTCATGATCCAACATATGAGTATGCTAGAGGGGTGAGGGAGGAGTGAGTATATGGGTAGAGGAGCACCATCATAGAGGCAGAGGGGAAGAGAGATAAGGAGAGATGGGATTTGGGCTTGGTGCAGGCATAACCGGAAGGGGACAACATTTCAAGTGTAAAAGAATAAAATTACTGATATAAAATAAAATAAATTAAACTAAAAATTAAGAAAATTAAAGAAATATTTAAAGTTTTAGCTAGTATTTATTATATTGATAATTGCCAAATTGTAGAAGACAGGATATAGAATTAAATAGGAAGCTAAAATTTAAGGCAACTGAACTCTAATAATTAAAATTAAGAATGATATTCGGGAATAGAAAGGACACTGAAAAAATGGAATAACAGATTTTATATAGAAATTAATATGTTTAGTTATAAAGTTTATTTAAAATAGAAATGCTAATATATTTTGTGTGAGTGAAAAATGTGGGATACAATTGAACACAGGGACAACAGCTATATCTTCTAGTTATAAAGAAATAAGATAAAACAAAGCTAGCAAACCCTAAAGGCACAAATTTCATTCTGAGAATTTTACAATGTGTGTCTTATATTTAGGCTTCTTTTCACTTCAAATAGAAAATGACTTAAAGAATTAGTGAGTCATCTGCTTTCTAGTGTCCACAAGATTACAGCAACTAAAGAGACTGACTTTCAAATGCTAAAAAGGCAGCGAAATACGTGTTAGAAAAATACAAACTAAAATGCACAGAATCAGCTACAGAGTGATGTTCATGGGTACAAACACTAAAATACATCATGACACAAATGAGAGAGATTATGGCCACTGAAGAATTCAAACACTATTCCAAAACTGAAAATAAATATAAATTGAGATATAAATTTCCTATTAACTTGGAATATTTTTTCAACGCACAAATGTGAACATTTCTGTTTTCAAATAAATAAAATTCAAAATATAATCAATCAAATAATCTATATACTGTATAAGGAAATACATAAATTTGTCTGTAGAGATATATGATAATGTACATGAAATATTTTAGAATATTGAGTTTAATTTACCAATTTCCAGATGTAATAATTTGTCATATGGATGCAACTGGAAATACTATAAGTTTTAATTGTTATAATTAAAATCTAGGAAAAACTCAAATATTCACTACACTAATAAGAAAGCATATTCATTTGTATGAATTTAATTCTTATCTTTATATTTTATGTGATTTTGTAGTCTCTAAAAAGCAGTTATTATTTATTCAGAGAAAAATATTTAGGGTCATCCTGCTCAAAACTATACAAAGATAACATTAACACAATTCATTCATCTTAATAATATGTCAAGTAACATAAGGTATTGGAATCAATCATTATAACAACATAGGATAATGTTAATATTCTCATTAAAAAGCAAAATATAGGTCAGAATATTAAAATAGCAGAATTTTCCTTTGAATCCAAATATATGGTTTATAGACAGTTTTCTACTGATTCAGAGAATGAATATTAGTAACTGAAATTCTTTCTCACCTTCTTTGTCTTTTACATCTCTTCCAACATGTTAGAGAGGAATTCAGTGGTAGAGGTGGCAGGGACCCTGGGAAACATGCTGGACAGGATGCCGTTAAGCCACGAAAGTTTCCAGGTGTTAAAAATAACTTGTTTCTACTCCTCCAGATGGTATCAGTCATTTGTAGTGCATATGTATTTGAAAGTACGAGGAATTTGTGAGTTGACTGGAGTATTTTAGAAACTACAAAAAAGAAGAAAAAAAACCTGCCTAACCTACAAAGTTTTCAAAAACGAGAGAGAAACAGAAGCATAGTAAGTTACTACGGTTCTTAAATTGGGAAGATAATCTGATTTCATACATTTCCTGACATATTCTTAACTATAGCACCAAATCTGCTAATTTAATGACATAGGGAACAAGATATTTCACTGAGTGAAATATGTGCATGCTTAGTCACAATAACTCTAGCATTTTGACATGCTGCCTTCCTCCCTTAAAAAAATAGTGTATAGTAATGAGACTTACTTAGAGATCTAGTGTGCATCCTGAAGAACAAACTTTTAGAAGTCAAAATCAGAGGTCATTGGCTGGAGAGATGGCTCAGTGGTTAAGAGCACTGACTGCTCTTCCAGAGGTCCTAAGTTCAAATCCCAGCAACCTTATGGTGGCTCACAACCAATCATAGTGAGATCTCATTCCCTCTTCTGGAGTGTCTGAAGACAGCTACAGTGTCCTTACATATAATAAACAAATCTTAAAAAAACAGAGATCATTTATAGCTCTGTGAGCTGATGTATCTTAACATGCTGTGCTCAACAGATACTGGTGGAACAATTAAGTGACAGAAACAGATGTGTGACACTGGGCACACAAAGAACAGTAGGAAATTAGGGGTCCATGCAAATCTTTCACCAAATTTCAGTGGTTGATTATTTTATTTGAGGTAAGAGAAAATGTCTGTGCTATGATGACTCAGTGAGAAACAATGATCCACCTTAAAATATATATTTTCAAAATATATTGTGAATATTTTGATTGCTACATATAGAAACAAGGTAAGAAACATCATTTAAGAAAAGATAGTTTTCTATTATCCATCTGATATATCAGAATATTTAACAAAACCTCACAAAAACAGTAAATCTATAGGCCTTTAGTGTTTTCATTGTTAGTTATACAGCACTATTTTCATCAATGTGAGGTTGTTATATAGGTATAAACTGGATTTGATAATAAAGTCTGGATCTGGGATTGATTTTATTGGAGAATCCTTTCAAATATTATATGTCAATAAGTTTACATTTTTATTATTTGATCTTAGTTGTGATTTTTCTGAATCACTTTAAAAACATTTTTTCATTTAAAAATTAATACATACCAGTGAAATTTAAATTGTTAGCACTTTTGTTATTTTTGTATAGTAAAAGGGTTTTTTTTTTTTCATTTCCAAGTTATGCTAGGTAATTCACTCTAGTGCCCACTGTTGCCCACAGAGAAAGAAGTTATGCCTAAATTTGAGATTCTTCAATTTCTGAAGTATGTTGTATTTAATATATAGCATCAATGCGTGGAGAGAAATACTCAAATATAGAGATGACAAAGAAAAGATATCACTAGAGCTGTGTGAAATGGATTCCCTTCTGATATTCAGAATCTCGCCTTTGAATGAACCAATAGGGTTGCACTGGTCCAAAAAAGACGGCTTTGTCTCCATCTCATTTTGACAAAGAAGAAAAGTGACAAGAAAAGTGAAGAGTAAATAGGGATAATGTGGACTCTCTTTTGATGGAAAGTTTCCTGTAATAATAATAAAAAGTATGGCTGAGATAATAAGCTATAGGCCCTGGAGCTAAAAGAGGAGTATGTGGTGCTTTGGGAACCACAATAACCATAGCAATCTAGCAGACTCAAGAGAAGACTTCTCTAATGGAGGCTTATTGAGAGCTGCTGCCTGTCTTGCTGGGTGATAAACCCATCAAAGACATGGTGATGACATGTGTGTCATCTCATCCTGGAGGCTATTTTCATAGCCTCACTGAAGAGGAAAGGCTGGGAATGTGTATTTGGAATGATTGCCATAGCTAGTAACCATCAAAATGGCACAAGATGAATTACTGTCACTTCCACCGCCTTTAACCATTTGCTCTGCTTTATTACTTGTGACACATCCTTTGGTGGAGCACTTGCAAGAATGTAGACAAATGCAACTAGGTCCGTCGACTAATAGGAACTTAAATCACAGCATTTAAGTAATATTACAAGCTGATAGTTTTGGCAAGTGACTTTTAAACTTAACATCAGTAATCGGGGGGTTCAGAAATGATCTCAGTGCTTCACTTCACTGTTTGTTTAACCAGAGAGTGAACTTTTACATATGAGAGCCACACTCCAGCACACCCTGCCTATTATGGATGATGATCTATGTTATTTTAATACATTCCTTGATCAGCTTCAACTATCAATATAGAAAAAAGCTAGATATAATCTTAAAGATTCGACTTCTCCATAACATACCTTTTAAAGTCAAACTGTGCCTATTTGAAAAGATCACTTGCTGTATTTAATATTGCAAGATTGGAATAACTGATAAAAATAGAAACAACTTTAACATATCTAAAAATGTGACATATAAAATTATAGCTATTTAAATTTAGTCCCAAAGGTGAAAGGAGTCATATAATAGTAGTTAAAAGAATTGTATACACACACATACACACACACACACACACACACACAAACCTCACATAATGAAAAAATGTTAGTCCTGACAAAGGAATTTCAAAAGAGTTCTTGTTATGGGTAAATACTGTTCTAGATACAAGGTTCTTCCAAAAATAACTTATTGGAACTGACAAATATAAGTATAAAGTCAATTATTACTTGACCTTCTGTAGTCACAAGAATCTGACAATGATCCAATATCATACTATCCCTTTAATATTTAGGTGATGTAGAAAATAAAGTTGAAAATATGTTAAGGTATACATCAAATGTGAAAAGGGAGCTCTTTGTATTATAAAATTCAATAAGTTATTTGGAAGAAATAAGATTATTTAGATTTGGTTTTTAGATTTAAGGAGCCTAAACATTATGAAGAGAGCACACTTCCTTTTCCTGTTCAGGTCCAATATATGAGAGGATGGATGTACACTCTTCTGTACTCTTCTTAACTCCTGGCTAGGGATGAGGCTCAGTCACCAAGGAGTTGCCTAGTATGCATTAGAACTTGGTTTCCATTCCAAGGTATAAACCACGACAACAAAAAAAAAGATTTAAAGAATCTTTTTTTTTTTTTGACAACAAAAAAAGAATCATTTTAAACACCTGGTGTATGGTATTATTATTCTACAAATAAGGATATTAGGTGAAATATAAACAATTATTGTCTTCCCTTATTCATCCTCTAGGAGATGACATAGCACGTAGTAACAGAAATTTAACTAAAAATCAAGAGCTATAGAACTGTAGCAGTAAGTACTAGGGAGAATTACTAAGCGGAGCCATGAAAGTGAGTGGTTCTAGAGGAATAGATGCTTTAGACAAGGACTTCAGGCTACTAGAGTGGTAGGCCACAGCCGTTGGCAGGGAGCAGAAGACTTTCCAGATGCATGGACCTCTGAGCTAGTCCACCGAAAGGTGAGGAAAATCAGCTTGTTCAATCTCCAGAGCATTTTATTTTAACTTGAGCTATGTGACTCCATTTATAATAGGGATGACCCTGCAGTGTCAGGAAGAGGCTGCTCACGATTTGTGTCCTCTGTCAAGGAAGAATAACCCTGTTTCAGGATCACACATGATATGCGGCACCACTGTGCACTTTTCTCAAAAACTCTGTCAGCAGAAAGAGAATGATGTTTCATCTTCTGAGGTGATTGCAGCACATGCCATCAAAGGCTCTGGCTTAAATCACCACTGCTTCTTCGAGCAGGATGGAGCACACCCTTCTTTGCCTTGGTAGATATCCTTTTGGAGGATTAAATGCCCCTGTGAGGATTGTATAATTATGTTTTTCCAAATTACATGAAAAGAATAATCACTCCATAATCAGACCAGATAGTTTAGTAATTTACTTAATAAAAAGAAAAATTGAGTTGCCCTACAGCTCAAAACTGTATGGATATTTTCACATTCCACACCATGAGGCTACAATGAACCACGGAGAATTTGAGAGTTTTTCTTAGAAAATTTCCAGTTTGAGCAAAGTAAACTGAGAAAAAAAATAGCATTTTTATGGTCTTGAGTAAATATATCTTCTCTAGAAATGAGAGGGTGTTCTCTGAAATTGATGCCATGGTAAAGACAATTTTCTGCAAGTGAATGAAGCTGATTTTCAAGAATTTTCAGTGGAGATTGAATGGAATAGATGTAGATATTAGAACCAGTCATTTTCAATGTGAATTATATTATTATGGTGGTAGCCATAGCTGCCATATTTTTTTATTGGTTCAAGAAAAAACAAACTAAAATGGCTGAATTTCTGTTACTGTTCACAAAGATTGTTGTTTGGACAATTGGTAAACACAGATCAACCATTGTCCTATAGTATGATGTGACAGAAGACATACGCACTCTGGATGTAAAATTAATGAATCCATGAGACGAAGCAAAGTACATAGAAACAATGTGTACGTGGCTCTGGAATTTGTATTGTTATATATATAGCCCTCTTGAGTTAAAACTGTTGCGCAAAAATAGCTTACCATATGAACTCAACAGAAGTATATAATTCTTTGTGTAGTTCTAATTATGTAATTATATTAATTGTGATTTTGTTTTTCTTAATGTTCAATACTAACAAAGTTAAAATTTAAGAAAAAAGTTATTCACCAACCACTTTAGAGATTATAAATTGAACCCAAACTCCTGTAAATTGAGTTCTCAGAAATTAATCGGCAAAAGAGAGTTGGGGGTACAGACTCAAGGAGAAAAGAAAGGAGAGAAAGAATAGTTTTCCATCAGAACAAGTACAGGGGCCCCGTAGTATGTGTTACCTAGTATTAAGGTTACAAATAATATTTCAGTGGATAATGCATACTTGCTAAAACACAAGGAGAAAAGTGTCCATCTGAAAGGTAATTTTACCCTTTCTGCTTACCACAAACTGATTGCGAACAAGCATTAAACTCAAAGAGAGGGGATATTACAAAATACCTGCACAAGGTTCTTTTAGTCAGGATAATGGGGGAAAAGAGGAAAGTCTGAAAAAAATGGCAGACTCTAAGGTTAAGACAACAGAGGCTTCATCTAGCAACTGATGGAAGCACATGCAGAGGCTCAAAGCCAGATGTTCCGCAGAACTTGAGGTTTCCTGCTGATGTGGGAGAGGTAGGACTGTAGAAGCCAGAGGGGTAAAGAGAAGACACAGACCTAGGCTTATGTGAGATTACAGAGACTAAGCTGACAATCGGAGGAGCTGGCGTGGGTCCGACCTAAGCCCTCTTGTGTATGCTATGGTTGTGTAGCTTGGTCTTCTTGTGAAACTCTTGTGGAACTCTGGGAAAAGAATATCTCTCTGAATATTTGCCTACTTTTGTGATGCTTTTCCTCTTACAAGTTTGCAGCCTCCAGCCTTTATATGAGGGGAGATACACTGAACTTATTGCAATTTGATATGCTCTGTTTGGTTAATATCTCTGGGAGGCCTACTCTTACTTGAGGGAAATAGAAGCATGTAATTGGAGAGTGGGAGGGCTGTGATTCAGAGGTAAGATATGAAAGAAGAATAAACAAAACATTAAAAAAAGAACAATTCAGTCACTAAACAGAAGTAATTTAGAAGAGATGAAGCCAAAATGTCCCAATTCTTTCTATTAGATGTGAAAACAAAAAAATGACTATTGTAAAACAAAAAAGCTCCGTCTTTTCAACTGCTACTTAAATTGGATTAAAGATACAGATGGAAAAAAGTAAAAAACCAACAAAAATTATATTTGTTTTTTTCTCCAAGTATCTGGGAAAATAAATGACCTGTCTAAAGAAAACCCCACTGTTGAATTGGGGTGAGACTGTGTGTGTGTGTGTGTGTGTGTATGTTGGGTTTGACAGTGTACATGTGGATCACACCCAATCTTAAAAATGGACCATATAAGCAAGTTAGACATACAATAATCTGTAAAACTGTCTTTTGAAGACAGTAGAATGTATTCAGACAGCAATAATTTTGTAATTGTTTGCATTCATTCTCTATCTAAGAAAAATCACAAAATAATGGAGAGAATGCAGACTAAGGAAATTATTGTGAGGCTATATTTAAGTATCTAATCACTATTCTTACAGTTTTCATATTATTGCCACATTTTATTCATGTTTCTTTAGAATTTGGTGTTAAGAAACACAAAAACCGTACTAAATGGTAGTTGACAATACTTACACCTAAGAGAAAGTCAAAGGATGCAAAGTAACATAAATAGCAGAGTTAATTGTGGAATTTTAATACAATCTCTTCTGTTTCTATGTACACTTAATTACAGAAATGTTTTTTTAAGTAATACAGCACAATGTTTATACTTTGTAAAGTTATAAGAAGACAGTGAGAAACGAGGTCTTTGGCTGCTTTTGTGAATTGAATTGCTTGATTCCAGAAATGTGTGAGGAACATTCTAGCTCCTCCTTGAGAAAGTGTTAAAACAAGTTTACGAGCAATGGCCTTGTGAACAATGGAGTAGGAAATGCATGACCACATGTTCACTCTTGAATCACTGCCAGCTAGCCAGGAGCAGTAAACTTCTCATTGCCTAGCAGTTCTTATCTGTAAAAGAGAGTGGGAGAGAGCGAGGGGAGAGGGAGAGGAAGAGGGAGAGAGAGAGTGTGAGAGGAAGAGAGAGGACAGAGGGGAGAGAGACTGTCATATGCAATCAGCATGGGCTAGCTAAGAGATGAGAGAAATGTTCCTTCCTTGGAGAGAATACAATAAGAAATAGCTTGTTGGGGGCATCAGTTATTGCTAATGAGGGTTTGCGGGCTTTGTAGAGTATCAGGGGAACTCTGGAACTCCTGATTAATGAGTTTTGTGTGCATGGGGAACTGTGTATGGGGGAACTGATAATTTCTCTACATTGTTAATGTGATCTCTGCCTTTCAAATTTTAAGGTGAATGTCATACACAATGTTTGTGCTGAATATTCCCAGACATATGCTCCGTGTCTGTAGTGCTATCTTTGGCAAGGGATCTGCAGAAGAATCAAAGGTCAGACACAAGAAACATTTCACTCCTTGAGTTGGATGGAACACACTCATTCATTCTCTAGTCTCAGTTCATCTGGAATTCCTTGTCCAGACACGAGGAAAAAGGCAACAGAAATCTTTCTTATGAGAATGGCAATTTTTTCCTTCTCTTAGGTTTTGGTCCTCTGTGACTGTAACAGTATTTGGATTGCAAAGTTTTCATGCTGTCTAGTTTTATGTCAACTTAACCTAAGCTATAAACATCTGAGAGGAGGAAACATAGATAGAAAAAAATGCTTCTATAATATTGGACTGTAGGCAATCCTGCAAAACATTTTCTTAGTGATTGATGGGTAAGGACCCAGCTCTTAGTGGGTGGAGTCACCACTAGGCTGATGGTCCTGTGTTCTGTAAGAAAGCAGGTTTAGCAAGCTATGAGAAGCAAGCCAGTAAACAGTATTCCTCCAGGACTTCTGCTTCAGCCCCTAACACCAAGTCCCTGCACTGTTTTAGTTTCTACTAAACCATGACATTCTTCCTGATGAACAGTGATGTTGAAGTGTAAGTCAAATAAACGTTTCCCTTCCCATGCAGTTTTATTCATGGTTTTACTTCCAATCAATAGCAACTTTAACCAACAGAAGCATGTTCTCATTCTGTTTCCAAAATAAAAGTCCACATTCATCCCACTTGAATATTTCTTATATACCCCAGAATCCTGTCCTGAAAATGTAAGACACTGATGAGGCCCTTATCTTATCAATGGCCCCTGCCTGTCCCCAGCTGGCCTTTTTTATTATTCAGCTTCCATAATCACAGACAGCTGTGTCTACGTCTGTTCTTTAGGCAAAGGCTCCATTCAAAGGGCATTGTTTCTGAGCCCGGCGTTCACTGAAGAGCAAAGGGTGAGTGTAAGCCACAAGCATATGCAGAGAAACCTCTGTTATGAAAAAATATTATGCAATATTTGTTTTCCTCTCCTACTTCATTACTCAGCCTTAGGCCAGAGAGAAGCTTAAGGATGCAGGTTGGTGGAGAACTTTATGAAGGCTAAGAGCACACATTACAATCACAAAATGTTCAAGGCTCACAAAACTTGCATAATTATACCGACTGCTGGGGCCTTCGGGCACTTTTCAGCTATAATGGCAATCTGGCTAATTTCCCACTGGCTCAATCTATAACTTCAAAGGCTCCTAGCGCAGTTACAATCATTCTGTGTGTTTTTCAGGTGACCTACACTATTCGTATTGTACAGCTAACTTTTCATGGGTGAATAAAACTTCAGTTTTAATAAATATTTTTCCTACCCAAAACATTGTCCTGATTTGGTATCTTCTACCTCTTATCACTTTTAAGAACTTGATTAAAGTTTCAAGATTTACTGTCATCTCACTTTATTTTTAACACCAACTATTCACTACTGTTGTTCAGTATTGAAATCACCAAAAGTGCAAGTGGGCATAAAGAGGAACTTTACACTCCAAGCCTAATTGCTGGGAGGGATTTTATATTCAGTAAATGATCTTAGTATATACTAGATAGATTATCAGGCACCAAGATGCTGTAGGAGTGAATCCTTTTATACTTAGTGGTTGTATTGGAATCTAGAGAGGTAACTTAGTGATTATGAGAGCTTGTTCTTCAATTATGATAACCAAACTCTGGATCACAACACCCACATAAAATGCCAAGCTCCAGAAAAAAATGGCCTTATGAGAGAGAGAGAGATCTGATGTCCTTTTTGGCCTTTCTGCATAATACAAATGCATAAACCTGTAATATTTTAGGTATGCGAGGGCACATGGTCATTGTCTCTATATTCATTCATTTCCTTTAACGTTTCCAGGAACATGTTCAGTGTCCAGTTCTGTACCCTGATTGCTAATGAATTTATTCATTTTGTGGTTATACGTACAATTTTTATAATCTTATAATATTTACTATGCAATTCACAATCACTGTAACCATCATTTAAACCTCTGTGTTGTATCTCTTGCTACTTAGAGTGCAGTGGTGATGGACTCTACCTGTTAGACTTGCGAGTTTCCACCCCTTGTCTCTCGATCCTTTCTTCTTCGTTAATCTTCTCATTGGATCAATTTTGACACATATAATATCCTTTGAAGATTTTACTCTTCTGTTTTGGCTTTTCAAAAAGGAAGCAAATCAGCAAAACGAAACAAACAAACAAAACTTAGAAAATAATATCTTGCTTTAGTTAAAAATATACAAAACCTAGGAAAGGCTTATTAAGATGTACAGGGAAGAAAGAGCAATGTTTGTAGTGTTTTTACTATATTTCATCTGTACCCATAAAAATAGAAAGAAACTCTCTAGATAAAATGAAAATGACTAAATATGGTACACCTCTGTATATTTAATCGTAGGACTAAAGTTAAATTAAAAATTATTCCAGAAGATCACTTCCAGAAGATCCTGCTATACCACTCCTGGGCATATACCCAGAGATTCCCCACCATGTAATAACGATACATGCTCTACTATGTTCATAGCAGCCCTATTTATAATTGCCAGATGCTGGAAAGAACCCAGGTATCCCTCAACAGAAGAGTGGATGCAAAAAATGTGGTATATCTACACAATGGAGTACTATTCAGCCATTAGAAACAATGAATTCATGAAATTCTTAGGCAAATGGATGGAGCTAGAGAACATCATACTAAGTGAGGTAACCCTGACTCAAAAGGTGAATCATGGTATGCACTCACTAATAAGTGGATATTAACCTAGAAAACTGGAATACCCAAAACATAATCCACACATCAAATGAGGTACAAGAAGAAAGGAAGAGTGGCCCCCTGTTCTGGAAAGACTCAGTGACGCAGTATTCGGCAAAACCAGAACTGGGAAGTGGGAAGGGGTGGGAGGGAGGACAGGGGCAGAGAAGGGGGCTTGCCGGACTTTCGGGAAGTGGAGGGCTAGAAAAGGGGAAATCATTTGAAATGTAAATAAAAAATATATTGAATAAAAAATGTAAAAAAAATAAATGAAGTGATTAAAACCACAAAAAATTAATTAAAAATGCTGTTATAGAGGATAACAATTAAATTATGTTAAATTATTAAACATATAATTATTAAATATAATTAAATATCTTAAATATAATTTAATATATAAATTATTACTATTAAATATATGTGTTTTTATAATGAAAGCATAATTATTAAATTATGTAACTACCAGTATATGTAAATATTGACACACTCAAGAGATTGCGTAACTATAGCACAGTGAAAAATCACAGATATAACTGACAGAAATAAATGTAGAAAGACAATTGAAAAGAAAATCACTTTTAATGTAGTGATATAATCCTTGTTTCTAAATTGATAAATCATAAAAATCAGTGGGCAAAGCTCTAAAAAGCAATAGCCATTGTGAGTTTACCACCAAAATATTTATAATTTGTTATGTTTCTTTAATATATTTCATAATCATTCATGTTTACTCCCATGGCTGTAGACTGGATTTAGTTACCAATACCCAGCAAATGAAATATAGAATGCTGGGTTACTAACTAATTAATTTACCTACTACATAGTATATATCTATGTGATTACCAAGACTTGGAATAAGTCATCTTTAATGCTGATAAAATAAAAATTTTACCTGACTCTGAATCTATTATTCTCCCTCAAAATCTACAATAATTGTCTGGTCATGGTAAAGCATCACTGATCTCAAAGAAAATGTGAGAAATGTTACATGAAAAGAAGAAAACCTGACAAAGATTTCTGAAAAGAGTAAAGGGGTAGTGTGGACAATCAATGAAGAGAGGGAGGGTTGGTTCTCAACCAAGAGGAACATAAAGGCAAAGAGAAACACATGACATTTTCAGTAGAACAACATTGAAGGAAACATAGTACAGCCTAAGAAAAGAACATTAGTAAACTATCTGAAATACGATGTGATATCCAATATCATATGCCATTGCTAATCCTTAACACTCATGAAGAGGTAAGGATATAGAAGATCTTATAAGCTGTAGTTGGGGGTAAAACTGCTGCCATTCTATCAACTTAGAATTATTTCAATATCACAATTTTAAAATAGTATTCTCATTGTTTATTAACACCATTTTACAAGCTGCCTACATGTTTAAACACTGACTTGGCAAACCTTGGCTGAGGTAGATCATACTTGGGAGCTGTGATTAGCAGCATACTGTCCTTCCGAATTACTGAAACACACACAGACACTGCACGACTGCACGTCCTATTCTATGTCCTTATAACTTCAAGACAGTTTTATACTTTTCTTCTCTTTGGTTTGTTTTTACAGGCTCAGACAGTGTAACCAGTGGATCCTTTCAAGTGATTCAGTTTAATAAGCTCTTTGATGCTGTCACATGAGAGCTTATTGACAAAGTTGTTGCTATGTCCCTTGGGGCTTACTTCAAATGACCTTGAAGAAAATAGATTATTTAACACTTTTGTTTGTATATGCTAGCCCTTCACTATCTAGCAAATAGTTCTTTGAGTGTGGAGCTCTATAAAATAAAAATCAAAACTAATGCTGGCTACTTGTCCCAGCTCAGGAGTTTGCTATTTCTTATAGATATAACTGTGCTTCCTAGCTATGTTCTAATCTTATGAATAAGGAAGATTGTGTTGAACCTTTATGGATAGCAACTCCTTCTGTCATTTAGTTAGCATTTTCCAGTGCCAGTTGAGTATCATAATTGATTTTCTCAATTTCAGATCCCTGTATGTGTCATGAATAGGAAATATTTTCTCTGGTTTATATCTAGCCACATAGATAAATTGCCAAAATAAGATATTAATATTTTCTATCTGAAACTGGAATCCATACACAGAAATCTCTAGAATCTGCCTGCTAATTATGCCTCATAGAAAGAGTAGAGCCAGTCTATTGCCTTCTGCTCTAAAAGGAGTAGACTGGAGTGTGTTGACCGATGTCAGAGATTTCCGTGTCCCTTTCTTCCTTAATTCTTTCAATAAATATAAACTATGTATATAACAAATGCCAGTGTTATGCACATGCCCTTGAGTCATTTTCAACTTATTCCCCATCCTAACTTCTTATCTATAAAATGCAAATTTGACAATTTTCCATTCTGAACAGTTATTGGATTAAAATGTGTCAATAGAGATTAGTTACTTCCCAATTTTGGTGACTGTACAAAAGTCCAAATTATTTTGTTTCTTGAAGTTGGATTTTAGCTACAGTTCTGGAAGCTGTGCTTGGCTAACTTTCAGCTTTGTATTAAGAAACAGAAACAAAACTCACAACAAAAACTCACAGAAGATACATACCGTATCAGTGCAGGTACAGTGATGTTTTAAACCCTTCTAATTGACTCTTCAGTGCTGAAAATTATAGATCCTGTATACAGAAAGAACATTCATCATGAAGCCAGATCCAAATGTTAGGCATATCTCTGTTCTAACTTTCTCTGAAAGCCACCAGGCTTTTTAGAACTGCAGTCCTGTCCAGAAAATTAAGTGTTCAGGTATAATGTGTTTGTTAACTTTCCTTTTATATCTCTAAACAACAAAGTTAGTTTTTTCCTTTACCCATGTAATGGAAAATAATTATTGATTCTCAATAGTTCAAAGGTTTCAGATTTGTTACTTGCTCCGCTGCTTTGTTCTGTGGCAGCATTGTACATCATGAGGTTGGAAAAAGGGTCTAGTTTAGTGATGATCATCAGGAAGTAAATCAGACAATGATCTGGCATTCTCTGAAAAATCCTCCCCATTGTCCACCATTTTCCATGGTGTATAGTCCAGCTTTTATAGCACAAGTTTCTAAGGGACATTCCAGTTTTGAAGCTATAAAATACTAACATATTTAATGAGGATGAATTATGTGAGCCAGGAGATCAATGTGTATCTCATTATCTATGTTCAACAACTATTAGTGTTCCTACAGCTGCTCATGTTAATAGCACAACATGCTTAGCAGCCTATAATTGCTGCGGCAGCTTCCACTTGTTGTAAAGCAATGTGGTGGCCCCCCAGGGCATGCTGAGGAGACTTGGTAAATATCTAAGCAAGTATGGGAGCCACAATGTGCAGAAAATGAAATAGTGCCAAAGAAGGAATCAAACCTGGACTTGATGCTTGCAAATCAAGAGAGAGGTGTAAGTTGCTGTATCCATGAATGCAGAAATTGCCAACTTTATACGTGACGTAAGACATTATGGAATTCAGGGATCTTTAGGCTTAAATATTACTTAGCCATAGGTGGAGATCCAGCCCTGTCAAGCTATGTCACTAAGTGAGCATGTTTCTGATACAATGAGACAATTCTGATCAAGAAAGAGAGGCTGTGGATGCAAAGTTATGATGACTTTAAAACTTGTTCTGATTAGACATAAGAACATGTCTGATGAAATGTGACTCTTCCCCTTTGGCAGAGTATATAAGTTAGGTACTTCTCAGTCTTCTGCATGCCATTCAGTGTTTCAGTCTTAACCCTCATTTGTTTCCCAGATTCATCTTCTGATATTTGTACATCTATATCTACATTTTGTCTTCACATCACTATAAAAATGTCTGTTTAAGTGTACATAGGCTAGTGGCCCCTGCCCGCTTATATTTTTTCAGTTGAATAAATCCTTGTTAATTTTGCAAAGTTCAGTCTGAATGCAATAAAATTGCATTAAATGAGCACATTCTGAGCACAGCCAGCTTCTCTTCTAAGCAATGTCTCAGTAATATCAGTATTTTCTTCAACCATGTTCACACAGTGACTGAAGCAGCTCTAACCTAGCATTTCTAGCATAAGTACTCTTATTGTGTTTGAATGTATCTCTCTGTAACTTCCTAAGAAAAAGCTAGGTTATAAATCTATCTTCTTCAATTCCTGGTTTTGTAGGTATTTTAGATACTGAATAAGCATATGTGTTTGAGGCATGGATATATTTATTCCCATAAAATTCCTATACATAATAAAATTGAGCTTAGACACTTCATATGTATTTACTACTAAGATCAAATTATTAAATAATTTTAAAGTATATATTTTGTCAAGTAGCAATCCAATAAAAACTGCAAGTTTCAGTGTTTACCTTTTATTTGTTTCTTGAGTATGAACTTCAAATGTACAATAGCACAGTGAGAAATCTGCCTACTTAGAATACTGTAGTTACTCTCCTTTAAATCTCACATACAGGGAGGAAAATGTCCTACTACAGACAGCAAGTTCTATGGTGTCCATGTATTGAGTGCACAAAATCACCATTTCCCAGGGAGAAGTTTTTCTTAACATGTGGGAATTTTCAACCCGTGGGTGTTCTCACATGTATAAACTTGAGCAATTTTACCATGTATCAATTCCTTTCCATGGGACTGAAACATTCCTTACAAAGAGACCAAACTGCTCAGCCAATAGAAGACAGATGGCATTTCACAGCTCCAGAGGCCAGAAGTCTGAAATTAAGCTGTTGACAGGGCTTGTGCTCTCTTAGGGTCAGGAGAAAGGGATCTGTAACATGGGTTTCTTGGAATTGTGGTGTTGTTTGGCTATAGAAAGTGTACCTCCGTTGTCCATATGGCATCGATCCTTTTGCTCTGTGTGTTTTAACATCCTCTTTTCATGAGATTCTAAATCACAGTGGAGAGAGGTACAACCCACTTCAATGGTGGCCTCTAGATAATTTCACCAATTATGATTGATGCAGATATCATTCTAAATATATTCTGTGGCATTAGAGGTCAGAATTATAACATAATGGATTTGTGGATGACACAAGTCAATGTTTTCTTTTTTATTGGTGATTTTATTTATTTACATTTTGAATCTTATCCCCTTTCCCAGTTTCCCCTCCACCAATCCCCTATCCATCTCAACTCCCCCTGGTTTTGTGAGGGTGCTCCCTCAACCACCCACCCACTCCTTCCACATTACCCTGACATTCCCCTCCACTGGGACATTAAACATTCCAAGGAACTCTTAACAGAAGTCAAGCCTCTTTAAAAAGAAAAGTTGTAACATGAAAGTTTCGTAAATAGCAGAAATTAGTATATGTACAAACGAGACACTGAACGAGTACAAATTATGCCATCACCTTTGGGATAAATGTAGACTGTGAGGAAAGAATGGGAAAGGTCCCAGGGCTCCAAGTCAGAATTTGTGACTGTGTTGAGCACTTACATAATTACTTCAAGGGGTCATTCATCATACCTGCAGATACCAATTTTAGGAAACTAATATTTCTTATTATATTTCAAGCACTACTGTAAACAACTTGTAAAAACCTCTTGTCTTTAACTTTTTAATAAGCTATAAATTAGGGTTAAAGTTAAATCATATTATGGATGATTAAATGAAGTTACCACCAATGCATATAGATTCTCTGGATCACAATAATTGAGCAATGCAAAGCATGACTGTGTTATGAATTATCATAAATTAATCTCTGAGCCAGTTTTTAAAATCTTATCCATTTCTTCTGCCCCCTTCTGTATTTTTCCCTTTTCTCCAATTATCTTCTCTTCAACCTTTTCTCTCCATGAGAAATAAATTAAGAATATGTTTATTTATGGATTTTTAAAATGTGTGAGTACTCTTGTCTTCATGTACACCTGCATACCAGAAGAGAACATCAGATCCCTTCACAGATGGTCATGTGCCAACTTGTGGTTCCTGGGAATTGAAGTCTGGATGTCTGGAAAAGTAACCAGCGCTTTTAAATGCTGAGCCACCTTTCCAGCCCCAAGTAATAAATTTGAAGTTTATACTATTTCTTCTTTTTAAAATTTCTCTGAGCACAAAAAAAAATCAATTCTTTTTGATATGAATCTGACTTAACTATAAAGATAAAATAAATTTTATTGGCACATTTTCTGACATGTAGTTAGAGCATTTCTTAATTTTGTAACTATGCTTAATTCTCTTTCACCTCACCCCTTAAATTGTCAATTGCTACAATTACTCCTTAGAGGTTCTTCTTAGGGAAGAGAATTTGAATTTTCTATAATAATAGCTGAATCTTGAGTCTTTCCTGCCACATGATCTTCAGAGAAAACATATCAGGAAATTCTTAACCTCGCTTGTCTGCACAGCTTATAGGCAGCTGTCGTTATAAATAAAGATGAGTGTCAGTCTCATCAAACTTGAGATTTAACACATGCTGTGGCCACTGAATGAGGGATTTCCTCTCACACACTGACTACGTAAATCTCCTGTTCTCCAGCGGTTTTCTTGGCATTATACAATCATAAAAGCACATTTAGTGACATCGGCTTAACAACATAAAAGAATCGTAATGAACCTTGAAAATAAGTCTGAAAATTCTGCCAACCCGGGATCGTTTTTCATGAAATTTGCCATTTTCACTCCCAGGGAGAGAATTCTTATTCCTCAAAAATCTGACATCTAGATCAAACTTAAGATTGGAACAGAAGAAAAACGTAAATTTAACTCTTTGAAGACATGAATGGACTTCAAACTTGGTTAATAAGGAAGTTTTTTGTGAAGATATTATACATGGACTAATTGTGTTTTGTCCAGTTGGATAGGGCCTTATTCTAAGGATGTTTATGCCATACTCCTTTAGTCACTTCATGTTCCATTGACTTTTGACATTACTGACTCTTTGTTTTCTAGTCCTGGAATTGAAGCTCTTTATCAAGCCACTTTAATGCTTAAAAGGTCAAAAAGTTTTGTGGCAGCCTTACTACTGGGGATCCCTGCATTATTTGGAGTGACCTTTAGTTCTGCATTTTTTGCCACATTGTTTTTTAGGGAAGTTTCTAGTGTTCATCATGTAGATCGGTTATCAAAAAATGTTTTAGTTTCATTACTGTTATAAGAGACAATGACAGGGTCTTCAAAATAGACCTCATGCTTCAGAGGAAGCAGTTCTCTTTATGGGAAACCAAATTCAATATATAAGACTGGGTTTTCAGTTTGATGTCACATATCATTCTGCTTGGTCTGTATTACATCTTTAGAACATAATATTTCTGAGTATGAATGGAATAAAATTCAATCTCACCTTGGAGGATTATGGAATAATACTTACCTGTCTATTGACATTGACAATTTGCATCGAAGAATAGTTGAGATTGGTGAGTCAAACCCTGGATCTACTCCCATGGAAAAAGTATCTGGGGCCTCTGTTTCTGTAGTGCTTCAACATATACCCTCATCATTCTAGACTACTCTGTTGATTAATGGAGGAATTAATCTGGACTTATTTCTCCATTTTTGTTTCTTTTCTAGTCTTCATCAAGCAGACCTGGCACACAGTAATTTACTCAAATTAAAACAAAAAGGGGGAAATGCCTGGTTTGACCTGGCTGCATAAGGGGAGGTTTAACACCGTTCCTGCCCCTGGGGGCATTGCCAGGCCATTGATCGCCACATGTGTTGATGGTTGCTGTTGACCTGAAGCTGATCTGCTGTCTTTACTACTCTACTTTCAACCTTTCTTTCTGGGAATATACTTCACTCATTATTCAGAGCTAATCACGTCACAATAATTGAAACAGATGCAGTTTTCAGGAATGAGGAATGGAGGTGGTCATAAGACTCTGGATGAGGACCAGGCCCTTCACTTGACCTTTACGGATGTGGGGAAGGATCTAAACAAGGGCTATAAAAGCCTACACATTCCTCTGTAAAAAAAAAATAGCTCATTGCCAGACTTAGCCTTGAATGTGAAATCATGAGGAGACACATGTCCCCTCTGATCCAAATGTCTACTGCATTAATTAACCAGGGTGAACTTGGGGACATCAAGGATAGAGAGCTAAAGTGGTCTCAGGAAAAAAAGAAGCTACAGATAGAAAAATAGGAAATCATATATGATTTAGGAATAAATAGTATTACAAGAAGAGCACATGAAGCTATGGAATTGCTAGGGTGAGGAAATGAAGATTAAATAAATAAAAGATGAAATAGAGGCATATAAAATTTAGTAATCTATTTTTCTAGCTGTTTGAAGAATTGAAGATAATAATGTCTGGAGGATAGAGAGAGCTAACAGTTTTACTTACATAAATTCATAATTTTGTATGGAATCATTTTAATTTTAGTAGTCTGTGATCTTCCTGAAAGTAGTGAAAATAGTTTAAAAGACGATTGTCTGCTGTACCAGGAAAGCATAAGAGCTTTTCCCAGCTACTCTTGAAGAACAGGCTGTGTAAACATGTAAGGAAAGGTGCTTTTGCTTTGTATTCAGTTCTTCTCTGAGGAAATGGGGGTTGGCCCTATTGATCTGGGGACTCATAGAGTTTATGTAAATTTAATACTTTTTGATAATTATTAACAATGATCAAAGCCTTGATGATGTAGCTTTAGCAAATAAAAGACAGAGTTCAGGCTCTCTCTTGTTATTAAGCTGAAGAATTAAGCTGAAGAATAAAGAATGCTGAGAATCATCAGGAACAGATAGAGTACCTGAACTAACAGCTTGCATCCACTACTGACTCTGAGTCACTATTGAATCAGTGCCATTCCCATTCCTGCTTTTCTCACTACTCTCCCCACACTGACACTGGACCTCAACAGGGATTTTAAAATGAACAGCTCCTTTAAGTCTTCAAATTTAATATTAGAGTATAATAGGGGTCTAATGATGGCAAAACTCAGCATTTTTCCTGTGAACATAGCATTTCCCTTCCAACAGTTCCTTAGATGTCTTCTCTATTCTATCTCCAACACCTTGAAACTCAATTTCATATTTCAAAGAAATTAACCTTTTATATTAACGTGTGATTTCTAATCTAGGACATAAGCCTCATGCTAATTAGTATTATCACAATCCAAGAATATTCAAAGCAGCAAAGGAGAAAATTTATTCCTGAGTTTAGTCTACTGAACACTGATTTTTTTTCTAATAGCTTCATAGAATGACAAATATTTTAACGATGCAATGTGAGAAGGATGGACTGTCCTAGTTAGGGTTACTATTGTTATAAGGAGACAGCATGACAGGAAGGGTTGAAGGATTTACTTAGTGTATGCTTGAAAATCACTGTTCACCAAGGAAGGAAGTCAGGACATCAATTCAAACAGGGCAAGAACCTGTATGTAAGCACTGATGGAGAGGCCATCTAGGGGTGCTGCTTACTGGCTTGCTCCTCAGGTCTTGCTCAGCCTGCTTTCCTGTAGAACCTAGGGTCACTAGCCCAGAGATGGCAGCACCCACAATGGGCTGGGCCCTCCCACATTAATCACTAACTATGAAAATGCCCAACAGCTGGATCATATGGGGACAGTTTCCTTATTGATATTACCTTCTTCCAGATAATTAACTTGTATCAAGTTGACATAAAACTAGCCAGCAGAGCCTTCCCTAACTCTGAGGTTTTTTCAATCTTCTCTTATAAATTATGATAAAGCAGAGGGCTTATAATCTTTTGAATTCCTAGCTAGCACTGATTATTAGCAAGTCTCTGCTCCTCCTGCCATTTAGAGGTCAATACACAAAGAGTGTACATGAGCAGTTAAAAGATTAAGTGTAGTATGGGTAAACTTACATAAAATTTGCAGATGTCAGTTGAGCTTTCCAAAACATGTATATTAAGGTTATTTCCTTCTCTTCCTCCTCTTCCTATTATTCCTCTTCCTCCTTCGTATTTTATTTTTTGATAATCTAGCTGATGTACCCCTCTCAGTCACCACTCCCACACTTCCTCATCACATTCCTCCTCCTCCCATCTCAGAAGCTGCTCCACCATCACCAGGGCTCTCTGTTTTGCATTCTCTGTTTAGCTCTGTATTGGATAGAGGGTTAATATGCAAAATATATAAAGAATTCAAGAATCTAACCTCCAAAAACTCAAATAATCCAATTAATGTTATTCTTAAAGATTAAGAGACGGGCAGTAGTGGCACACACTTTTAATTTTAGCACTCAGGAGGCAGAGGCAGGTGGATTTCTGAGTTCAAGGTCAGCCTGGTCTACAGTGTGAGTTCCAGGATAGCCAGAGCTATACAGAGAAACTCTGTCTCAAAACAACAACAATAACAACAAAAAAGAATAGATTAAGAAAATTAAATAAGGCCACAATTTTTGGTGGGGAACTAGAGAAATGCCTCAATCTTTAGTATATGCCTTGCACAAAGGAGGATCTGAGTTTGATCTACTAGCACATCTAAAAGCCTAGTGGACTGGGAATACTTGAGATAGGTGGATGCCAGAGGCTTACTGGCCATGCAGATTAGTATACAGATGATGTTTAAGTGACTGAGGAACATTATCTCAACAATCAAAGTGAATGACCTTTGAGGAACTACACATGAAGGTTGTTTTCAAGCTTCTACATGCAAATACCTGCAAACACACCCATATGTGCATACACCCACACTCTATCTCTCACACATACAATCATAGATGCACACATATACACATGTACACAAAAGAATGTAGTTGTTGAATGGAAAGACTAAGTTTGTCTAATATCTTGTGATAGTATTTTCTGTTGACAAAATGATGTCTTCATTGTGATGTAAACATACAACTCAAAATAAGTGCTTTCATGTTCACTTGCTAAAGACTCAAAGGCATCATGAACTCAGAGATGGACTTGGACAGAGGGATGTCTACTATGCTCCCACTAAACTCTACTATTTTAGGTGGATTTGTCTCCAAGCATTTAGTTACTTCTGTTCAAAATAATATTTATTTACAATATTTAAAAAATTACAAGAGTGTAATATTTTCTATCAAAATCATTTCAAAAATCCTGAACATGATTTCCTTATCCACCACCCCTGTTAAGAGGAGTTTCTAGGATTGCTCATTTCACACCTGAAGGAGAGACTAGGAACAAACCTTTGAAGACAGTATAAAAATATCCTTTCACTGAGAAGAGTTTAAGTATAGCTGATGCCATATTCATAAAGTTATTCAGAGTGAAAACAATGATCTTAAATAATAGCAAAATATGGGTTCACTTCTTTAATTCCAAGGCAGGTTATAGCTCAGTTCCTTTTATTTATACTTTTAAAAATCCTCTGTGTTTTGCCCTCCCTGTGACTTTAGTTTGGATATATTTTATACTGCCCTGTGAGAAACTTTATAAATTCTGTATTATTTTTCATTTGTTAAAAAAAAAAGACTTTATAATTCCCAGATTCCTCCCTCCATGTGGCCCTTATTAATCTTCCCTAGAGCTTTTTTACCCTCTGCCCTCCAATGTGAGGCTTAACTGGGATGGTTCTTGAAATCATAATTGAAAATTAATGATGAGAAGCAGCCCCAAACCATATCATTCCCATTCCTCTCCTCGTTCCAAAAACTGTACAATGCAGATTTTATTTCAGGGACCAGAGAGGTGATTAATCGTCATAAGGCCCTGACACTGGCTGCAGATAAGTGGTATAGTCTGGCCGCCACACAAATATGTGGACACCATTCCCATTAATCTCTGAATACCACATGGATAGGGAATAAAGCCCTTGCAAAGCCTCTATAAAGGGAGATATTATTACAAGGCCAATTTGTGTGTGCATGCATGTCTGTGTGTGTGTGTGTGTGTGCGCATGCTTGTGTGTGTGTGTGTGTGTGTGTGTGTGTGTGTGGCTGTGTGTGCGTGTGTGTGTGAATGTGTGTAAAGGGCTAACTTTTAGCCTCATTGAACTTTTACATAAACAAAGGATTTTCTACATCGAGAGATCTCTCCACATTTGGAGATGTAAATGGAGTGTGAGGGTGAAAGTAAGGAAACAAAATCCTGAGGACCTGACAGCTAAACCTACAGAACCATTGCCCCTGGCCTGTGAGAACCATGGTGTGGGCTAGGATCCAGGATTCAGTCATTGCTACAGCTGACAGAGATAGCCCTCCATGTAAGTTGAGTAAAAGGAAGAAAAGAAAGGTTCCTTTTGTTGATTTTTTTTCTTTTGTGATGTACAATGCTTGAAAGCTGAAAATGGCATATACATAATAATACATATATTTTGAAAATAACATTTTATTTATTTTTTAAGAATTATATTTTTATACAAAGTACGTTTTTATTTTTAGTTTTTTATTATTTTCTATAGTCTCTGTTTACATTCCAAATGATTTTCCCTTTCCCGGTTCCCCCCTCACCATTAGTCCCATAAGCCCTCTTCCCTCTGCCCCTTCCCCAATCAAACCTCTCCCACTTCTCTGTCCTGGCAATCCTCTACAATGTAACATCAAGCCTTTCCAGGACCAGGGGCCTCTCCTTCCTTCTTCTTGGGAATGATTTGATATGTGAGTTGTGTCTTGGGTATTCAGAGATTCTGGGCTAATTAATATCCACTTATCAGTGACTGCATTCCATGTGTATTCTTTTGTGATGGGGTTACCTCACTTAGTATGATATTTTTCAGTTCCAACCATTTGCCTGAGAATTTCATGAATTCATTGTTTTTAATTGTGGAGTAGTATTCCATTGTGTAAATATACCACATTTTCTGTATCCATTCCTCCATTGAGGGACATCTGGGTTCTTTCCAGCTTTGATTATTATAAATAAGGCTTCTATGAACATAGTGGAACATGTGTTCTTATTTCATGCCAGGGAATCCTCTAGGCATATGCCCAGGAGTGGTATAACAGGGTCCTCCAGAAGTGTCCTGCCGAGTTTTCTGAGGAACCGCCAGACTGATTTCCAGAGTGGTTGTACCATCGTGCAATCCTACCAGCAGTGGAGGAGTATTCCTCTTTTTCCACACCCTTGCCAACACCTGCTGTCTCCTGAGTTTGTGAAATCTCAGGTTTGTTTTGATTTGCATTTCCCTAATGACTTATGATGTTGAACATTTCTTAAGGTGTTTCTCAGCCATCTAAAGTTCTTCAGGTGAAAATTCTTTGTTTTGCTCTGTACCCCATTTTTTAAATAGGGTTATTTGGTTTTCTGGGGTCTAACTTCTTGAATTCTTTGTATATATTGGATATTACCCTCTGTCAGATGTAGGGTTGCTGAAGATCTTTTTCCAATTTGTTGGTTGCCATTTTATCCTTTCGATGCTGTCCTATGCCTTACAGAAACTTTGTAATTTTATGAGGTTACATTTGTCAATTCTTGATCTTAGAGCATAAGCTATTGGTGTTCTGTTCAGGAACTTTCCCCCTGTGCCAATGTCCTCAAGGATTTTCCCCAGTTTATTTTCTTTTAGTTTCAGTGTATCTGGTTTTATGTGGAGGTCCTTGATCCACTTGGAGTTGAGCTTAGTACAAGGAGATAAGAATGGATCAATTTGTATTCTTCTGCATGCTGACCCCCAATTAAACCAGCACCATTTGTTGAAAAGACTCTCTTTTTTCCACTGGATGTTTTCAGCCCCTTTGTCGAAGATCAAGTGGCCATAGGTGTGTGAATTCATTTCTGGGTCTTCAATCCTATTCCATTGATCCACCTGCCAGTCACTGTACCAATACAATGTAATTTTGTTTTATTTTTTCTATATTCTATGTTTACATTCCAAATAATTTTCCCTTTCCCAGTTCCCTCCTACCCATAAGTTCCCTAAGCCCTCTTCTCTCTGCCTATTCTCCTATCAGTTTTGAACACTATTGCTCTGTAGTACTGCTTGATGTCCGGGATACTGATTCCCCCAGAAGTTCTTTTACTGTTGAGAATAGTTTTAGCTATCCTGGGTTTTTTTGTTATTCTAGGTGAATTTGAGAATTCCTCTTTCTAACTCTATGAAGAACTGATTTGGGATTTTGATGGGGATTGTGTTGAATCTGTAGATTGCTTTTGGCAAGATGGCCATTTTAACTATATTAATCCTGCCAATTCACAAACATGGAAGATTTTTCCATTTTTTTTTTTTGAGGTCTTCTTCAATTTCCTTCTTCAGAGACCTGAAGTTCTTGTCCTAAAGATTTTTCACTTGTTTTGTAAGAGTCACACCAAGATACTTTATATTGTTTGTGGCTATTGTGAAGGGTGTCATTTCCCTAATTTCTTACTCAGCCTGCTTATCCTTTGAATATAGAAAGGCTACTGATTTGCATGAATTGATTTTATAACCAGCCACTTTGCTGAAGTTTATCAGCTGTAGGAATTCTCTGGTGGAGTTTTTTGGGTCACTTAAGTATACTATCATATCATTTTCAAATAGTGATAGCTTGTCTTCTTCCTTTCTAATTTGTATCCCTTTGACCTCCTTATGTTGTCTAGTTGCTCTAGCTAGCACCTCAAGTACTATAATGAAAAGATATGGAGAGAGGGGGCAGCCTTGTCTAGTCCCTGATTTTAGTGGGATTGCTCTGTTTTTAAAGATTTATTTATTATTATATGAAAGTAAACTGTACCTGTCTTCAGACACCCCAGAAGAGGGCTTCAGTTCTCATTAGGGATGGTAGTGAGCTGCCATGTGGTTGCTGGGATTTGAACTCAGAACCTTCAGAAAAGTAGTCTGTGCTCTTAATTGCTGAGCCATCTCTCCAGCCCCTATACAAAGTATTTTAATGATATCTTTCTAACACTACCACTCTCCAATTCCCTACAGTGACTCCACACTGGGGCTTCTCAAGTTTATCCTCTCCTTTGTTTTAATCATTAATATCACCAAGAGTATTATTATTATTATTATTATTATTTTACCATGTGACCTCATCAATACTAGATACTATTATGGCTCTTTACTGGGAAAACTTCAGATTCATTGCTCTTCCTGTTTTGAGGGGAGATTTTTTAGAACCAAGACTACTGTTCTTATTCATTGCTGTTCCGTTTATCTCACTGATTGTATTAGTAGATCCAGAAATTACACTTACAGCTGCTTTCTACTAGGGTAGATCCTCGAGCTATTCATCCTAGCTTATTTTTGTTCCATTCTAGACACTGAAACTTTCAAATGCTCAGTGGTTCCTCATTGAATCAAAACTGTATTTATGTGAATAAGTTGCCCAGAGCTCAGTTTTATTTCTTCTTCCAAATTAATGGTTTGTCTGCATCAATAATATTTCTCTCCAGTAGTTAAACAGACAGCATTAGAAATAGTCGGTGTAACTAAATTATCCCTATTTTCTTGGAAAGAGATGTGGACTTGTCTTGGAATTGCTTTTCTGTTTTATTCCTATGAACATATAACACTTCCTCAATAGAAACAGTCTTATTCAGTTGGAGATACCCAAAGCTATTTTTATTTAATAATTGTAAGTCAAGGTATATATTTAAATGTGAACTCTCATAGCATCAGAGGTAAGCTTATAAAAGCAGTTTAAAGTGATATTATTGTGACTTTTGGGTAAGATGGCAGGCTAGATAATTTTCTGTGATTTTTTTGAAGAAGAAATTAATAATAATTTATAAAATAGTATTGCTCCAGAAGAGAAGGCCAACAAGAGACAACAGCAGATAAGGAGGGGCATGGGGGAGTAAGAGACAGAAGGGGAGGGAGAAAAGAAGGGCAGATTTGAATGAGTGAGTGTTGGAACTCTTCCATTAAGATAATTAAAGACTAACCAAAATTTACAGAGGAAAACATGGGCTATTCCATGGAAAACAGTCACCAAAATACAGCTTCAATCCCACAGCTCCATGGTAGGGAAGAGAATAAGAAAGCAATGCCAGTAGCTAAGCCAGCAAAATACAGGCAATCCTGCAATGGAGATATACATTCACAGCTCCCTCTAGCTGAAAATCCAGTTTTTTATGTTTAGATGAAAACCTGAATCTAATGGTAGATAGGGCAGATGTGGAGAAAAATACCACTGTGTCACAGTGTCTGGTAGGGCAATTGCTGATTATCACCTTGACAGAGAACCCATTAGTTAAGAAAAGTGAAGACTGGAGAAACATGAACTGTTAGGAGCTTTGGCAGCTATTTCTGTGGACCATAGGTGATTCTACGAACCCATACTATAGCTTAAGGGATTTGATATTCTCTTTTTGGCTTCTAAGGGCATCTGTGCTTTTGTGTACAAATTCACATTAACATGCAATGCATACACATAATTTAAAATGAAAATAAATATTAAAGTAAACTTGAGTCGTTTCACTCCCTAGTAGCTTGGAATGGTGGAGAATGATAGAAGACACCAGATGTCTATTTCTGGAAGTCCATGAACAAACATATACACACTACACATGTACATACACACACACACGCATATGTATATGTGTGTGTGCATATGTATACCAATATATACATTTGCATACTTAAACACACACAATTCTTCTTCATTGTTATGTGTGCTTTGTGAAAAATTAGCGTAAATGTTTCCATGTGATATTTCTATAGCTGTAGCCAAAACTACATATTGAACTCATCTATGATTTTCTTAAAATTTTGAACTACTCTTGACTTTAGAGAGATGAAATCTCTTTGCCTATCTGAGAAACAGCTCTTTCTTATCGGGCAAATACTTTTGTTCTCTATTAATGAATTCAGTCTGCTTGTATTTCATTTAATGGTATTTTTTTGTATTTGTGAGGAAATTAGTATTTAGCTTGCATTTGGGTCTTTTTAACCTAGAAAACTGTATAAACTCATGTTGATGCAATACTATTTAAGTTTCCATCTTTCTATTTCCTTAGGAATATTTTTTATTGAATTGTTTATTTTCCAGTTTCTCTTTATTTTTTAGATATTAATTATATCATTCCTTCCTCATTTTCTTCCTCCAAACACTCTCACATAACTCTTACTTCATTTAACATCCATGGCCTTTTTTATTATTAATTGTTGTTATATACAAATATGCATATATACGCAAATATAAATATATGTATAAGAATATGTGGATACATATTATTAGCATAATTTTGCCACATGATGTTTCTAAAGCTATTACCCATAAATACATATTGCTCTTCTTTATTTTTCTCTTAAGGTTTGAATCACTCTGAGTTTGCATAAATGTATTTCCAAGAATGCCTGCTCAGCCTATATAAGGTTATTTGCACATTTGTTTTCAGGACTGAGCATTAGATATTGGGTAACAAACATGTGTGCTCTTCCTTGGAGAAGACTATTTCTTCTCATTTAAGGATTGTTTAGTTGCCTATAGTTCTTTGTGTTGGTTTGAAGCTTCATGGGCTTCTTTTAAGAATTGTCTATTGTCCTTGTACAGATCATGTTTACATAATCATGTTGGTGAGACTTTATGGGCATCACACTAGTAGGAGACAGATTTCTCAACAAACTCCCTTACCCTCTAGCTCTTCCAATCTTTCTTGACTCTCTTCTGCAATGTCTTTGAGCCTTAGGTATGGCAGTACTTTGTGAACATATTCACTGTATTTGGGTTCTAATGGTAAGTAGTTTGTTTGAGTTTTATTTGTTTGTATTCTAATATTTTTATTGTATGATCTCTATCTGTTGCAAAGAGAAGTTACCTTGAGGAGGGCTGAGAAACACACTATTTAAGGATAAAAGTAAAAATATTTAGTTTATATTTAGGGATTATATTTGTTTAGTGCAAAATACTGGTTTAGTGATAGGATGGTTATAGTTTCTACTCCAAGATCCATGACTTCACTAGCCCTAAGCAGTACTGGGCATGACTTCCCTTTTGTTGAGTGAGTCTTAAATCAAATTGGAGAGCTATCGGCTATCAGCACTTCTGTAGCTTTGGATACACTGGATCATCAGTGAAATTATTTGCCCTGGATAATTTTCAATAAATTTAAAATGATAAAATAAATATTAAATATCATAGGTCTTTTGAAATTATTTCATCTTGAATTTATAGATAGATTATTCGTTTTGAATAGTTTATCTACTTTTCTAAGTAATGTATCTATGTATTTAGACTTGTATTTGCATTATAAGTGGAGGAGGGTTTACTGTAATTCCTCCCTTGCCTCTCTTGGTTTTTAGTTATGATATCATATAACCCAACCTGCCCTTGTTTCCTATGTAACCTAGGTTACCCTTGAAATCTACAACCTCCTGTGCTGTAATGGCAGGCATAATGGTTATACATCCTATTTCATTAGTTCTTACTGTTGATTCAGAAAGTTGATTCTTCCCCCCCCCCCCCCCCCCCCCGCCAAAAGTTTGGATTTGGAATTTTAGACTTGGTATTATGATATTACGCCTTTTCTGGCTTTAGGCACTTATTTTCTGGTCTTACTATCTGGATATCTGGACGCTACTAGGTTATTACTTAATACTTACTATGTTCCATCTGAGGTGCTCTTAGCTCCAATTTGGCAGCCCATCTCTCTACCCCTTGTTTGTTTGGGGTTTTTTGGCTGTTTATAAACCTTTTTTATACATTTCATTTGATTTTATTGGTGCTTCATCTAAGTCTTATAAAGGAACAATTTATTACCTTACATGACAACAATTTACATACACAAGGTAGTATGGTCTAGTATAAAAAATTACAGATTTTGGCATCTGTATTTCTAAATCCATAATTTCCTAGATGCATGATTTAAACAAGTGTTTCCCTGCCATTTTCAAGATGGTTTTAACCTAGCTATAACCATTCCTGGGCATATACCCAGAAGATTCTCCAACATGTAGTAAGGACACATGCTCCACCATGTTCATAGTAGCCTTATTATAATAGTTAGAAGCTATAAAGAACCCAGATATCCCTCAACATAGGAATGGATACAGAAAATGTGGTACATTTAGACAATGGATTACTACTCAGCTACTAAAAACAACGAATTCATGAAATTCTTAGGCAAATGGATGGAACTAGAAAATAGCATCCTGAGTAAGGTCACCAAATCACAAAAGAACACACATGGTATGCACTCACTGATAGGTGGATATTAGCCCACAAGCTTGGAATACCCAAGATACAATTCACAGACCAAAAGAAGCTCAAGAAGAAGGAAGACCAAAGTATGGATACTTTGGTCCTTCTTAGAAGGGGAACAAAATACCCATGGGAAATGATACTGAGACAAAGTATGGAGCAGAGACTGAAGGAAAGACCATTCAAAGACTGCACAAACTGGGGATCCATTCCATATACTGTCACCCAACCCAGACACTATTGTGGATGCCAACAAGCGCTTGCTGACAGGAGCTTGATATAGCTGTCTCCTGAGAGGCTCTCCCATACCTGACAAATACACATGTGGATACTCTCAGCCAAACATTGGACTAAGTCTCTCTACCCTTAAACTACAGTGGCTTTCTTTCTCATCTCCTGTACCTCGTTTTGTTCCTCCTTCTCTGAACTCATGACTGTGAAACTGAAATCTCAACTCTATTTTTTCTGCCCATTTATTGGATGTTGGCATTATTATTTACCAATCAGAATGACCTTGGGGTCAGGGTCACAGGGCTATATGTAGACAGCAGGTCTTGGGAGCATGTACTTAGCATTGCAATAGATAGTAAAAGACAAAACCTGAACATGTAGCATACCCTTTTCTTTGAAGCTTTCTAAGTAATATCCACTCACTTTTTGTCTTTAGCAATTTCACCCTAGTGTTTCAGTGTCTTATTTACTTGGCCTATCATCATTCTTGCCCGAAACTTAATATATATTTAGGAAATCACACTGTGTAAGTATTTGATACTTCTTTGTACATAGCAGCATAATATTCAATTGTATGCAAATGTTACATATGAATTCAACTTATTAATCTTCCAGGAGCCAAGTCCCTGGCTGGGTCCGCTCTGGAAGGCAGTTGATACGGTGGAGAGTTGGCAGGGGTAAGAATTGGCCAAGTAAAAGTAAAGGTTGCTTATTTTAAAATAATGTTTACCAGTCTTGTCTCTAAGTTATTCTGAGTCCAGAAGCTGCAGGTCTCTGACTATTAACACTCAATAGTAAATCAGTGGGGAATGAAACAAGGGAGTGGTAGTTAGGACTCCTTTCTCTGGTCCAGGGGTGCTTGGAGCAATTAACTTCTATTGAATTAGGGAAAGAGAGTCATACTCACAGAATGTAGCACTTTTACACACGAAAATCTACATTCATATGCACATATACATCTACACATTAATCTTTTGGTTGGGCCCAATAATCTGTCTCATCAATTAACACACACACACACACACACACACACACACACTGATACTTACAAATGCATATATATAATTTTGTGGATGGGCCAAAAGCCCAAGCAGTAGCACAGAAAAGAACTTACTCATTTTTGGATGGAAAATAAGCTTCAACCTTTATTGCATAGACAATGAAAAACTCTTCTACCTTTCTACTGCTTAATGAAAGACAGCGAGAAGCAGCCTGATTCTATCCTATCCGTGGTGAGAAAAGACCTGCCTGCTGCATTCTGTTTTCTCTGTGACTTCTCTGCTCTGTTCTATCCTGCATAGCCTCTTTCTCCTTTGTCCTTCTCTTTCTCTTCAGCTCTATTGCATTCTGTTAGTCTCTGCCATATCTTCTGTTTTATCTTGCCTGCACTCTGCATCATTTCTCTTCTCTTTCTACCTACTCAATGCCATCATTCCTAGTTTCTGAACATATTTAGGGTAATAGATCACATGGCTTTCAAAGCATCCCGCTTTTGAAAAGTTCACAAAAAGTTCAAACATAAATTCAAATTGATAAGAAGTTACAACAGAGATGTTTACATGTGTTTCCATTAAGACTAGTTATCTAACTAAACATTCATTATCTGCCACTAGCTACACAGATTGAGAGTTTCAAATTACAATTCTCAGCTAGCATGTTCCTGTCAAAATGTGATATAATCTGTATAATATCTAATTAGCATTGAAGTTTTTTATAGATAAACCCATTTAATATTTTATTTTCTGTCCTTGCACATACAATAGTTTGGTCTATTTTATGAACTTTAGTTATCAGATAATAATTTTATTAAGAGCCCAGAAAGGCATGCTTAATTGTAAATCCACCACATTCCTAACTTCTGTCTTAGTGAAATTAGCCCATGAAACGTGAAGCATTGCAGGGCCCTAATAAAATATAGGAAGTTTATAGAGTCATTTTTAGATACTAAGAAATAATCGATTTGTCTACACAGAATTGGTACAAAAGAGTACATCTGCATAGATCTACAGAAAGTCAGCCCAATAGGTAGTCTAATGCACAGAAATTATTTATTATTAATTTAATAACCACAGGAAATGCATATCAGTACCAAGAGGGAATATTAAGATTAATATTCCCTTGCCTTCAAACTTCATCCATCGCAGACCATGCAAAGGTCTCAGGAAAGTCATCTGTTAGGCTTGGCCTCTCATAGAAGGCTTCTCACATTTATTGACACCTGTATAGGTAAATTTGAATACTATACTATTAAATATGTTCTGTAATAAATAAATAGTTCCATAGGCTCTCTGCTCCTCCCTGCTACAGACACAGCCGCATCTTCTTGTGCAGTGCCAGCCTCGTCCTGTAGACAAAATGGTGAAGGTCGGAAACCTGGTGAACAGGTTTGGTCGCATTGGGCACCTGGGTACCAGGGCTGCCTTCTGCAATCCGTCTGGCAAAGTGGAGATTGTTGCCATCAATGACCCCTTCATTGACCTCAACTACATGGTCTACATGTTCCAGTATGACTCCACTCAACGGCACAGTCAAGGCTGAGAATGGAAGCTCGTCATCAACGGGAAGCCCATTGCCGTCTTCCAGGAGCGAGATCATGCTAACATCAAATGGGGTGATGCTGGTGCTGAGTATTTCATGGAATCGACTGGTGTCTTCACCACCATCGCGAAGGCTGGGATCCACTTGAAGGGTGGGGCCAAAAGGGTCATTATCTCAGCCCCTTCTACCGATGCCCATGTTCGTAATGGGTGTGAACCACGAGAAATATGACAACTCTCTCAAGATTGTCAGCAATGCATCCTGTACCACCATCTGCATAGCCCCTCCCCCTCCAGGCCAAGGTCATCCATGACAACTATGGCATCGTGGAAGGGCTCATGGCCACTATCCATGCCATCACTGCCACTCAGAAGCCTGTGGACAGTCCCTCTAGGAAGCTGTCTAGTGATGGCTGTGGGGCTGCCCAAAACATCATCCCCATATCCACTGGTGCTGCCAAGGCTGTGGAAAAGGTCATCCCAGAGCTAAACGGAAAGCTCACTGGCATGGCCTTCCATGCTCCTACCCCAAATGTATCTGTTGTGGATCTGATTTGCCGCCTGGAAAATCCCGCCAAGTATGATGACATCAAGAAGGTGGTGAAGCAGGCATCCAAGGGCCCACTGAAGGGCATCCTGGGCTACAATGAGGTTGTCTCCTGCGACTTCAACAGCAACTTCCACTCTTCCACCTTTGACGCTGGGGCTGGCATTGCACTCAAAGACAACTTTGTAGAGCTCATTTCCTGGTATGCCAATGAGTACGGGTATAGCAACGGGGTGGTGGACCTCATGACCTACGTGGCCTCCAAGGAGTAAGAAGCCCTGGCCTGCCCACCCCAACAAGAGAGCAAGAGAGAGGCCCTCGATGCTGAGGAGTCCCTGTCCCAACACTGGGCAGCTCCCTCAGTTTCCACCCCAGATCCCATAATAAGAGGAGGGCCTAGGGAGCCCTTCCCACTCTCTTGAATACCACCAATAAAGTTCTCTGCACCCCCCAAAAATAAATAAATAAATAGTTCCATGTATAATATATTTATATTTATGTAAATATATTCCCATATACAATATATATTATAGTTCCATATATATGTATGTGTACATATATATCTATATATGTATATGTATTAATATGCATTTACATGCATATATGTATAAGTATATAAGTATGCATATATATGTAAATATAATGCATGTGTGTTAGAATTTTGTCAGTTTGTTCTTGTGTAGATTTTAATGTTTATCAAATGTCACTGAGTTTCTGACTGTTGAGCTACACATAAATTTGCATCCGTATATAATCTCCTATTACCAGTATATCAAATATTTTACCAATTTTTTTGTTGTTGCTATAGTGCTTTTTTGAGCAATTTCCAATTTGTTCCGTGTTGCTGCATGTTGTGCTAACCAGTAGGATTACAGGCTGTGACTTTTGCATTGAGACTGTCTTAAAGGCAGCATTTACTGGATATTTAGTGCAAACATAAAAACAAGTTGATGCTTTCTGGCATCACTTGGTAGGCATAAGTCAGAGCAACAATTTAATCCCAAAAGAAGAAATAAAACTCCCATATAATTTCATCAATTCAATTGGGATCTTATGACTTACACAGGTACAGTAAAATCAAAATAAAAATAAAATAGGCTCAAGAGCTGATTGAACATTACAGATGGAAGAAAGGGTGTAACGCTCTCATGTGAATCCCATGTAGAAGACACATAACGCTATGATGGCCACAGATGGCTACCTTTCATGTATTTCAATGGACTCAAAGAAGAGAACTTCTATTGTCCCAAAGATTTCAGCTCAGCTCATTGATGTGGTACCAAATTGATGACACAAACTACTTGAATTGTTCACCTATGGTCTATCCTTATCATTCAACTCTACTTGATTCTTACTTAACATCCCTATACCCCCCCATTCTCCTGTGTCCAGAATATGAGCCTGTCTGGACAGCTATAATTAGCACTGAGATTAGCTCAACTCTGATCCCAAGTGCTGTCCTTGACTCTGAGAGCACATCCAGTGACTAAACTATACCCAGGGGCATTTTTAGGTATCACACTTTTATTTCTCCCTTTCAGTAAGATCTAAGTGGAATTTTGCAAACACTGCTGTGGGCTCTTTCTCCCTTTGGAGCCATTTTTTAGCCTTAATATTTGTTCTGTGGTGTAAAATGTGTGATGAAAGAGTTAATATTAATAGTTAAGAACATAACCAGGTATCAGGGGAAATCAGGAGTACTTGGCAAGTTGAAGGCCACAGAGTCTGTGCAGTCTTTAGTTCATTGTTATTCTTTACATTCTGAAACTGTGGAAAGAGACAAATGTGTCTATGTTTCTGACATGGAATGCTCACAACCACCACCTAGACAAAATATTTTATCTCCCTGTCACAGCTACTATAGACCAAATGACTATAAATGGATGCTTGCCCTTAAGTCCCCCAACTGAATATTAAAGTAAGAGCTGAGAGCTCAAGCTTTGACTTGTTGGGTTTATTTTTTTATTAGATATTTTCTTTATTTACATTTCAAATGCTATTCCCTTTCTGATTTCCCCTCCAAAAACACCCTATCCCATGCCCGCTTCGTCCCACTCTCCAACCCACCTTCTCCTGCTTCCCAGTCCTGGTAGTCCCTTTTACTGGGGCACTGAGCTTTCCTAGGTCCAAGGGCCTCTCCTCCCTTTGATGTTCGACAAGATCATCCTCTGCTACATATGCAGCTAGAGCCATGGGTCTCTTAATGTGTATGCTTTAGATGGAGAGTTATATTTTAAGAACTAAGAATTTTTTTCTTGTTTCATCACTTTGACTTTCCATATACATTCTGAAGCATCATCAATCACTAATACAGTTTCCTTTCAGCTTAGATTTTTATACAGAATAGCTTTGGCATACTTGGGATGTGTTCAAAATTGATTTCTCCAATCAGTGGTCGTGTGGTATTTCTTTGCTTATTGATGGCTTATTCATTTTTTTCCTGGTGACTATAATGTTCAGTATTGGTATCAAATATTTTTTTTCATTTATTTATACAGCCTTAAGTACAGAAATTTTGGTAAACTCCCTAATATTTTGTCTATATCCTGTTAACCATTTTGAATATACAAATATATCAAGGACAAATAATGACTATGTCCTTTACTATACATTTCTATATGTAAAATTTTCATTTAAAGTCACAAATATACTATTGGTGTGTGTAGAACATATAGGGACTATCCACCTGAAGAGGTTTCCAGGCCAGAGGAGGAAAAATAATATGTACCAACCAGTACTCTTAGAGCTCCCAGGGACTAAAAAATCAACAAAAGAGTACACACAGAGGGACCCATGGCTCTAGCTACATATGTATCAGAGGATGGTCTTTTCAGGCATCAATGAGAGGAGAGGCCATTGGTCCTGTAAGGCTAGATGCCTCAGAGTAGGGGAATGCCAGGTCAGGAAAGAGAGGGGGCTGAGTAGGGAAAGAGGAGATAGGATAGGGGGTTTTCAGAAGGAAAACAAGGAAAGGGGATAACATCTGAAGCGTAAATAAAGCAAATATCTAATAAAAAATGAAAAAAAGAATATATCAGACAGACAGAAAAACTGATATGATACTGTTGATGTTGTACTTCATCATTACTTTTTACATTTTCCTTGAAATAAAAAAAAAAGACCTTCTGTTTGCATCTTCTTAGTGAATTTGGGAAATAAGAATGTATGATTTCCAACAAATGCTATTTTTATCATGATTTTACATTTTTTTACTGTTCATTTTTTTCTCCATATGATTTTAGAATTAAAAATAGAGAAAATCTTTGTTGGGTAATTTTGGAAAATTGTATATGTAGAATTTTCTTGCATGGAAATGTTATTTTAGTTCTTTTGTGAAAATCATTCCTTTTTTTTGTAGTTTTGTTGTTTTGATTTTTGTTTGTTTTTTTTTGTTGGTTTTTTTTTTTTTTTACAAATAGGTTGCTTTCATTTAAATTACATTTCATACAAGGATGATTATAATCTGTTCCTGTCACTGAAATTTTACAATGTATTGTACATTTATACTTCTGCCTTTTAAAATTAAAAGTATAGTGGAACATGCTTTAATTCCATCAATAAGAAACAAAGACAGGGAAAACTGTGAATTACAAGACATGTCTACCTGTTCTAGAACAGTGGGGGATGCATAAAAAGACCTTGTCTCACAGAAACAAACAATGAATAAAAAAATACACTAAATAAAATTTAAAAACCAAATGTTAAAAAATTGGTAAGTTGTATTTTATCTATTTAATTCTTGAATATTTTATTTTGTGACTTTTTAAATATCTTTCATTTTTCTTGCATTTAATATCTATTTTCATGTTTATTATAGTATTTATTCTTTCTGATTAAGATGTTCTTTTTATTGTTTTGAATTTATTTTTATTTGAGTTTGAGTAGGAATCACATTACACAATGTTTCAAATGTTCTGTTTTTCGGGTTTCCTTCATGCATTACATCAGAAAATATGCGTAACTTAGCAATTATAGTTTAGATCACAACACTTCATTCCTTTTAATGTTAGGTGTTCTTCATATGATTATTCAAAAACCACCAAACTTATTCATGAAAAATTTATCTGTCTGTCTGTCTCTGTCTGTCTGTCTCTCTGTCTATCTATCTATCTACCTACCTACCTACCTACCTAATAACCCACTGAGTCTAATTACTCATGCCTGTATGCACAGGAGTATGTGACCATACGCTAGTATGCACAATCTACTGCTAGTCGTTCTTGAAAATAAAAATAACTCTTCCTCCTCCACTAGTGAATCTCAATAGTTCTCCTCTATTGGACATGGACTCCTAGTGCCTCTCCTACATTCACACTGGAATTGTAACTGGCTCTGCCTGTCTATGTGTTATATGGGTAACTACTGTACTGTGAGTTCATGCAGGTTATAGCCCTGTCATATATATTTACTTGGCTTCTATGACCTTTTGGTCTGCTTGTTTCAGAGCAACTCTGTTCACTCTAATCAACCACTGCATGATTTTGTGATACTGTAATTATCTCTTTCTATGTTCAGCATCTACAGTGGATTCCTTTTCTATGCCAGAAATTTTAATCTCTCTCCTACTTCTTTCTCTCCCTGTCTCCTAAGATTCATGGGAGGTGAATTTTCATAATTATCTTGCCTTTAAAGGAATGTTATTTATTAAATAATTTCTAAAACTTTCCATGAATTGTATTTAGACCTACATTTCCTAGCCAGACACTCTGAAGCTAATAGAAAAGAAACTGGGGAAGACCCTTGAGGACATTGGTACAGGGAGAAAATTTCTGAACAGAACACCAATAGCGTATGCTCTAAGATCAAGAATTGACAAATGGGACCTTATAAAATTACAAAGCTTCTGTACAGCAAAGGACACCATCAAAAGAACAAATCGGCAACCAACAAATTGGGAAAAGATCTTCACCAATCCTACATCAGATAGAGGGCTAATATCCAATATATACAAAGAACTCAAGAAGTTAGACTCCAGAAACCCAAACAACCCTATTAAAAATGGGGTACAGAGTTAAACAGGGAATTCTCACCTGAAGAACTTCGGATGGCGGAGAAGCATCTTAAAAAATGCTCAACTTCATTAGTCATTAGGGAAATGCAAATCAAAACAACCCTGAGATTTCACCTTACACCAGTCAGAATGGCTAAGATTAAAAATTCAGGAGACAGCAGGTGTTGGAGAGGATGTGGAGAAAGAGGAACCCTCCTCCACTGCTGGTGGGGTTGCAAATTGGTACAACCACTCTGGAAATCAGTCTGGCGGTTCCTTTAAAACTGGGCACCTCACTTCCAGAAGATCCTGCTATACCACTCCTGGGCATATACCCAGAGGATTCCCCACCATGTAATAAGGATACATGTTCTACTATGTTCATAGCAGCCCTATTTATAATTGCCAGATGCTGGAAAGAACCCAGGTATCCCTCAACAGAAGAGTGGATGCAAAAAATGTGGTATATCTACACAATGGAGTACTACTATTCAGCCATTAGAAACAATGAATTCATGAAATTCTTAGGCAAATGGATGGAGCTAGAAAACATCATACTAAGTGAGGTAACCCAGACTCAAAAGGTGACTCATGGTATGCACTCACTAATAAGTGGATATTAACCTAGAAAACTGGAATACCCCAAACATAATCCATACATCAAATGAGGTACAAGAAGAAAGGAGGAGTGGCCCCTTGTTCTGGAAAGACTCAGTGAAGAATTATAGGGCAAAACCAGAACGGGGAAGTGGGAAGGGGTGGGTGGGAAGACAGGGGGAGAGAAGGGGGCTTATGGGACTTTTGGGGAGTGGGGGGCTAGAAAAGGGGAAATCATTTGAAATGTAAATAAAAATATATCGAATAAAAAAAAGAAAAAAAAAGAAATTTATAGGTTGGCATCGTCCTGTTCTATCAAAATTTCAATTAGTATCTTTTAGATACATGGCCTGAAGTGACCTTCTTTCTTATTATCAAATAATGAATTACATTCCATTAAGCATGTACCAATGAATGTGCATCTCTCTATAATTTTCAGTTGGTTCTTATGTCAGCTCTTCATCTATTCTATTCCTCATTGTCTAATGTTTGTCATTGATTACTAGGAAGTCTTAAGTCTTATTATTTAATACAAATTGACAAATAGAAACATGATTCATTCTTTGAACTCACTGTTCTCAAAGTTCAACAAGTTTGGCACATAAAAATTTATAAAAATTTCACCCATTGCTCACCCCTGACAATAATGAATTGAAAATTTTTTTATAAATATCAATAAATGACTTCTGGCAGATTATTTAAATTACAAATTTTAATGCATTGGGTACTTTTTTGTTGTTGTTGTTTCTTTGAGACACCCATACAATGAATCATGATCACTTTGCCCATATTACTCTACAAACAGTCTACAAACTATTCTTCTTTTCTTTTCATGTCATTTTGCTGCATAAAGATGACATTGCTTTTTATAACACTTAATATGATGAATTGTTTTACAATGCAATGTCTACCTGTAAGAAATTTTCAGATATTCATAGAATCAATTTTTCTTCATCATAGTGTATTATTTATGGACTGCTGAAATTAGCTTGCTAAAGCATACATTTGGCATTTCACATCATTATTCAATTGTCGCATATATCTTTGCTTTGTGGATGATTGAGTTTGGTCCAAAATTTATTCTATTTTTTAAAGAGGTAATAATATACATCATTTTCTTTTTATGTATTTTAATGTTATGAGTAGGAAGGAATATTTGGGTTGCTTGTGTATGTATCTGGTGCCTGCAAAGACCAGAAGTAGGCATCAAATCCCATGGAAATTAAGTTACAGATGGCTCCGACCTGTTATGCTGGTTTTGAGTTTTCTGAAAGAACAGAAAGTGCTTTTAATTACACTGCTATTGTTCTGGACCCTTTACTATGATTTCAATAAATAAAACTGGTTATACATGACAGGAACATTACATATATTTACCATGTTGTAGAATTAGTTAAAGCTAGTATGTTATATAAAATATCTATTAAACCATTTTTGTAATAAATATAATTTTATTCAGATTTTACATTTATTCAGGCATCAAGTAAATTATCTTTTAATACAATGGACCATTTTTATGTTTCCTAATTTTGTCCAAATATAAAAGTCACCTGGTGATCTTATTTTTATATAAAACTATCTTATATCACGCTTTTATTGAAATTTGAAAATCTCTTGTAATTTTTAAGGCTTTTGTGATGTTACATTTTATCTTACTGGATTATGGATAATTTATTTTTTACTACCAGTCTTTGGCCTTTTCTTGAAATATATAATTAGGGAGGGGAAGGTGATAGGGGGCTTGTGGAGGAGAAACTGGGAAGGGGATAACATTGAAATGAAAATAAATAAAACAACCAATAAAAATGAAAAAAAAATATAATCAATGGCAAATCACTATATCTTGTTATGTTAGGTATTTTTACAACTGTAATTATATCAATAATAAAATAAATTTATAAAAAGTTGATTTTTCCATTTTCTTTGCTGCATAAGAAGGCTCTTCTGAATGCATGTTTTTATTTCACTTCTGTATTACTGAGCTGGTTGACTCATCTTGAAAATAAATTGCCAAGGGGCATCTATCAGAGAGCTAGACAAGAGGCAGAGCAGTGAGGGGCTGAAAGTACTGCTTGTGTATACCTCTCCAGACAGTCACTGACTAATCAGGTCACATTTAATTTGGAAGTTTTGTGGCTTTTTTTCACTGCCTGCCGTCTGTTTGTTACTAATTGGTCCTTTAAAGTGAAAGGATGTGCAGAGAAAGGCCAGCATGGTTCTGTTTTTCAAGATGGTAATGAAGCTGAGTTACTTAATCAGGCTGGCTTGAACCAAGGCATCACCTGAAAGCATGCACAGGAGTTTACATGTTTTTCTAATGCACCTCTTTTATTCTAATGCAAATTCCCTCACTTTTAATTCGATTTTACAAGGAGAACCCTGGATTGACTCTCAGGGATCAGGTCTTGTCTATAGACATAATCATATGTTTTCACTCTGCATGTATCTATTGATGAGCTTTACTGGTTCAGTGCTATGTCAGCTTCCATGAGTATCAAATGACAAAAAGAAGTGCAACTTCTCCCTAGGTACTCCTATTCTACATGGAAAGCTTTCTCCTTATAATTATATTCTAATTTGCATCATGAAGTTGAATTAAATAAATCACTTTAACTACAATATATTCCAATGATATACCTACAATATTTACTAATATTCAAAAAGAACAGTGAATTTTAAACCCCTATTGTATTAACTTTTTAAAATTTTAGTCTTGCTAGGTAAATTTTCTTTGAGAACACATTGTTCTGCTCTTTTCTTGTATTATCCTCAAGGGCTTTGCCCTCAGTTACTAAAGTATATATTATGACTTTCATAAGAATTGATTTTTAAGGATATTTGTATTTCTTTGATATTTTCAAACAATTGTCCAGGTAGGCATGCTGACTAGAGTCACCCCAACCACCTTTGTTCCTCTCTGATCCATAGCAAGCTCCTTTTTGCTCTACAAGTCTTTTCCCCATATTCATTATTTTGGGTTTTGTTTGGAATATAAGTAAATAAAATAGTTCATCAAAAAAAGTGTATCTTGTGCTTTTCCTCAGTGACCCATAAAGCACCTTTTACTACTATGAAAGATAGCTAATGGAATGGCCACTTTCATCTCAATTTCAGCTATGTTTCTCTGTATATTCCAATCAAGGTGTGTGTTGTCTTCAACATTAGAGGGGTTGATCAACATGATCAACTTTGGGGGTCAAACAAGAAAAATGGTAAGAGACTGTATTGTTCAGTTTTCCCCACCTAGGGGTAGAGGTGGTGATTGGAAGAACCAAAAGAATGTATTCAATTCCAGGATCTGAAACTTTTGTTTAATGGTTCCTGACTCAAAGAGGCAGCTATAGCTGGTCTTACGTGCATTCATCCCATGAATATATTAATATACACTACATTTGATTATAAGGTAAGAGATCTTTACATGGCATTCATCCACAATGTCATTTGATTGACCCTTTCTTTTTTTTATTTTCTTTTCTCTCCATTCATTTTCCCATTTAAAACTTAACCACCACACATAAACCTCCCTGTTTATACCACTACCCCTGCCACTGCCTTATGTGATGGACCTCGAATCTTGTTTTAGTCTTCTTTCTTCTTTGTGCAATCTAGAAATCTGTAGCTGAGATCCACCTATAAAGGAGAACATGCAGAACGTGTCTTTTTTTTTTAAATAGATTTTGATTAATTGCTGAGTATAAACTTTTCTATGTCTATCCTTTTAGCTGTGACGCTCATAATTTCATTTTTTATAATTTGGCTGAGTGTGATTTATGACCACTTTGAATAGATGGCATAGGATATGTATGAGAAGTGTTGCTAGGATTTGATAAAGATCCCCTTGGTTAAGGCACAACAAGGGTCTAGGTGGGCCATATGGCAGTTTATTTCTAGTTATTGAAAAACTCCAATACTGATTTTTACAGTAGTTGTATCAGTTTATTCTCTCACCAATGGTGAATGAATATTCTACTTTGCTCAAATCTTCAAAGACATTAATTATTCTTCTGATTTTTTGATAATAGCAATTGCATGTTCATGATTGCTAATGATGTTAAACACTTAAAAATATTTGTTAGTTGTTATTAGTTTGAAAAATGAAACAATTCAAACAATTTCCATTAAAATACCCATTGAAATAGTCACATTTTAGATAGAAATAAAACTATGGAGTTTTTTAAATTAATATTATTTTTAATTAATATTATATTTTTAAAAATAAAATATTTTTAAGGATGTGGAAACACAAAATTCTCTGATAAGCTAAAGCCATCCTCTGTAAACACAATAATGTTGGTATTTATACTATTCCCAGTATCAAGTCAAATTACAATGCCATCATAATAAGGTTCAGCCTGCTTTAAACAGTAAAAAGCACATTGTACTAAATGAAAGGTAGCAGTTGTGTCCTAAGTAGCTAGGATACACCCTTCAAAACTAAAATACACATGCTCATAAATCATGACATTTAAAAAATCTGCAGGTTAGACCATCTTTTCCTGTGCACATTACATTTCAATTGAGAACCAATAAACAAGAATGGCTTGGGTAAAGAGGAATAGAACAATCAAGGTAGGGAACATAATTGCTCTAAATTTTAGCAAAAATATTGTAAAAAGGGCACTAAAATTTTCAATTAAATGTCCCCATTTGAAAGAGACTACATCCAGAACAATTTTAGATTTCATGCAAATTGAATAGAAATCCAATTCACTTTTCAGTTCAATTTCTATTGTGAACTTTGTGTCAGAATGTGAATATTAAAAAAAAATCATTGTTAATTGGACTTCACATTTTTTTGCTTATCAAACCCCAACTGTGTGATTTCCATCTTTTTTTTTTATTTTTTAGTTGTAATTATGGATTCAAGGAAATGTCAGGAGACTGCAATAAGGCATATCAAAAATAAATTTTATTCTTCATCCCATGGAAGATGAGATGGTCAAGATGGGTGGAAAGTCAAATATGTCATCAGTTAACATGGAGAGTGTGTGTCTCAGAGCAGACATGACTAAGACATCCTTGAATCCTTGTGGTCACACATGATACATGCATATTTCTTTCTCAGCTAATTATCCCTCTGGTTCAACAGGAGACATCTGTATACAGTGATTTTAGAGAACCAGATAAATGTTCATGATCTACTTCCTCCTTGATTACAACAGAAGGAAGATAGCAGTGTGCAAATACCGTTCATTTTCTTCAGTGTTCCTTCAGAAGTGATATATCACATTTTTTCTCCCTTGCCAAGGCATATCAAAAATAAACACCTAAATTTGAAAGAAGGTTTGATCTACTACGTGTTCAATTCAAGGACAGAGAGAAAATGGTTGTATGAATGCCCCTATAATTCTCAAAGCAAGTATTAATGGACTCTCTCCACAATAAACAGACAAATCTATGATTCCACTTATTAAAGAATCACATTTAATTATGCTGATTTATTAAATTGATAAAGTGTGCTGGGCTAGTTTGTGGCATAATGTTATATAATCCTACATGAAAAATGAATAGAGACACCTAAGTCTATTATATACATATATAAAAGTTGAATATTGCTTCTTATTGTTTATCCTGGGCACATGAGAAATAATATGATTTACATGTAAATATATAATAATTCAAAATAGGTTTGGACAATGTAGTATCCTAAGTCATTTACTGCCTGAAGAATTGAACTTTTCAAGTATTTCAGGCATTTACTCCCTTTGTCTCTGGAGTACAATATCTGGGAAGAAAAACTCCTCTTTGGTAGTGTGACTCAAATGAATCTTGTGTAACTGAATTTTCAGACTAGGGAATGGGGAGATACTCATAATAATAAAAATAAAATACATTTTAATTAACGGTAGCACCCACCTACTAGCCACTGAACCTATTACTTTTAGTACCTAAAGGATTAGAAAATAGATGGCCTGTCTAATTCAATGGTCTTATTTGAGGACATACTATTAGTAGCACAAAGGTCATATTAATCTCATTTAATGTTACAACAAGAATGTAAAGACATTTTAAGTAATAGAGGAGGATGGATGTCACAATCCAAACTGAGCAGTTGTAAGTCAAGATTTTAAACACTATATAGCATTGATTCCTTTTCCATATAAATAAATACCACATGGATGACTAATGAAACTATTATAATTTGATTCTGATTTAAGATAAGAATTAGTATTGGTCTGCCACTAAAACTATTTAAATTGTCTTAAATCTAGCAGTTAATGGAAAAATAGAACAATCTTTTTGGTAGATACAAGTGAGTAATACAAGCATTATAATTTAATTTTTTGATAGGCATTCATGTGACCATGAACTGAATATAGATCTAATGACTGAGCATGTAGGTATGATACTAACTCTGCTACATACATTAATTTATGGAGAGAAAATTCTATAAGATCAAACATTTGAAGTAGAGAACATGGAATTACTACTATAGAAAATGCAATAAGTGTAAATCACTCTTTGGCTCACACTTGAATCTTGAAGACATAGAATGGGAGAAGAGTAGAGATGAAAATAATGCTAAATGTGTCATCATTTCCATACCAAAAGTCAGTGGAAAAACTCAGACTCATTCCAAGTGCTAGCTTGTGCATGAATGACTCCCTTTCTACAATGACTTACCATACATATGAGCACCTTAATGTTGATTCTTCAACCATGCACAAACCACCCCAGTAAGTGACCAAGTTATGAGATTTTAATACATAGTATTAGTATCTTATTCTGATTAAATATGATTTGATTTGAGAAAATAAGTAGTAATCTTCTACACCTTTGCTTTAACATAATATCAAGAAGATGCCTTATCTGTCCTGAATCCCAAATAAACACATTATTTTAAGAAACAGATAATAAGGAGAAAGTTTCATGAACCTTGTAATCAGTTAGAAAAAGCTCACACCGCCTATGGCTAAGTAACATTATGGACCTGGAATAGTATTCTGACCTATATCCATCAAAATGTCATTGGGATCTTAGCAGAGAGCAGCGTGCAAGAAGGAAATACTAGGGTAACCATTAATTTCTTACCCTTCTTGAAAATGCCTCAGGCATATGGGACACATGCTATACATGGGTCTTGAAGAAATAAAATGAATTGGATGAATTAAAATACTCAACTTTGTTTGCTTAAGAAATGCTTCCTTTTTCTCAAATGAAAATCATACTGGTTAATTAATCAATCATCTGGGATTTGCTTATTTTATTTGCTTGATATTCTTTAGTGGAGAAGGAACAGGTCTTGAGATCAAATGTACCTAAAGGAAGTTTCTAATTTCATTATGGAATTCTGAGAAAACAACATTTCTGAGCCTAATTTTTTTCCCTAATGAGATGAAAAGAAGATCAGCCTGGCCTCACTTGGTAGCTGAAAGAACCAAGCAAAATAAAAATGCATCCAACTATCTATTTCATCTATCTATCTTATCTTTATCTATCTATCTATCTATCTATCTATCTATCTATCTATCTATCTATCAGCTATCTATCTATCTATCTATCTCATCTAGATGTATAAAATATATAACATGTTTTATATGTATCTAATCAGAAATTATAGAGACTGATAAAGACAAAGAATTATGCCATTGTAATCCTGCCTTCATTTTCATGTCACATAAACTTCATGGCACACTCGAAAGTGAAGGAACATAAAATGAAATTTGCTTAATGAATTATTCGTGCGCAAAGGCTTACCCAAGAACTTAATTTAAGAAAATCTGAAGTGTCTTTGTCCACTTCAAGGAGGGTTTGTGGTCTTGTCAAGTACACAATGGTTTTCTAAGGGAGATATCTCTCAGCCAATGAAGAATGAGCTTCTTCTGCTCCCAGACAACTCAGACAAATAAAGTCTCAGGTGCCAGCCATATGTCAGAAGCTCTATCTGTACTCTTGTGCTTGAAGCGAAGTTCATTAGCACTGAGTATGTACTTCTTTTGCTTTGTTTTAGTTTGGAAGTTTTAAAATCCATTCATTCTCTCAGTGTTGCAAATTTTATTTTGCCAAAATTGTTTTGTTTGCAAAATAAATTTGAAAACTCATTTTGGAGATCTTAGGAGGCAAAGAAAGCAAGAAGAAAGGAATTCAAGGGAAATGCAGTTGATGTTTCTATAGCTAGGGTTTTTTTCATATAAAAATATTCCTTTAAAAATTTATTTGTTGATTTATTTTATGTGAACATGTGTGTGTCAGAATGGGTTTATGAACACCCTATGGGTACAGGAACTGGTGAAAGCTGGGAGAGGCCACTGGATCTCATAGAACAGAAAGTAAATATGGTCATGAGTGTCAGGGTTTTACAAAGACAGTAAATAGTCTCAATTCATGGGTCAACTCTATAGCTCTGAGGTGTCCCTTCTTAGGTGAGTGGTTTCTTCAGTCACACATACTCAACTGAAACTCTATCATCATATCATATTTGATATTAGAATCTTATTTTTAATAAAGTATTCTAGGGGGATGGAGTGATGGCTCAGCGGTTAGGAATGCTGACTGCTCTTTCAAAGGTCCTGAGTTCAATTCCCAGAAACTACATGGTAGCTCACAACCACCTCTAATAGGATTCGATGCCCTCTTCTGGTGTGTCTGAAGAGATGGACAATGTACTCATATACATAAAATAAATAAATCTCTAAAAAATAAAAAATAAAGTATTGCCTACTCATATAAACACATGCAAATGAAAATCACATTAGCTTTTCTCTCCATGAAAAGATGTGACATATCCTGCTATGTGAAACAATATAGTCTCTTAAAATATTTAAGCAATAAATGAGGAAAAAAGGTACTAGGAACTGGGATAAGTGGGACACTATAGGTTGAATAGTTGGAACTGTGCCAGGAAAAATGTGTTGAAATTATCCATCAATAGTTGTTGAGCATAAAACTAAGTGTATTTGAAATATGAAGTGGGAACAAAATATCCACTATATACTTTTTTACAGTACACATACAAACATACATACATACATACATACATACATACAAACATACATACATAATTACATAATACATGCAAGCATATATACATATTCAGTTTTTTTTCATGGTTTTACTGTGTTAGACTTATGGTATCTCAGATAGGTAGACATGCTAGCAAACATTTTCCATTCACAGAAGAGATATTTAGGTGCTGTTATGTGCATTGTGGCTGTTATGCGCACTGTCTGATATGATGCATAATGATCATTAGAATACAGGAGTTTCTTTTCTAATCTTAATAATACTCATTTACTATTTTCTACATACTCCAATATGAAAAAAGTGAATCCAATAATTTTAAAAATGCATTTGGGTATATATATAAAATAAACTGTCAAATTAAGTTAGAGAAGAAATAGGTTTCAATTGTCCTTATGGTTCTGAAACTCCTACTACTATACATGTATAGATTCTTTTCACTTTAAAAGATCTTGCTAGCCATTTTCAATGCATGTCTATCTCCTACGTGAGTCACTAATAAACTAGCAAGGGTTTTACCAAAGAATATTAATAAGTGAAGCTGGATTCAAACCATGCACATTTTAGATTGTATTTGGTTTAGCTTTTTATGTAACGTAATGATTTTGACATATGACCATGTTGTTATACACATCATTAGTTCTGTTTTCCCTTAAGCATCTGTTGATTACTTTACCAAATTGTGAAAATTTGAATTGCTTCTCCTACATTGGTATTATGGGTAAGATGACTAAGAACATTCCTGGCAGATTTTTTGATTAGTTTTCTGAAAAAGAATAATGGAGGACATAATTTATGTATTTACTTAGAAACATTTTTATGTCACATATCAGATGTTACAAAAGGGACTGCATGAAAAAAAAGGTTAAATTTTTTTGAGAGATTTCTTCTGTCATGGTACAATAAGGATTGAAGGCACAAGACCAAATAACGTGACTTTTTTTAATTACCTCAGAAACTTCCATTAATGATCCAATCAAGTGACCTGAAATATATTCTGCACATATCCAAAAAAGATGAAACACAGGCTCTGAGTCACTGTGGCAGAGTACAGAAGGACCAAAGACAATATATGAGAAAAGTTATGTAAATAAAATAGTTAATATAAATCTGAGCAGGCATGCCGAGTTTCACAGAAGCCCAGATTCTCTGGGAACCCAAATCATAACTCTGTAACCTTAGCAACCTCTATGGGAAGTCAATAATGGGTCTAGTGAGAAGGCTGGGAATCTGGAGCAAGCTTCCTTTGTGTGTGATGAGAGGAAGCTCATGGCTGCCTCTACAAGAAAAGCAAACATTCTAACTTTATTCATCCTCCTCGTCTCTTCTGATTTAAAAGAAAGGAAAAAAAAAAGAAATACACTCATTTGTGAAAAACTTATAAATCTTCCCAGAGGAAGTAGAGAAAGTTCCAACATGTACTAATAACAGTAAAACGTGTAAAATTAAAGAAAAATAATCTTAAAATATGATAAGATATCATCTTGGACATGGAATCAAGTAGTCTTCTATAACTAAGGAAGTAATGAAATTTATCAATTCTGGTGCTTAAGTGCAATCAAAAATTACAAGCAGAGCTTAGTAACGCTAGGGGTATTCCCAAGAGAGAAAAAAGTTCAGACTCAATGAGAACATAGCTAGCAGTCACATGGCCATAAGAAATCTATTGCTCAGATGAAACACTAGTGTATAATTGAAGCTTGGTTTAGAGAACTTATTGAGCTAATCCCAATAGCCACAGAGGACACCCACTGTAAGCACAAAGGAGCAATCCTGGAATTCAGATCAGGGAACACTGAAGGGAACAATATGAGTTATTCATGTGGTTTATTTACACAATGGAGTACTATTCAGCCATTAGAAACAATGAATTCATGAAATTCTTAGACAAATGGATGGAGCTGGAGAACATCATACTAAGTGAGGTAACCCAGTCTCAAAAGATCAATCATGGTATGCACTCACTGATAAGTGGATATTAGCCTAAAAACTTTGAATACCCAGGACATAATCCACACATTAAATGATGTCCAAAAAGAATGGAGGAGTGGGCCCTGGTTCTGGAAAGACTCAGTGCAAGAGTATAGGGGAATTCCAGAACAGGGAAGTGGGAAGTGGTAGATGGAAGAATAGGGGGACGGAAGAGGGCTTATGGGACTTGCGGGGAGTGGGGACCCAGAAAAGGGGAAATCATTTGCAATGTAAATAAAACAATATAAATAAATAAAAATCAAAATGAAAAAAATCAAAACTTATTTTCTTAAAAAATTTTTTTTTCATTCACCTGAAATTTAGGAATCACTCACCTGAAATTTTGCTTAGGACCTAGAACATTTGCAGTCAAATGTCACCAGGGTCTCTTGAAACTATGAGTGAAGGCTGCAGCTGTAGTTCAGAAATGTATTATTTAGTCTGAAGATTACTCAATTCTTGTCTTTTTTACTTATGTGAAATAATCCAAAGATTCTGTAAAAAATAGCTACTAAATCTAATCACGCTATTTTGTCTCTTTCTGGTTGTTAAGCTAAATATTTTAGCATCTAATATGTTTCATGCCACATTAATAAAAGTTGTAATGTACATGAACACTACTTACACTACAATTCAGTTGTTTATATAAGACATGTGCACTATTTCTGTGCTGGAAATTTAAGATATATGCAAATACAATAATATGATGCAAGATCTCAACCCATGGAAAATTAAGAGAATGAAAAAAATGATTCAGCAAAGTTGGTGTAACTATTGTCCAGAGAGTGACATGAGGATGGGATATACCTTTAATAACTTCAATTGGAGAGAATATGTGATCCCTTTCTTCTCTTTTGAAATCTGCTCTCTGGTTTTGATCATTCCTTAGGAAAGCAAACAAGACAGGAAGTGTCCAGATGACTTTGACAAAAGTCACACTTAACTGTCTCTGATTCCAAAGCTTAACACAAAGACTCAGTAATCCGTATTCAGTGCTGTGTTGCTGGTAGAGGATAGAGCCAGAGATCAAAGAGCACAGCGAAGCTTTTGAAATAGACACAGAGATACACAGGCCAGTTCATCTTGAGAACGGTGAGAGAAAGAGAGAATCCTGCTTTCCACAATAGATTCTGCAACAATGAAGGTCTAAAAGTCAAAATGATTCTCAACTCACAGAAACTAAATCTATGAGCTTAATCCCTGAGGTATAAAATCGTTAAAGGTTACGATTGGGAAAAAAATCACTTTTGATTTCTCATTAGATTTATGTTATTTATCAATAATGATGGGACTCATAAAAGAACAGTAACATATAAAATTTGACTTTATCCAAAACAAAAATTTTGATTTTCAAAAAGAATTATGGAAAAAGTTGAAAAATAAACAACAATCGGAGAGAAAATATTTTTTTTAGACTTTAGGAGTATAATGGATATCAAACATAATATTAAAACAGATCAACCCAATTTAAAGGACCATTAGAAAAGACAGTTTAAAAGTTAAAATATATACTGCTACATGAATGTATTAAATATTTTTGTTAGACAAACATAAATTAGTGTCATGATATAAAACAACAAATTTCACTGATTTCTATTAAATAAGGAATGCTAAAGACACAGAATAACTGATAAACTTCAATACTTCCAATAAGGATATAGCATGATATGACAGACCTTTTCTATAACCTCTTAGACTTTTCTTACAAGTTTAAACATGTGCTTAATACCTGGATTAGCAATTTTACTTTTATAATAATATCTAATAAAACCCCAAAGAAATGTTAATTTACACATCTGTATAAACAAAACTATATGTAAATACTTAAGTTCATTTTACTTGTGCTTGTCTGATACTTAAATCAACTTAAATGGCCCTATAGATAGGCTAAACGTCTGATATGTATCAAACTATCCCAATTTTATTTAAGATAAAACCAAAATTAAATTATTACCATCATTTCAGTATATTATGCAATTATTATTATTATTATTAATTACATTTTTATCAAGGCTCACAGGGAATTGTATTAATTAATATTACTGCTATACACCTTGATTGGTAAATACTTAAGTCTGCTTTTGTTTGCGAAAATTGGATCATATTTAAAATGCTTTACAAAATGCTTTGTGGTTAGTTTGCTGGAGATTGCTCCACATAGGCAGATATGTTAGAATGCTTAATCTCCAATATTATGACCAAATTGTTTGGGAAGGATTTGGAGGTATGGCCTCACTGCAGTATTTGTGACCTCATTGAAGATGTGTGACTGAGGTTGGGCTTAAGCTTCCAAAACACCACACCACACCCAGTTTCTCTCTGCCAGCACCCTGTGCATCAAGACACAGAGCTCTCAGCCAGTTCTCCATCACCATACCAGACAACCTTATCCAAGTTCTCCCACAACGGTGATCATGAACTAATCCTCTAACATGGTAACCAAGACTGCAATTGAATATCCTCCTTTGCAAGTTGCTTTGGTCATGATGTCTTTGCAACAATAAAAATCTAACTGCGACAGGCAAAGAAATAATAAAATAAAATAAAATAAAATGCTTTGCTTCAATAAATTGCACCTAATGAAACTGATTTACAACAATCATGAATGGAATGGTTTTGAAAATAAATACTCATTTCAAAATTTAAATATTCAAAACACAGATACTTATGGTCTTCATTTGCTTTACTTCTGCTCTGATGTATCACTGACCAAAAACAACTTGGGAGAGGAAAAGGTTTTATTTGACTTGTAGGTCATAGTCTCTCATGAGGGGAAGCCAAACCTAGAATTCAAGGCAGGAAATTGAGGTAGGAACTGAAGCAGAACTACAAAGAAAGGCTGCTTACTTGCTCTCTTTCAGTGTCTTGTCCAACCTTCATTTTTATACAACCCAGGGCCACATGCCCAGAGGCAACAACAGTGTGTTGGATACTTTCACATCAATCCTTTAAAAGGAACTTTCACAGACTTGCAGAGAGGCCAGTCTGATGAAGATATTTTCTTCGTTGCAGTTCCTTCTTTGACAGCTCACTTGTAAGTGATATTGTCATTATATATTTGATTTTCATAAATAATGAAAATAAAGTACAACACTAAGCATTTTATATGGTAGTGCTATCTCTAGAAAACTCACAATAGATTATAACTTCAGATCATTGCTCAGTGATGATTTGAAAACAGATAGGGATTCTTGACTAAGCAAGACAAGCATGGTTATTTTATAGTGTGTCATTTTATTGACCTCAAATCATGGTTCTGCTATTGCTTTACAATAACTTTATCAAGTTGTTGTTATTATTATTGTTGTTATTGTTTTTATTTGCATTAAAATGAATGTGGGAGACAAAAGGCTGATTTTGATGATAACTAAAATAGTGCTTCATTTGCAAAACACTTAGATGTAGGGGTTTTTCTGATGCTAAAGTCTTGTTCCCCAATTGGTCCTTGATCTGTCCATAAAGAAGTTGTGGACTAATGGTTGGGTGAAAGGGATGGGTGGGGCTTTTAGTTGCCTGGAGGGAAGCTGACTGGCAAGAGCAGAAGAGAAGAGAGATTACAGTGCAGTGTGTGTATCTGTGTCTTTTATGTATAGATTCAATGAATCTGGGTGACAGCTGGTAGTGTGGGCCATTCATGGGGCTTAGGCAGGGAAGAAAGCCACATACAACACTTAAAAGACTGCCATTCTATCCTAGATAGTTGGAAAGCATCTCTTTTTCAGTACAGCCCTCCTGTGCTCAGTATTTGGTGACTTGAAACCAAGTTTCACCCGAGTGGCAGGGGGTGGGTGGTGGTGGTGGTGGGTGTGCTGGCATGAGAGGCACACACTAACACACTTGCCTCACAAAGGATGCACTGCAGGGTGTGGTTCCTGGTTTGAAGCCCAAGTGTATTTTCTCAGCTATTATTACTACCTGACTAAGCATTTACCTGGTATATCTCTTTGGAGAAAGCTCTTTTTCTCTACTTGACATGGCATATTGACTTATCTGGTGTGAAGAAATAATTAGATTTGGAGACTCTTTGCTGATTACTGTTTTTATACCAATTTATCTTGCGTATATATCTATATCTTAGTTCAAGGGTAGCGTTCTTCAGGTACGTCTGCCAGTGCCTCAATACACAGAAGACAATGATGCCAATACTAAATCAATAGTTATATAAACCAGCTGGTCTTTCCTGTAAGACCCAAAACAGAATTGCTTATATGAATTTGCTGTCGCACCTGACCTTGACCTATATTCTCTCTCTCTCTCTCTCTTTTTACTGTGAATATGAGGTTATCAATTTATTATGCATTTTCTTTTTTTAATATTTTTTATTTTTTTATTCGATATATTTTTTTATTTACATTTCAAATGATTTCCCCTTTTCTGGCCCCCCACTCCCCGAAAGTCCCATAAGCCCTCTTCCCTCCCCCTGTTCTCCCATCCACCCCTTCCCACTTCCCTGTTCTGGTTTTGCCCTATACTGCTACACTGAAAGACCTATATTCTCTTATAAGAATAAAATAAGAGACGTAGTTAGTCCTTTCCAAGTTTTGAGAATCTGGCTGATGTGATCCTGTAAAATAATCTTATCTCTTGTTTTGGATTTCTGTATCAATCCTCCAGTGAATATTCTAGCGTTCATTTATTTTCTCTTACACATCTCCATGTTGTTGACATTTATTGATTATGAAATCATTATTATAACATTTATTATAGCTGCATATAATTATACATAATCATTGAGTTTGAAATTCATATGTAGTACTGAATACATTTGCTGCACTGAAGTACCGCAACACTGTAAAACATAATCATTTCTTCTATATATATTAATAATTTCTGAGGAGAGGTTGACATTACACAGATTACAGAAAGCATTGTGACCTACATGTAATATAAACAGAGCCTAGTAAGTCTGAGGAAAGGAATATAACATTATAAAATACCTTCAAACATTTGTAATATGTTTTGGATATCTTAGTTGTCAGGAAGGAAGCAGATGAATAGTAAAGAATATAGAGTAAATAGACATTATTTAAGTAATAGTTTTTTTTGTTGTTGTTTAAAATTTTTTTTATTCGATATATTTTTATTTACATTTCAAATGATTTCCCCTTTTCTAGCCCCCCCTCTCCCCGAAATTGCCTGTTTTAATGAACAGCAAATTTTAGTTCTGGTGTTTATGAATATCCCTACATTGGAAAGAAAGATGATGACATGGTTGCTGGCACTCAATCATTCAAACATTTAAAAAATCTTAGATTCTGATTTGCATAGTTATTTACATATTTACATTCCAAAAGTACAGGCTACTCCAAGCACTCTCATAAACATGAAGCGAGGAAAACTTTCTACTTTCTCTCAATATGGTCTGTTGGCAAGAGTCAACAGTAACTGCAATGGTGTGCCTCAAAAAATATTGAAGGAGGCAAAAAATTAAGTCAGTGGTTGAAAGGATCAAAATAAAAAAATATTTGAAAATTCAAATCATATTGAATTTGCTTTATAATTTGTTGAGTTCTTTGAAGTAAAAATACAAACCTATATTCTTTCCCATAAAGTTTTAACTAGGTTTTGGTCAAAGACAACTTTTCATAAATTAACTTATTTTTAGTTTTTATGTATAATTTTGAGTAAGTGTTTTGCATAATAGACTTAAATTTTCTGATAATCTCTGAAATAAAATATGTTAAAATTGTACCTATGGACAAATACTCTTGAGAAAACTTCATTTTCTAGCAGGAAAAAGCATTTGAGATACCAGAAGTCTGAGATACAAAGCATCTGGATCTCAGTTCTGGCCCTGCTGTTATCCAGCAGATTTTATAATCTTTTATGAGGCTTCTGACATTTAGTCATCAACAAATAATGCAGAAGAATACCAGCCCAAAGTTTGTAAAAACAAATAAGAGGAATTCTGTCAGGAAATTTGAAATTGAACTGCAGAGGCACTGCATTCCTCAATAATGAATGACATGACATTAAAAATAAGCAGTACAAATACTATGCTTTTAATATCAAAATTTTGAGGAAAAAGTTGAGTAGGATTAGTGTGATTCAAAGAAGAACAGGGGACATTGAGATGGCTCAGAAAATTAGCACACCTGATGTTCAGACTTATAGACCAGATCTCAATTTCCAAAGCCATGTACTCTGTGACAATCATGCACTTGGACATACAGTCGCTGTCTGTGTCTGTCTGCCTGTCTGTCTGTCTGTCTCTGTCTCTGTCTCTGTCTCTGTCTCTGTCTCTCTCTCTCTCTCTCTCTCTCTCTCACACACACACACACACACATGCACACACACACACACACACACACACACATACACACACACACACACCACAGTGTTGAGGAATCCAGTGGAAATCAGTTCATCAAGTTGACCAGTTCAAAAGCAAGTTATGATTCATTGACATAAGAACATTTCTCTTCAGCAGTCATCTACCCTGTTGCATATAATTCAATCATAAGAAAATTCTAGATGCTGCCTGTGCCCTGGACTACATGCTGCTGACCCTGCCCTTGGGGGTGAGTGGTGAGGCAGAATGTACTGGAATCAGTGACAGACTCCTGGAGCAGGTGAGAAATGCTGCATTGTGTTCATCTGAACACTGCTGGAAGCTCCTTTAATACCCTCCACCCATGCCCCATTGGTCTCAAGAAAGCATCTATTCTAAATATCAGTTCTCAATTGGCTGGCATTGTCTGCGTCAGCAATACTTGGTCTCTCAAGCAGTCTTCAATTGGGTCTTACTGCAAAAAATGCATTTGGGCCTGCGTAGCATCCTGGCGTTTAAACAGAGGTGGCCACCGCAGCTGTTTCTTCTACAACCAGATAATCACAGAAGGAAGGTTTTTGTTTTGTTTTGTTTTGTTTTTTCTTCAAAATACTCAACTGATGTGCTTCCACAGTAGAAAACCAGAGTCAATAGTAAAGCCTTGAAAATGTCAGTGATCAGAGGTCAAAAAGAAATTATTCCTAAATTGAATAAGGGGAAATTATTATGCTGGATTAAATGCTAGAATTTCAAATGGGCAACAGTAAAGTGAAATGGAACCAAATAACAATTCAAATAGCAGTTCAGCTATCAGGTTGTTCTACCTATTCTTCATAAATATGATCCAAAATATAAGCTGTTATTTCCAATATTGGATTTTATGGGATTTATCTTTAAAGTCATGGCAATGTAAATACATTAAATAGAATTTTGAAACATAAAGGCATATTTACATTTTTCTCAATACCACTGAAGGTAAAATGCCTATGAATTGTAGAGGAATGAGTTGTAACTTTATACTGGAATGCCTGGAATATATCTCCTCATTCATATAGTCAACAATGCCATCATGAGACGCAGTACAAATCAAATTTTCTCATCTGAGGTGGGAAGATGTTTCAAAATATACCATTTTGATGGGGTTATTTCCAAGTATATATAATCTAAAACTAAGTGAATTCAAAATACCAAAACAAACCTATAAAAAGATATGAAGAGCTATTTTCCAGATTCATGAGTTCAAAACTTGAGGATGGATGGAAGTCTTATAAACAACTGTATGACCTTAGGGACTGGAAAGACTATAGACAACTGATCAATGAATAACATGATTCAAATCAATCAAAGTGTCTCCATAGAAGGAGTCCCCTAATAGAAACAATAACAACAGTTGATATTTACTGTAAACTTCTTACATGTCAAGTACTACAGTGAGTTGTTGTTCAGGGAGTGATTATACCCCTCAACTGGGAGACTGTGTATGTAGCCATTACTCTGGGTATCAGATTATTCCCTTGAAATTGGAGCTTTTAGTGCCTACCATAGGTGATTCCTGTGAGGACTCAGAAGGTATATAGTAAATATATAAATATTGGTCATCATGTGAAACTTCTTGTAAATAAAAACTAACCAATAAACCAATAATAAAACCCTGCCCATATGCTTCCAAATGAACAAACTGATAAAGAAATAGTCAAGAAATATTCTAAGGTCACTTTTCTGATTAGTGCTAGATCACTAATAGAAACAATCTCAATTACTGCAAGCTTATTAACCTTTATTCTATTCCACAGATATTAGAATATCTTTTTGAAAAATGTTATAAAGTGAACACTACATTTTAAAATGTGATAAAATAGCATGGTCTGTTTTCTCAATGAGTTTGTTCTACAAAGAAAGTCATAAAAGAATACATAATGTAAAAGCAGCGGTCATTCTTCTGATAAAGAGAAACAATTCTCCATTACAGAAATTAGAGAATTTATTTGAGCACAAAGACTGTATTAATGAAGAGTTATAAGTGGATAAATGTCTTGATGTGTATAAAATAGAGCTGCAGTTATATGTTGTTAACTAACTGCTAAGAAATGCTTTATGTGTAACATTTTACTCTGCATCACATCACAGAATAGCCATGGTGAACTATAGAATTTCTTTGCCCTTCAGGTATTACTAAGTGTGAATATTAAAAACTGATACTGTAATGTTAAGCTAGGACTATGAGAATACTATCTACTTTGAAATATCTGTGGTTTGCAGGGCAAATTTTATTAAATATTGAATAATCTATTATTTATTCATTGACTTTAAATTCCCTGTTCAATATCTATACTGATGTTTTTCCTTTAAAACATCACCCTGCTGATGAAACTCTGATGTTTTGCCAGACATCACCACAAGTACAATTCCTGAGAAGTGGAGGAACATGGTCAAATATTCCAGGACACAATAATTCCAACAAAAGATTGCCAAAACAGCAAATGAGTGAAAACCACTACAACCTGACACAGACAAAAATACTTCATCAAGGAAGTCCAATATAATTGCATGTTTAACGTTAGGCTAAAACTGATTGCTCAGTTGATAAATAAACTAATTTCTAATGAAGAATCTATTTAGTGGGGTTTTTTGTTATTCATTTTAACTTATGGATATGATACAGGCTTATTCTGGATCTACAAGCTACAGGATCTTTGGGCTTGACTATGTTGAAAGTATCATCTTCAATAATCAAGTAATCACTCATCTTTCATTTATTTTCTAATCATAATAAATTATAATCATATTTTTGAATAAATAAACTAGTTAGTTTTCACTATAACCAGGTTCAAATGTGATTGAGAGAGTAATTATTTTCTATAATAAGGTATGTATACACAATTAACATTGAATTAAAATGCAGTATTCAAACATTTGAAAAATGTTCAAATGTTGCTAATACATATTTTTAGTTTGGTACTTGACCGTATTTAAAACTAATGCAATTCAGGTCTGTATATTTGTCAGTTTCCTAACATGAATCAATTTCTATTTAATAATTTCCAGTTGTTTCAAAACTGTCCTGCCACTCAGTGGTTACACAGTAACAAGAGAGGCCAAGTGAGTGATTTCATGCAGGAATTGATGAAATCACAGGTCTCACACTTCAATGTTTCCTAGAACAGTTTTTTGATGTAATCATTAAGAATTGTTTTGTGATGTACACTGAAGGGAAGTAAAGAAAATTAACAAAGACAGAAATAGTATCCCAAGCTCATAGATCAAAGAATTAATGTAAAAGTTATATCTTGCTATAGTCAGTGTATGGTTTTAATGCAAGACCATTTCAAAACTAGTATGATATTCTTAGCAGGCATAGAAAAAAACAAAACCAAAATTTGCATGGAAGAACAAAAGACCAATTATTCCAAAAGCAATACTGAACAAAAATAATATTTTGCATGGTAACATCTAAGTTGATTTCAAATCACACTGCAGAGCCATAGTAATAAAAATGTATTGTAATATCACAAATACAGACAATAATCCATAGAGTTTAGGGCTAAGATAAAAGGCCAAATAGCCTCAGTTAACTGATTTTACAAAGACTGCACGACTATATATACTGGAAAAAGTGTGAATTAAATATGCAGAAAAAAATAAAAAAAAACCCTTTCTCCATGTACAATATTCAAATTATTTTAGAGATGTATCTGTATATGTATCTTTTCTAAGTAACCATTGCTTTTGTGTGTTTATGTGTGCAATGAATGTGCAATGCTCAGAAGAGAGTATTTATAACACTCCTCTCAATTTTTTAGTTCTTACATTCATTCTGCTTCTTCTGGGATATCTTTAACCCTCATAAAAACTCTGAAAAAATTAACAACCCAATTAAAAATTGAGCTAGGGAAATTTCTCAAAGGAAGAATTGTATGCAACATGTTTTCTCTACTATGTAGATTGATACTTTTGTTTGGTTTGACTTGGAGCACAGTCAAAGTAAGGGAACTAGAAGGGGGATATTTTAGGAGAGGACATATTAAGCAAGGGAAATGTAGTAGAGCTGAGGTGATTACAGTGGTGAGGTAGAATACCTGCAAGCACTAAAGAATGGGAAATAAGGAACGGAAGAAGAGCAGATTCAAAGCGAAGCACCTTGAGATCAATATAGTTATCTAATCTCTCACAAAGGAAGCCATAACTTAACACATGCAGGGGTAGTAAAACATATGTGGGAGCAGAGGAAGGGATACTAGAATTTCAAACATTAAGGGAGATATGTGTAGAGAGATGAGAGAACATAGAGTAGAAAATGGATTGACCAAACAAAGTGTGCATAATAAATGGAAATCAAACATGAATTCTCTTAGAATTCCTGTGTTTTGGTGTACACCTTTGCTTGCCAAAATGCAAATTATTAAATATAAATCTCATGGACATACGGGGAATATATCTTTGTGAGTTACTAATCAGCGTGGCCCAAGAGATCCCTAAAACAACATAGGATTTTGTCATTGCCTTTTGTTAACTTTCATAACAAAAGGTAAGAAGCTATTGATGAAAATACCACATATTGTAGCTATAGGGTGTAGAAAAAAGTAACTTCACATAGCCCAGGATTTTTCTCCTCCACTGGAATGTACTTGGAGTGTCAGAACATGATGTAGAGGCAGCTGAAGGGGAAAAGGCATCAGTTCTTTTACCAAACATTAGATTCTGTTTGCTAGAGTATCAATCTATCTGGTGATATGAGGCCAATGTTGTATTAATGGCATGGTTTTCATTGTGATAGCTAATCAATTTCTGATTGAATTTTAGTCCTGCTTCATTAGAGGAGAGTTCATTTCTGCTACAGTAAACTAGGTCAAAATCCCATGGTTGGGGAAGTCATTGGCTTTACAGTAGAACTTTTCATTTAAACTAAAATGGTCATCTTGTCAAATTTCCTTGTAAACATTTATGTTTAGTTTATTCCAATAGACCTTAACTGCTCTCAACCTTTCTCAGAGAGCTTTCTTTGTTTACTGAGCAGTAACCAATAGATATATATAATTCAGAATACTATGAATGAGAAACCCTAAATATCTCTAAATAGGTCATCTAAATAAAAATCACCACTGTGACCCCTAATGATTAGAGAATACCCCAGAAGATGCAGGGTAAATATAAGAACTGAAGGATTGAAAGGAATATTATGAAATTCTGTATTCTGGGCATGGCATACTCATTGCACACATAAACTTACAAAAGCCGTGGCTGTTTGGAAAAGACATAGATAAGGCTATGCCAGGAAAAAATTCTAGCATAGAGATGGTAGATGATATCAAGGTACTGCGACTTACTACCTAGCTCTCCAGACCCTGATATTAGAGACTAAATATATCAAAGATTCTTGCTGTAGGCATCGAATTTTGCCATATGGGGCATAAGTGATTGTAAGAACAAGTATATAAATGCATTATTTAGATTCACATATTATGCTGATAAAATAAAGAACACTATCAGTTTAGGTGAGAGATACAGGGAAGAATGAGAACCTTTTATATAGGAATAAAAAGAAACTTTTATGTGTGATTTTCTTTCAGAGACGTTTTATTTAAACTGACACCAAGATGATCACCTTTCACTTCTTGGTGTATATACAGAAATGAATCAGATTCAATGAGTAAATCTCCTAAAACTTCATAACATATTGGAGGAAGGAATTTGATCACAGAGGAAATAGCCAAGAGTGTTTTAAGATGAACATTTTATTTAAAAAATGAAACTAAGGAGTGTGAAGTGATCTTGTAGAGAGGGATATTATAAATGATAAACAATTTTGTTCCTCAAATCAGTTTATAAGTACACTTTGAGCATACTGGAGATACTGAAATATTTTTTAAAATAGATATGAACCATAGCTTCAACTTTTTTTCCTAACTACCTTCCCTGTAACCTGCTTACAGGGGAAGGAAGTCTACTGATTGCTGTGTAATTGGGTCTTGTGCAGCAGTAGGGTCTCCTCTCTTTGAACTATCAAGAGTTTTCTGACTCATTTTGTAATGTTGTCAGTAAAGGTAATGAACCTAAGCATATTCAACTTTCTCTTTTATAATTAAAAATTGTAGGAAAAAATTAGCTTGCATTAATATTTGTCCAACTCAATCTTCAATATACAAACGTCATATAAATTTCTCAAAATGCAGTAAGATAGGGGAAAATGATTAGCTGCATTTGTATGGCCAGAACAAATTTGGAGCCATGCTGGTTTGCAGGTATAAATGAGGGCCTGAGTTTGGATTCTCTGTTCTCACATAAAAGCCAGGCACAACAAAAATATGACCTAAATGCAAATGTTGGCAGACAGAGAAGGTTAGAGTTTGCTGGCCAGTGTATGTAAGTAAATCAGTCAACTACACATTCCTTTAAAGACATGATTTCAAAAAGGAAGACAGAAAGTGTTAGAGCCTCAACATCTGTTCTCCATATGTATATGGGTTTGTACCCACATATATGTGATCAAAAACATCCAAGAACAACAACCACAACCAAAACCACACCAAACCAAACTAAACCAAAATAAAAACAAAAAAGCCCCCAAACAAGAGTATTTTTTATAAACATTAGAAACACACACACACACACACACATGCGCACGCACACACACACACACACAAACACACACACACACACACCTCCCACATACACAAACACACACACTAAATAAAGTGAAGTGTGGTCAAGGAAGAAACCTGAGGTTGACCTCAGTCATATATATGCATGTACTCATAGACATGCATATGCACATGTGTGTGTGTAATTAAATGCACATGTGAATAGAAATGCTAGCACACACACTTGCAAATAATTTGTACATATGTAAATTGTGATATGTGGGTATTCTCCTCTTATATTTACATCTGTGTAAATTAAGATGATAATACTCTGTGCTGCAGTTAGAATAGTAATTGTCCTTCATAGGAATTTGTATTTGAAAACACAATTCCTCAGAGAAAGGCATTGTTTGAGAAAGCAGTTACATTTAAAATATTGGAGCCTCAATGGGGGAAAATGCACCATAGGCATCAGGTTTTTATTTTTATTTTTATTTTTACTGTGGCCCCAGTTGTTGGGTGTTCCCCTCTACTTGACTACAAAGCCGAAGTGACCAGATGCCTTACTCTCCTGCTGAGACCCTTGCTCTGACATGATAAACTATATGCCATCAAATTGTTCAGATAAACTCTTTAGTCACTTAAGTTACAATTTTACCTTTTGTTGTTCAAAACAAACATGTAATTCATCCATAGTTGTCTAGGTTTACTTTATAGAGTGTACACACAATAACCACCACTTTGGTAGATAGTGTATCTTCTTGAAAGCCAAAGTGAAAGATATTACTAAGAATTTCTTTTTCTCAGGGGCATTTCTAAACATCTTATACATATTTGAGAGTGACTTCTATTTTAGTATCATGTCCCTTCTGTCCTCCCTTTCTCCATGATTTCTTCCTGTCTTTTCTTTCTCTCTCCCTCTTTTATCTCTCATTCTCTACCCATTCTCTACAGTAACCTGATGGAAAACTACACTGATATTAAAAGCATGTTACCTGACCTTACCGAGAAAAGGACAGTGAATACAAGTTTTTTCTCTTAACTTATGTCAATAATAAAAGGATGTAAAGAGTAATAATGTGTGCCCTGCAACTGAGTGCACTAAATCAGTTTTATATAGGTATATATTAATACTGCTAAATGAACAGGTATTTATTGATATAAAAAATGGTAGTAGCAAGTATGAAATCCTAAGTTGAAACATTTCCTACATTTTTTATTTTTGTATAAAAATGAAGGAAACAATATACTGCTCTCAAATTAAGTGTCAGAAATAGAGCTAGACAGAGAGACAGAGTGACAGAGACAGATAAGAAATAGAAACAGAAAAGGGGAGGGTGAGGGAGGAGGGAAAGTGTGAGATGTAGGTAAGAAACACAGAATGAGAAACAGAAAAAGTCTAACATGGTGAACTGGCACTGACAAAGCTGTTTAGTGGAAACATGTTTGTCCTGATGATTGAGCAAATTCCTTGCTGTGCCAGAAGAGGAAGTGGTTGAGTCCACCATATTGTCCTTTCTCCCTCCCCAAGGGAGAGTGTTTGGATGAGTAACAGCATTTATGCTCTGACTCTTTTGCAAGATGAGCCAGATCAAGAGCATGTAGCTTGGAGCCCATAAGCACGAGTCTATGTGCAAAGCCACTTCCCAGGATACAAGAGAACAGCCACAAGCCCCACAAATTCACTGGATTGGCAGTCTACTCCTCATGAGTGCATCAGAGCAGATATGTTGATAAGGAATTGTGGTGTGGGGAGACGGACAGACACCATTCCGTTTGGCAGATGCTAGCAGAGTCGTGCAAGAAGAGATTTTACCCAGTGTTCCAGAGAAGCAGAGGATTGGATTTTGAAGAACAGGCAGTTGGACTTCGGTTGGTAATTATGCAACGGAACCTGCTAGTTCTCTGATTAATCTTACCCCAATTTTACTACAGTGACCACTGTGGGTTTGGTTCTTTAGAAATGGCAAATATTAACCACCCAAACTTCCTCTTTGATTTAAAAGCGAATACAAGGATCACTGAAGATAAGCTAAAATCCTATACCTGTCTTTCAAAGCACAGATGCATCATCAATGATTTGGAGTTGGGGGAATGACATAGCTAGTGTCTATTAGAGGACCACCACAGCTGAAGAGATATATTTGGAGCAAGAGGGTGACTTACCAGTGAGTAAAACATATGCTCCTTCCATAGGAGTTTTTGAACAGTACAATAATTATTCTTGATTTGATTTCTTATATATTTTTAGTACCAAAGTAATAAGCTGTATCAGTTCTCTAATCAATGAGCATGATAGAATAAATATGACCTCAAATTGATATAATTCTCTCGTCCACGTTGGCATAAGCATATGCTCCTCTTAACATTTCTAACATTTAATTAGAATAATATTTGGGGTACATTTGTTAGTCATCCTTTGTCATATAATTTATTCCCAACTGAAAAATGTTCTCTTAGGTTCTGAAGGCCAGTAAATCCTAGATGGATTATTATCTCATATATTCTGGGCCTAAGTTTACAACAGACAAATGTTTTAAGCTTCATTGTGGAAGTTAGACATTCCTGGATCCTCCTATTAAAGACATGCCTTCCTACGCTTTCACCTCAGTTCTATCTCTAAGTTCTTAGAATAATACGTAGCCCACACACAAGCACATATGCAAACTGCTAGTATTAAATCAAACAGAAGGCTTTTTATCTAAATTACATTGTTGACAGTTGCGATACTAAAAATTATTAAAAGCACTGTTTTATGTGAATTATTCAAGCAATAACAAAACATACATATACAGTGCTAAATACATAAAATGCAAGTTAAGTTAGCAATTTGATGATAGGTAGGAGTATATTCTGTAAAAAAAATTCTGTCTTACTCTCAGAATGTATAATAATTACTAAACACTGAATTATTTTAGTGAAAAAGAACCATAATTAATTCAAATATTTTAATGGTTACATTTAGTGAAAATAACAAATATGAGTTGAACTCTTAACTATTTATGACATGAAAAATTACTGAAGAAATATTTGAATTATTAAACAGAAAAAATATATTATTTTCAATATCGTAGAATCACACATAAATAATAGAGAATGATTGGATATTAAAACTATGTTTCTTCTTCCCCTATTATTTTTAAGAGGCTAATAACTTGAGAATAACTGGTTAAGAGGCTATTAATTTGAGACTAACATGACATAAAAAGACTTGGTGTAAGCAATGCAGGAGAGGCTGAATTGATAAAATGGAAAGGGGAATTTATATCATTATATTTTACTTAAAATCTAAAATAAGAAGAAAAACTGAAAATGGTTTAAAAGAATTTGACAATAATGTGATGAGTTAAGATTTTGGAGAAGAATTTTGTAGATTCCATTACAGAAACAAAAGCAAAGGGGGAGAAAGACAGGAAATGGCTGTATGAAGGTGTTTTTAAAGACACCAAAATCAGAAAAATTGACATGAAAATATTGGTTATTATTGATTTAAAAATGTAACATGATGCTTAATAAGTTACTTAAATTTTATAATGATAAGAAAGAGTTAGTTACAGATTTTAGGTTTGACATTGGTAAGGAATGTCATGGCCCTTTTTCAAGAATAGTGGAAAAGGCAATTGTATAAATGATTTTCATGAGGGTCATTGTGAAAGGGAGGACGGAATGAAGTGTAGAATGTGCAGAAAAATTTTCAAGATAAGGGCATTAGCATATGATATTATAAGAACAGTGACCAAAAAAGGAATTACTAATAGTCTCATTAGAAATATTCCCTAAATTTAGTGCTATTTCAGGTAAAGTAAATTTGGCCATTTGTGTCAATTCATTAATTACATTTGGGCACATTGTTTAATTTTTATGTGTGTGTTTAGGGGTTGGGGTAGAATACTGAAGACAGTAGCTCTTGATTAGAAATTACATAAAGATGTCAATAATTAGGGAAAAAGACACAAAGACTACCCCATGCAGGTATCTATATGTACTTTTTGGCATTCCATCTTACCTACTGTACAGTTATGACCAGCTCTGAGAAGACTTTATGGTATGCAATCATTCTGCTACAGTTGTATGCACTTCCTGGTAGAAATAGATTTCTGCCTTCTTAATGTGGGTAGAACAACAATTCAATGATGTATGTAATGAAAATAATCTCACAGATAAAATGTAGAAAGCAAACTGCTTTTTGAATCAGAATAAAAAAAAAACAAGCCTATGAAACATTAGAAAATTAATTTTATGAGTCAACCTTTATTGAATTTCTAAAGCACTTTGGTACTCTGTTATTTTGCTAATAGCCTAAATTATATGTGGATTGTATGCAGTGTTGTTCCTAATGATCTTTTCATCAATAAATTTTACATGCAGATATACTCCCCATAACCCTTACCTCGTGCACACACACACACACATACACACACAGACTTTGAATGCATATGTTCCAGTTCACAATGAATTCAATGAAGGTAGAGATGCATTTTTTTACACAATCTCTGTTGCCCTCTTGCTCTCTTTTTCCTACCCTTTCCCTCTTCCTTTCCCCCTCTCTCCCTCTCGTTCCCTCCTTCCCTCCTTCCTTGTCTGCCTCTGTGTCTCTGACTGTCTGGTCTCTGTCTCTGTCTCTGTCTCTGTCTCTCTCTCTCTCTCTCTCTCTCTCTCCCCCTCTCTCAGTGTATATTATCTGTCATTTTCTTTGAACTTCTTAAATATAACTTGGATGTACATTCTCAGAAACTCATCAGAGTTATAACTTTTCCAGGGAAATAGAATCAGAATATAAAAGATAGAGTTAAATAAAATACTTAAAAAAAAATCTTGTATCCTTGTGAATTCTACCTAAAGTAGAGAAGTCTAACTTCCTCTCCTATGGCATGTTGAAATCTCAGTTTACCATATATTTACTCATTTGTTATTTCTATTTTTTTTGTGTATACATGCTGGTATACACACATATTTTAACAAATTATATTGTAATATGTTAACATAATTATGTGAACTTTCAGACTAGCTACATAGACAAAATCAACACATTTTCTTCATTTTTTTAGTAATATATGTTAATTTCCACAATTGTTTTTGAAAATTCGGTAGTTATCTACCTAATTACTTATTTTTCATAGACTATGACCGTCTCCTGATATGATATAATTTGTTGCAATATAGCCCAGAATGTATTACGTCTCAATGGATATTTGAAAGTGTATGGAAACTGATTGTTTTTCATAAGGAGAGGCTGCTGGGCAAAGTACAGTGATTCAACACTGCATCCCATATAGATAGCACACCTCCAATAAACAGAATAATGTGGTCATATGTCAGCAATGCTGAGGCTAAAAATTAGTTTCGTATATGTATATATATCATATTGTATTGGCTGGTTTTGTGTCAACTTGACGGAAGCTGGCGTTATCACAGAGAAAGGAGCTTCCGTTGAGGAAATGCCTCCATGTGATCTAGTTGTAAAGCATTTTCTCAATTAGTGATCAAGGGTGGGGTCCATTGTGGGTGGTACCATGTCACCCTGGAGGAGGAGTAGTGAGATGAGTAACTGTGGAAGGAAGAACAGGAGGGCAATGACTGGAATTTCAATAAATGAAATAATAATTCAAAAATCCTTTAGGTTCCTTGCAGCACATTTGTAAAAGTGTAACTTTAAATAAATACTTTTGTTTTACATATCAATAATCCTTTGGATACCTCATATATAATAATATTAAGTTTTGCTTTTGCCTTAAAAAGCAAATATTTTTACATTCATCTTATTTATTTACATGCATTTCGAAGACATTTGCATGTGGTGTATCCCATTTGATAAGAGTTCAATGATTCTTCACTGTGAACTTCTGGGAATAGGATATCATATTTCCTACTAAAATAAGTCCCCAAATGTCAACAGTGCTTATACTGAAAGTCCTGGCTTTTAACATATGTAGTTTAGTAGAGATTGTGACTTTGCTTAATGCAAAGGTTTCCTAGCTTTATTTTGCCTCAGTGAAAGAGAAATGACAGGAGACAAGTTGGAAGAATTCATTTGATTTGGTAACTAAGTAGATGTAAAGAGTGAGTAGAGTATAGATCTGGATGATACCCAGGTAGGTAATTTGGGCGTCTGAGTTGAAGCATTTTACTTTTTCTGACAGAACCAAGGACAGGAGAAGGCATAAGAAATTTTAATCCAATCCTAAACAAAATTTGCAGACTGATTGCAGTGGTTTTCAACCTTCTCAAGGATGTGACACAATAGTTCCTCATGTTGGGATGCTCTTCAATCCTAAAATTATTTTTGTTGCTACTGCATGACTGTAATTTCACTCTGCTTGTGAATCATGTTAATGTCTGATATTCAGCATGGTCTTAGGCAGCCCCTGTGAAAGGGTGCAAAAAACTGAAATGTGACTGAAAAATTAAAAATAAAAATAGCACTCAGCTCAATGACAATGCCCAATGCAGACAATTCCCTTGCTCTTGCTCTCAGCCGTCCTTGCCAGCTCGCTACGCTAAAAAATCTTGTGTTCATCTGCAAACTGTATAAGCTGTTGTGCTCCTTTGAGAAATGTACCCCGTAGGCACACACATTTACATACCTAATACTTTCATGGTGGTGGTATTAAAGGAGGTTTGAAGCCTTTAATATATGGAACATTCCTAAAGGAAGCACTTCACTGGGGGCATGCTTTGAGGATTTATAGATTCATTTATTTCCTGTTTTGTTTTGTTTTGTTGCTTTTGCTGTTGTTTGTTTTTGTTTGTTTTTCTCTCTTTTTCTGCCTATGGTAATAGTTGCATTCTTTTAAAGTCCTGCACCAGCGACCTACTGCCATGTTCTAGGATCCCCATTTGGACTTTCTCTTGAACCAAAAGCCAAAATCAACTCTTTGTTCCACAAATAGAATTTGTCATTGGTGTACTTGTTAGTTTGCTTGCTTTTAGTAAAATAGTAAAAACAGATATCACAGTGAGAAAATTTCTTTTTCCTTAAATTTTCCAGACTCAATTGTACAAAAAGATTGTTTTCATTTTTATTAGATATTTTCTTTATTTACATTGCTAATGTTATCCCCTTTCCTCATTTCCCCTCTGAAAACTCCCTATCCTATCCCACCCTCCCCTTGCTCACCACCCACTCCTGCTTCCCTGTCCTGGCATTCCCCTATACTGGGATATCAAGCCTTCTCAGGACCAAGGGTCTCTCCTTTCATTGATGTCCAAAAAAGCCATCCTCTGCTACATATGCAGCTGGAGCCATGGGTCCTTCCATGTGTACTCTTTGGTTGGTGGTTTAGTCCCTGGGATCTCTGGGGGTATTGGTTGATTCATATTGTTGTTCCTCCTATGGGGTTGCAAATTCCTTCAGCTCCTTCAGTCCTTTCTCTAGCTCCTCCATTGGGAAACATGTGTTCAGTCCAATGGTTGGCTGAGAGCATCCACCTCTGTATTTGTCATTCACTGGCAGAGTCTCACAGGACACAGCTATATCAGGCCCTGTCACCAAGCACTTGTTGGCATCCGCAATAGTGTCTGTGTTTGGTGACTGTATATGGGATAGATCCCAAGGCAGAGGAGTCTCTAAATGGCCTTTTCTCTGGTCTCTGCTCCACATTTTGTCTCTGTACTGCTTCCCATAGCACATCACACATGGTGAAAATCATGGCTTTCTAGGTCCTTTATACTCATGCGTATATCTAGTTATCTCTATGGGGAGGCAATAAAAAGCACAAGATCAGCCGGGTGGTGGTGGCGCACACCTTTAATCCCAGCACTTGGGAGGCAGAGGATTTCTGAGTTTGAGACCAGCCTGGTCTACAGAGTGAGTTCCAGGACAGCCAGGGCTACACAGGGAAACCCTGTCTCAAAAAAAAAAAAAAAAAAAAAAAAAAAACACAAGATCACTATTGTAAACTTATAAAATTCAAAACTAGCTTTAAAGCTCAATTTGTATAAAATTATTTGATGTGCTTGATTGAATGTCCTAACATCCGTCAGGATACTCTGTTGGGAGCCAATGTTTTGCAATCAATGAAGGGCTCATGGTTCTGCTTCTCATCACTCCTACATTGTCTGAGACATTTGCTTTCATTCAGTCTGGTACTTGAAGACCTTCCCTGTGTCTCCCACTATCACCTTATCCATATCTCCTTGTAACAAGTGTAACATCGTATGTCTCTATCATTCACCCTCAAAACTCCTCTGGGAAAGAATCTTTTCTATTATTATACAAATTTCATAAAGTTTCACATAGGTTTAATTATCTGATGTGTCAAAGTATCATTTACGAAGTAAATACAGGTGTAGATCAGGGGAAACTAGGAACATATGAGCATGGCACAATTCTTAAGAAATAGTAGAAATGGGTCAGTCACTTTTATCTTTTATTTGAGCAGCATTGTATAATTGCTACACAAAACAATACTGGCAAATTGATACTCTTTCCCTTTTGGGCCTCTTCACCTGCAGAGGCCATTTCATATTTATTTCATCATTATTTTAAGTTATGTGTTAATGGACTTCTATGTCTATGTTACTGAAATCCAACCCCATTTTCTTTTTCTTTTTTCCACTTTTCTTTTTCTTTTATTTGATATATTTTTTATTTACATTTCAAATGATTTCCCCTTTTCTAGCCCCCCACTCCCCGAAAGTCCCATAAGCCCCCTTTTCTCCCCCTGTCCTCCCACCCACCCCTTCCCACTTCCCCGTTCTGGTTTTGCCCTATACTTCTTCACTGAGTCTTTCTAGAACAAGGGGCCACTCCTCCTTTCTTCTTGTACCTCATTTGATGTATGGATTATGTTTGGGGTATTCCAGTTTTCTAGGTTAATATCCACTTATTAGTGAGTGCATACCATGAGTCACCTTTTGAGTCTGGGTTACCTCACTTAGTATGATGTTTTCTAGCTCCATCCATTTGCCTAAGAATTTCATGAATTCATTGTTTCTAATGGCTGAATAGTACTCCAGTGTGTAGATATACCACATTTTTTGCATCCACTCTTCTGTTGAGGGATACCTGGGTTCTTTCCAGCATCTGGCAATTATAAATAGGGCTGCTATGAACATAGTAGAGCATGTATCCTTATTACATGGTGGGGAATCCTCTGGGTATATGCCCAGGAGTGGTATAGCAGGATCTTCTGGAAGTGAGGTGCCCAGTTTTTGGAGGAACCACCAGACTGACTTCCAGAGTGGTTGTACCAATTTGCAACCCCACCAGCAGTGGAGGAGTGTTCCTCTTTCTCCACATCCTCTCCAACACCTGCTGTCTCCTGAATTTTTAATCTTAGCCATTCTGACTGGTGTAAGGTGAAATCTCAGGGTTGTTTTGATTTGCATTTCCCTAATGACTAATGAAGTTGAGCATTTTTTAAGATGCTTCTCTGCCATCCGAAGTTCTTCAGGTGAGAATTCCCTGTTTAACTCTGTACCCCATTTTTTAATAGGGTTGTTTGGTTTTCTGGAGTCTAACTTCTTAAGTTCTTTATATATATTGGATATTAGCCCTTTATCTGATGTAGGATTGGTGAAGATCTTTTTCCAATTTGTTGGTTGCCGATTTGTTCTTTTGATGGGGTCCTTTGCCGTACAGAAACTTTGTAATTTTATGAGGTCCCATTTGTCAATTCTTGCTCTTAGAGCATACGCTATTGGTGTTCTGTTCAGAAATTTTCTCCCTGTACCAATGTCCTCAAGGGTCTTCCCCAGTTTCTTTTCTATTAGCTTCAGAGTGTCTGGCTTTATGTGGAGGTCCTTGATCCATTTGGATTTGAGCTTAGTACAAGGCGATAAAGATGGATCAATTCGCATTCTTCTGCATGCTGACCTCCAGTTGAACCAGCACCATTTGTTGAAAAGGCTATCTTTTTTCCATTGGATCCAACCCCATTTTCTACAGTGGAGTATTATACAAATGCTAATGAAACATTACACTTTCAATTCCAATGATAATGTGGCAAACAACATTAGTCCCATCTGGAGAAGTCCTTAGAGTCAACTCCTGTCTCTTGTAACTCTCTTAGGCCTCAATTTGCTCACTGAGCAATAGCAATATATTCATTTTGAAAATGCTTAAATTAAGTGAAATGGGCTTACCCAGTAAAGACTGAGAGGTATATGCATGGGAAGTACTAGATTTCTAGGGCTTCATTCACTCTAGATCAGTTTCAATACCACTGATGCCTGATGTCAGGTAATCGTCATCAGGGCTGTTACATACACTGTATCATATGAAGCACTGCTTCTACTCATTACATAGCAACTGCAATTTTTCTGAGGTTGATGGAAAAAATGATTGAATATACTGTCAAATATCCTCCAGAGAAAAATGGCTTAGCTGGAGCACTGTAATTAATCTTAAAATAAATACTGATCCTCATCTCAGTGTTTTTTGTTATTTCCCACTTCTTATCTCCAGTATCTTTCTGTTTTCCTCTCTGGTTCTACCCTCAACCATCTCCCCCTTCATCTGAACTGGGAAGGGACTCCTACTGTGGAGTAAGTAATTAAACACAGAAGAAGGAGGGATTAAATATAAATATCACCAGAGTTGTTAAATAAATGCTCAAGAAAAAAATTATATGTATTTGTGTGTACATATGTGTATGTGTCCATGTGTGTATGTATATGTGATGTGTATTGGTTCTAGATTATTTGAGGGATTGCATTTTAGAATTACATATGCCCATGATACTCAGATCATGTTTTTTTTTCATTTTAAATTTCTGACATTTTAATTTTATTATAAAAATCCTAACTAATTTAGTATTAACAACAAGTGAGCATAAGCTCGAAAATCTTGACAAACATATATCACTGTACCTTTTAAAATTATTTCTACATTTTACTTTTGCTAACTTCAATTTAATACTTTAGGTACCAAAAGTACTAAGACTAAAATATAATCAGTACTTATACTTTTAATTCTTTTCTATTAAAATGCGAGGAATTGAAAGAAGGAGTATTGCCTACCTCCCGTAATCTTGAGCAAGTGTTGGAATGCTTTAGAGACATTTTTATTAATCATACCTTCAATATAACTGAGAAGGCTTAGCAACTCCTGGGTAGAAGAAAATTATAGGCTTGTAGTTTAAGTGACTTCCATACATTGTTTATGATCAAGTAGTCATACAATCAATCGTACAATGGCAACTGTACTCAGAACACCGTGTAGGAGGCATGCCACTCCAAATTGGTTTTCTTCTAACTCCCCTCACAGGCCATGTGTGCAGTTCACAAAGTCACATCTAAACCATCTACCCCTAAATGAATTATTGTTTGTGTCTACATTGCTATAATGGCTGCTTTTCTCCTACCATTATCCATGTTTTTTTTATTTATTAGATATATTCTTTATTTACATTTCAAATGTTGCCTCCTTTCCTGGCTTCCTCCCCCCCCCAAAAAAAATCCCTTAACCCATCTCCCCTTCCCCTGTTCCCCAATTAACCTACTCCTGCTTCCCTGTTCTGGTATTCCCCTACACTGCAGTATGGAGCCTTCCCAGGACCAAGGGCCTCTCCTCCCCTAGTTTTATTTGTATTTTTTGCTTAATCATAACATAGTCTTCCATTTTTTAACACATTTTAGGTATGTGAAATTTACATTTACAGAAACTTGCCAAAATAGTTTGCATCATCATAGTATTATAAATATGAAAGTGGTTTCTGAAAGGCAATAAAATAATAATTACACAAGGATGTCAAAATATGCATAGACTCCACATCCACTCCTTGTGTATATGGTACCCTCATCTTAAATGAATGTGATAACTAAAACCAATGAGTTAATGACTTCTAAGAAGATGTTTCCCTACAAGAATCATGCTCATTCTTGCATAGACAAAAGTGACACTGATTTCCTAACAACAAAGGCATGATTGTTATGCCATCAGATTGCATTCAAAAGTTCAGTAGATGGCCTTTAATCTATGTGCTTGACCATGTTATTTCTGAACATACTCACAGAATTCTGTTAAAAATTAGATAAAACATGTGCCCTCAATGTATTTCTAGGAATTGTTACCTACTCTCATAGTACTTCAGTATCTGAACATTCTACAATTGTGTTAACTGTTGATAAAATAATTATTATATTTATTTTATGACTTTTAGTGGTGTTTAACTATATTTACATCATTTTCCTCAGCATCTCTTACTGGGGTCCAAGTCCTTTTGATTGATAATTTTGTAAATATTGAGTCATGAAAAACTTATGATTAGCCAACCATACTAGTTATCATTGAGCATATCGGAAACAGTATCAACAGTAAAAATAGAAGCACACCTTTTGTATTACTATGGCTTTAGGTAGTTTAGTTAACTGCCTTGGAATAAAACGATAGAATATTCAGTTCTGCCTCCAGCTATCTGACTTAATATTCATATCTATCTAGTTTCTGGCTAGGAATGGATACAGAAAATGTGGCATATATACACAATGGAGTACCATTCAGCAATTAAAAATAACAAATTCATGAATTTTTTAGGCAAATGGATGGAACTGGAAAATATCATCCTAAGCGAGGTAACACAATCACAAAAGAATACACATGGAATGCAATAATTGATAAGTGATATTAATTAGCCCTGAAGCTCTTAATACTGACGATACAATTAGCATATCAAATGATTCCCATGAAGAAGGAAGAAGAGGGCCCTAATCCTGGAAAGGCTTGATCCAACATTGTAGGGGAGTACCAGGACAGAGAAAAGGGAGGGGGAAAGATAGGAGAATGGATGGAGAGAAGAGGACTTATAGGACATATGGGGGGAAAGGGAAAGCTTTTAGAATGTAAACAAAGAATATAGAAAAAAAGATTCATATTTATCAATGAGACACACTTAGGAGTCATTAGACTGTTTTCAAAGACAAAAATCCCCAATGGCTACATATATGGTATCTTTAAAAAGACTTGAAGTTTCAGGAGAAAATAATTTTTAATTGTTATATTTCTTTTTTAATTGAATATAATCTTCATTAACATTTCAAATGCTAAAAAATTTCCTAGTTTTCCCCCTCCGCAAATATTCCTAAGCCCTCCTCCCACCCCCTGCCTCCAAGTATATGCCCCTCCACCCAACCCACTCCCACCTGCCACCCCACCTCGATTTCCCTTTGTTGGGGCATCTATTTAGCCTTCACTAGACCAAGGACCATTCCTCCAACTGATGCCTGACAAGGTATTCTTCTGCCACATTTTTGGCTGGAATCTTGTGAACCCATTGGTTGATGGTTTAGTCTCTAGGAGTCCTGTGGCATCTGGGTAGCTGACTTCTCCATTGTTGTTGGGATTGCAAGCTGGTAAAACCACTCTGGAAATCAGTTTGGCAGTTCCTCAGAAAATTAGATATAGTACTAACTGAGGACCCAGCTATACCACTCCTGGGCATATACCCAGAAGATGCTCCTACATGCAATAAAGACACATGTTCCACTATGTTCATAGCAGCCTTATTTACAATAGCCAGAAGCTGGAAAGAGCCCAGATGTCCTTCACCAGAAGAATGGATACAAAAACTGTGGTATATATACACGATGGAATACTATTCAGCTATTAAAAACTATGAATTCATGAAATTCTTAGGCAAATGGATAGAACTAGAAAGTGTCGTCCTGAGCGAGGTAACACAATCACAAAAGAACACACATGGTATGCACTCACTGATTAGTGGATGTTAGCCCAAAAGCTCAAAATAAACAAGTTACTATTCACAGACCACAGGAAGCTCAAGAAGAAGGAGGACTGATGTGGGGGTGCTTTGGTTCCTCTGAGAAAAGGAACAAAATACTTAGAGAAGCAATAAAGGAGACAAATGTGGTGGACCAGAGACTGAAGGAAAGGCCACGCAGAGACTGTCCTACCTGGGGATCCATTCTATAAAGAGCCACCAAACCCAAACACTATTATGGTCAACAAGAAGTGCATACCAAAAGGAGCATGTCATGGTTGTCTCTGGAGTGGCCATGTCAGAGACTTACACATACAGAGGTGGATGCTAGCAGCCAACCATTGGACTGGGCGTGATGTCCCCAATGGAGGAGTTGGAGGGCCGTCCGAAGAACAATGATGTTAGGAAAATAATTCTTAAATGTTGCCAATTTCTCCCTTGTTTTCTAGTCTTCACCATGATAATTTATGTCTAAATTCTCTTAGTGAAAGCATTCGGAAGTGTGTGCTAATTAGGATTTACATTAATCACAATATTCTTTACCAAAGTTATCAGACATCCTGTCAGAATTTCCTTCCCTTCCATTTGCCTTCTCCCTCTTCCTTCCCTGTTTGATTTCCCAGCCTCCTCTCTCATGTTTTTCTTCCTTCTTCCCTTCCTTTCCTCTTTCTCCTTCTGTTCTTCCCTCTCCACACCTCTTCCCTTCTTTCCATCCCCCTTCCCTTTCAATTTCTTTATTTCTCTCTCTCTTTCTCCTTTTATTCTCCTCTTCCTCCTTTTGTCCCCAAGCTTGCTCTCTCCATCTTCTCCCCTTACTTCATTCATTTCATTCTCCCTTACCTTCCTTTTTCTTCTGCTCTCGTTCCTTCTTCAGTATCATCTTTCCTGCCTACTTTTCTCACTCTTTTCATTACATCCCATTTCTTTCTTTATCAACCTCTTTCTCTCTTCCTTCCATTCAGTTCTTTCCTCTTTACTCCCTTTTTGCCTGTTTTCTGCCTCCCTAAATTTCATCCTGTGTGCCCCTTTTCTTTTTCCATCTGTCCCTTTTTCTATTTTTTCATTTTCTCCCATGCCACCTTCCTTCTGTCCTTCCTTCATTCTTTCCTTCCTTTCTTAATTCCTTCCTTCCTTCCCTCTGTCCCTCCCTCCTGCTCCCTCCATTTCTTCTTTCTTGAATATCTTTATCATTTCATCCTTTATTTCATCTTCTTGCTCTCTTTCGTTTCCATCTTCCTGACCCTTACACTTGCTCCATCCTATTCTCCTCTCCTACTTTTCTTTTTCTCATACTTCCAACATTGTCATCTTCCTTTCTGCTTTCTTCCATCTCCACTCCTTTCCACTTTTCTCTCTCACTCTCTTTTCTTTGTTAGAATATTAGATTCCTTAGTTTAAAATAAATTAGTAGTTTGAAATGTAACAGAGATCTCTCCTCAGAATTAAATTTTCCAACAATATTAAGCCTTCCATATACTAGACAGTTTTAATTACTCTTATAAAAGTCATGTGGAATCTATGCATTGACTTTTCAGACATGTATTGAAACAGTATTGTATCCTGTGAATGTGTTTATTTTTTATATACAGTTTATTCCATAGCTTCATTTAATGTATGCTATTCTTATTGATGTTTTGTAGATAAAGAAATTGTGGATCATAAAAGGACATTATACAAAGGCAGCAAGTATCGAAGAAGAAACGGTAACTTATGTCTATAATTTTGAGTTTGTCTTCTTAAATACTGTTCTTTAAGGTATTTTAGAAAGTTTAATTTGCAAGTTTCTTCAGAGGATGAGTAATGGCATCACCATCTAAATATAGACTCTCAGCATCCTGATCACTAGCTTTTCGGGGTTATGACACCCTCTTTAACGGTAAATATGCTTGACAATGCAACATAAATAGAACACTGAATAAAAATGTATTTACAGTGACTGGCCTGTATCCAGTTAGTTAATAAACTATTGGCACTCTCTTTTTGTTGTTGTTAATTTTTTGTTCTTTTTTAATTAATTAATTAATTAACACTCCATATTTTATTGCCCCCACCCATGTACTCCCCCCGACTGTTCCACATCCCATACCTCCTCCACACCCCCTGTTTACATGTGGAAGTCCTCACCCCCCCACATGACCTGACCTCTAACCTCCCTGGAGCCTCCAGTCTCTTGAGAGTTAGGTACATCATCTCAGAATGAACACAGACCCAGCAGTCCTCTACTTTATGTATGTTGGGGGTCTCATATCAGCTGGTACATCCTGCCTGGTTGGTGGTTCAGTGTTTGAGAGATCTCAGAGGTCCAGTTTAGTTGAGACTGCTAGTCCTCCTAAAGGATTGCTCTTTTCCTCAACTTCTTTCAGCCTTCCCTAATTCAACAAAAGGTATCAGCCACTTCTGTCCATTGGTTGGGTGAAATATCTGCATCTGACTCTTTCAGCTGCTTGTATGGTCTTTCAGAGGACAGTCATGATAGGTCACTTTTTGTGAGTGCTCCATAGCCTCAGTAATAGTATCAGGCCTTGGGACCTCCCATTGAGCTGAATCCCACTTTGGACCTGTGCTTGGACCTTCTTTTTCTCAGGTTCCTCATCATTTCCATCCCTGTAATTCTTTCACACAAGAACAATGATGGGTCAGAGTTGTGACTGTGGGATGGCCCTCCTTTCCCTGATTTTATGCCCTGTCTTTCTGCTGGTGGTGGACTCTCTAAGTTCCCTCTCCCTACTGTCAGGCATTTCACCTAAGGTCCCTACCTTTGAGTCCTAAGAGTCTTTCATCTCCCAGACCTCTGGTGTATTCTGGAGGTCCCCCCTACCTTCTATCTCCAGAGATTGCCTGTTTCCATTCTTTCTACTAGCCCTCAGGGCTTCATCCTTTTCCCTTATCCAATACCAGATCAGATTGCCCACTCCCCTCCACTCCCCCATCCCCCACCCACTTTCCCTTCTATGTCTCTCCCTCCTAAGTATGGCTGAGGAAATATCCTCCATTGCTGGTAGGATTGCAAACTGGTACAAGAACTCTGGAAATCAATCTGGAGGCTTCTCAGAATATTGGAAACATGTCTACCTGAAGACCCAGCTATACCACTCTTAGGAATATACCCAAAAGATGACCCACCATGCCACTGGGGCACGTGTTCCTCTATGTTCATAGGGGCCTTATTTGTGATAGCCAGAACCTGGTAACAACTCAGATGTCCCATGACAGAAGAATGGATAAATAAAATGTAGTTCATTTATACAATGAAATACTACTCAGCTATTAAGAAGGAGGACATCCTGAGTTTTGCAGGTAAATGAATGGAACTAGAAAATATCATGCTGAGTGAGGTAACTCAGACCCCAAAGGAGATGCATGGTATGTACTCACTAATAAGTAGATGTTAGACAAAATAGAAAAAAGAAAGTACAGAGTACCCAAGATACCGTCCACAGAACTCCAAAAGTCAACCAACTCTCCGTACTCTTAATGAGAAATGTAATTTGTACCAGAACCCATGTTGGGTAGCTTATACCTGCCTATAATCACAGTTCCAGAGGAACATTTATACCATTTATTCTGTCCTCTCTAGGCAGCTCCACAAATGAGTCACACACACACACACACACACCCCACACACACACATACACACATCATCATCATCTTCATCATCATCATCATTATCATCATCATATTTCAAATATTTAACTTTGTTATTACCACAACAGCATCCTGCAATGTAAGTTACAGGACCGGTTCACTGTCATATGATTATTAGGTTTGGTATTGTTTCTTAAACATAAAATCGTTCTTTTAATAAGTTAACTATATTTTTCTCTAAGGGACTGCAGAGAAGCTTAAGAAATAGATAGATGCTATATATTCCACAAAACTTGGTAAAGATTTTAATAAAAGTCATTTTGTATATCCTTATGTCACCTAATTCTATTTGGGGGTGGGGCTAAATCCTAGAGGACATGTGTCATTTGCTCATTCCATCACAGCCAGGGATTTAGATCTTAAGGTATCATTAGTTTGACCTTAATTTAGTCTCTCACTCTGTGACTCTGTCCGTTCCCTCTGGAGTTGTATTGGAGGCACAGAGCAGTGAGATAAGAAGGAAGTTGATGAGCCTGAACAATGCCATAAGATTTCAATTTTTATGTTCTAAAGTGGCATGTCATATACTACTGCATATGTCCTCACATATGCATCAATATGTTTCTTACATTGTCCTATATGGTTCAGAATGTCAGGTACAGTTTTTGTGACCACACCGTAGATAATATAACAGAATGTTATTCATTTGACAGTAAACTCAGTATGAGCAATCAGAGTAATATGGGTAAATCTATAAAATTCACAAGCATGTACACACACATATACACACATGCTCATATACATATGTACATCCACATCTACATATCTGCACATATATATATATATATATACATGCTTATGCAACCACACACACATGCTTGTCCACATATGTACAATCATGAAGAAAGACAGAAATACATATACATATGCATAAAATGTGAAAAACACATGCATAAATATTCATACATGAGAACAAACACACATGTAAAACATATATATAGTATATACATACATGAATATAGATATATTTATACATGTACACATTTCACAAACAAACTCACTCACATAAAATACACATACTTCTTTGCAACATATTCATATGTATTATTATCCAAAATAATAAGTGGTATTGTTTAATTCTTAATATGTGTGTGTCCTAATTTATCTTTTTCACAAAGAATATCTTATATTTTCTTCCATTTTTTTCTCTTTTTGAATCCATCACAATGTACAACAAAAGAAGCCACAGCACACAGTTTTAAATCCAGCTCTGTACTTCCTCTGTGGTAGCTGGCCTTGTGTGCCAGTGACCTCAGTGTTAGCTTTACTATGGATCAGAGCCCAGAGCAGATGGTTGCCATTACCTGGAATTGCTTTTAAAAGTCACCAGGTACCTTGCGGATAAGGATATTCCAGAACTGTTCTCAGAGAACAAGCATGCCATTTTCATTGCCCAGGAGTGGAAATACCAAGGTTAACTTTACTTGTCCCACATTAGATGTGGAAAGTTGCCTTAGTCACAGCCCGTGGCTCACATCTGCACATTGTGAGGTCTCTAATCAGGACTTGTGTAGTCCTGATGGTCCAATATTAGCTGAGATTTTAATAAAGAGACTCACTAGTTGCTACCTAAGTGTTCAAGCACAACACAAAAGTTTTTCCAAGCCACCTGAGAAACATTCATTTTTATTGTAAAGACTTTCTGTATATGCTATAAATTTTCTCCACCCACCCACTCTCTTTTCTTGTGCCATTATTATTGCTCTTCCTACTACTCACACAATCGCCATGATTATAAGGACCATTTTCCTGAAAATGCTGTTCAGGAAATGTATTTGCATTCATTAGTCCATTAATTCCTACTCAAGTAATCAAGGTAGATAATTTGCACTATCTCTGAATAAAGACATGGAGGTCACTTGCATATCCAGCAGGTTATAGTCACAGATTTAAAACATATGTCCATTAGGTATGAATTGTCTACAACTGTATACCATTTCACATGTTTTTATATCAAGGAAAATATTTCTCACTGTGACCTTCAGACTTTGGTGGTTGATAGAAAATCAATACACCAGAGGAATGCATTCATATAGTATTTTAGGAAACAGATCCTGAGAAGATAATTTATATTCTCAAATCCATTGTTGTATTTTGATAACCTACATACAATATAGTATTTATTATTATATATTTCACCGATAAAAATTAAAGAACCTTATGTTTTCTGGACACCAATTAGAGGATATAAGAGACCTGATTTTGCCTTATTTCAGAACAATGTTAGGGCAGGGTTTCCGAATCACCTGTTTAATGTACACAAAAGAAATTTACACAGCGGTTGGTCACTTTGACTCACTGGAGCGTTACACATCCTGACCAGATTTCAAAGAAAATGAAGGCAAAGGAGGTTCTTAGAAGAAAAATTTAAGTGTCAACCTGGTACCTCAGTAGTATTATATATTCTAATAAAGATCCTGATTCTATTTTGCCTACTGGCAAAAGAGGGATTTGAAGTGATTTTTGGCAAAGTATTCAGTGCACAAGACAATGGACAATGTGTCCTTCCCATTTTTCTATTAATTTGGAGAAAATAAAATTCATTTGTAATAACAGTGTCTTCTTAAACTGGAAACCTAATAAGTCACTCCCAGATTACTTCATGGTTGACAGAAAATTATTTCATAGCATGGAATAAATCATTACAAAGTCTAGCAACAAAGAGATTTTTCTCATCCTCATCTATAATCTGAAATGTAGCATTTGCAGGTGATTATACTTGAGGTGTGGCTAATGTTGAACCATGTTTACATTGGCTACATTAGCTTTGAAGTAAGCATGTCTCTCTCTCTCTCTCTCTCTCTCTCTCTCTCTCTCTCTCTCTCATTTAATGTAGGGTCACTAAATATGTTTGTATGTGTTTGTATGAATATCCATGTGCGCTACACACAGGTGGAGGTCAGAGGAGATGTTTGATATCCTACTCTACTGATTAGCAGATTATTCTTTTGGGGATGGATTTCTTAATAAACCTGGAGTTTGATGTTTACTCTCTGGGCAGACTGGATATAAAATCCTTTCAGTTTTTTTGTTTGTGTCTCTTCCTCCTCGCAGCACTGGATTTGCAGTTGTGCAAAGTTTTAAGAGACTGTACTAGACTCAATCCTAGGACCACATGTAGATGCAGTGATTGCTCTTAACAAGAGACCCATTACTCTAGCTGCTTGCAGTGAAATTTTAAGGTAAAAAACTGGAATGTTTTGTTTCTAGATGTTTTGTTGAATCCATATATAAAATGATTGTTCTTTGAAAAGTTAGCCACTTAGAAATTAGAATTACACTTAAATTTTTGATTGTGAGCCCTGTAGCTCAATTGACATCAGAGAGGCATCTTCCAGTAGCTGATAGAAGTAGATGCAGAAACGCATAGTCAAATATTAGACAGAACTCAGGGAATCCTGCAGAAGAGGGAGGAAAGGTTGTTGGAACCATAGAGAAAAATGACACCAGGAGCACAGGGCCACAGAATCAAGTAAGCAAGACTCATTGGCACCCCAGAAGTAAGTCTGCACAAAGTCTACTGCATGCATGCTGTGGTTGTATAGCTTGAAGCTTTTGTGCATCTCTGAAGAGTGGAAGAAGTAGCGTCACCAACTATTTTTCCTGCTCTTGGGATCCTTTTACTACTACTGGGTTTTTATGCTCAGTCTTGATAGTCTTAGTTCATCCTGTTATGTCACGTTCTTTCGATATTCTTGGGAAGCCTGTTCTTTGCTGAAGGTAAATGGAGGGGCAGTGAATCTGGGTGAAAGGGGAAGTGAAGAAGGGTTAGAAGGAGTGGAATTAGGGGAGCCTAATGGATGATCTATTTTTATGAGTAAAAATAATTACAGAAACAAATGTAAGAGAGAATATATAACCTTTGCCCTCAGTCAGGTGGGTCTGCCAGCCACCGTAATTCCCAGACAGGACTATGGAGCATAAGTAAATCTTTTACCCCAGTCTAGTCAATCTTAATAAATTGAAAGGGAGGAATTGTGCTCTCCCTCCCAGCCTTTGAGAGGGAATTTCAGACCTCAATGTTAGCTACTACTTCCCACCTAGGGTGGAGCTCCCATCCACTGTTCTTCAAGGAACTGCAGTTTCCTGAGTGGGACCAGCCACATGCTGAGCAAACACACCTGTTTTTCTCATGAGTTCCCAGCCTTTGGGGGAAGGGTCCCTCCCCCCCCTTTAAATTTGGAGCTCCCCATTAAACATCAAGCCTTGATCAGAAAACTTGTCTTGGCTTCTTATTTCTCTCAAAAGCCTGTTCTATTTCAGCCCCAGCTTTCCTTCCAGGTGTCCTTGGTTCCCTTCTACTTTTGCAGCTACAGCAGTAGAATTATAATATGAGAAGAAATTTGAGATTTCCTTTTTTTCTCAAAATTTATTTTCAATTAATTATGCTATTGCTAGTAGATCATAACATGTATCACTAATTTAGTTTCTATCATTAAAGATAGTTAAAATTCTTTGTTTACATTCCAAATGTAAACAAAGAACATAGAAAATAAAAAGATAGTTAAAAATAATAAATTAATAAATTTTCCTATATTTTTGTGGATTATTATTCCATATGTGTGTGTGGCTGTGTTTGTGGCTATATGTACACACACACACACACACACACACACACACACACACACACTCATTAAGTCAAAATATAATCAATTTAGAAATATCATGTTCTTGATATTCTAGATTCTTTGTTTTATTGTATGACTGTATTAAAATGAGGATAGATAAAAATTAAACACACACACATATATAAAATCTCTCTACATTTTGTATTTCAGTTAAACAGAAACATAAAAGCTTATGATATTTCGATTCATTAGTTCTGCCTTGTTTGGGTTAGTTTGAGTAAAGATTGAGTCTCTAGCTGTTCAAAGTTTTAAAGATCAATATATTGGAGCTGTTGCTGAAAATACTAAATCTCAATTAATGGAGCAAAAATATCAGAGTTTTTGGAGAGTGCAAACAAGGTGGTAGGATAGTCCATCATGTCCTCATTAACTGTCATTAACAGAATCATGACTGAAGATTGTAAGATGCCTCAGTGATTTTCATTAGAGAATGGGACAAGAAAGATAAGCCCTTAGGACTATAGCCTAGTCTGAAACTTTTTACATGTATGTAAAGGAACACTTTCAGATTTCTACTTTAATTTTGTTGGGGCATATGGCAATTGATGAAGTTCAAATCTTTGTAATGATTTTCTGTTTTATTAAGCCAACCACAGAGGATTCATCATTTCTTTTCAGGACATGAGGGGTGGTGATCTGTGACTCATCTCTGTGGTTTCACGAGATATTTGAGACATATGACCCTTATCCTTGACGGTGATAGAAGCTAAAAGCTTCCATATAGTGTAGAATTCATCTTACTGTTTCCTGTTTCTTGCAGACTGAGTTTTGTTAACAGCTTAGTAGAGTTAACCTATCTTTCTCATATATAGAAAGGCATGAAATGGTTGGAAACAGATTAATTTATGTCAGCCCCTTGAAAAGAAAAGAATAAAGAAGAGCAGCAATTTCTAGATGTGAGGCATGTAGGAAATAATGTTTTCTGGTACATTGGTCAAGATTTTTCCAATTTTCAGTTATTTTTTTATTTTATAGAAAAGCATTGAGGATAGACAGATTACAAGTAAGCTTTACTGAATTTAATGACTCTAAAAAGAAAGAATCTTGAATTCCATTTAAGCATTCCTCCATTAGAATTTTAAGATTCTAATTGGGTTCCCACAATGAGTTATTTCATACCAGTTACCAACAGTTGACAGTGTGGCTTAGAACTGAACATTTTTTAAACATATCAGATTAGTCTTTATATGTTTAATAAAGGCTCTTGGAAAAGACACTGAGAAAAGTAATTTGAGCACAATGTGGATTATTTGAATCTGCTTCCCATTATAAAACATTTTCAGAGACCATTAGAGGAAAAATGGGGGATTTACACTGCAGTAGATGAACAGCCATAGGCTCAAAGTCAATCTTTTAAAGCCAGTCGTGGAATTTCATATTCCCTTTCATACAATAGTCTTTAGATCTTTTGTTTAACATGAACTAAGCAAGATGCACGGATGTGTGAGCCACAGAGAATCCTTCCGTTTTTTACTGTGCCCTCTAACTGTACACTTCTCTCATGCTTTGCTCAGCATCTTGACAAAAGTGTGGTGCAGCCCATCCAGGTAGTGCACTTCCCTCCCAAAGCACACAGGAGTACCCCCACTCCTCTAATACTTGCTTAGAATTCCATAATCCATGTCTTAATTGTGTAGATAGAAAGGGTGAACTCTCTCTGCCACACGTCTGGCCTCTGGGCAACAGACCATCAAGTCCAATGTTAACAAACTTTGCAAATTGAGATTCAAAAATTACATTCTTAATGTCTCAAATGGCTCTAGAATAAATGAATACAGAGTGAAAAGGGATTACCTTTCAGATCCCAAAAGGGGGGAAATGAATGTTTTAAAACTCTAATCAAAATGACAAATATTTTAAAAACATTACTAGCTAGACACCTTTTTAGAGAGGGGGACCAACCAAGCAATCAAGTGAGTTATGATATTGAAAAAGACAGAGCTAAAATAGAAAACAGGATAATTTCAATCTATCAGACAATTGCAAGGTTGCTCTTATATCTTTGGAATTTAACTCACTGCTCAGGGAAGAACATTGGAAAGAAGTTGTTGATTGGAAACATAATTTTGCCCCTGCTGGCCTGGATGTTTTGGAGGAAAGAACCATTTGCTTCTAACTCTGTCAATGTTTAAATACCTGACAAAATGATGAAGATTAAAAAACCAATGCTATTTCCAAAGTGGTTGCACCATCTTGCAATCCCACCAGCAGTGGAGGAGTGTTCCTCTTTCTCCACATCCTTGCCATCACCTGCTGTCTCCTGAGTTTTTGACCTTAGCCATTCTGACTGGTGTGAGGTGAAATCTCAGGGTTGTTTTGATTTGCATTTCCCTAATGATTAATGATGTTGAACATTTCTTAAGGTGTTTCTCAGCCCTCCGAAGCTCTTCATGTGAAAATTCTTTGTTTAGCTCTGTACCCCACTTTTTTTATTCAATATATTTTTATTTACATTTCAAATGATTTCCCCTTTTCTAGCCCCCCACTCTCCGAAAGTCCCATAAGCCCCCTTCTCTCACCCTGTCCTCCCACCCACCCCTTCCCACTTCCCAGTTCTGGTTTTGCCAAATACTGCTTCACTGAGTCTTTCCAGAACAAGGGGCCACTCCTCCTTTCTTCTTGTACCTCATTTGATGTGTGGATTATGTTCTGGCGGTTCTTCAGAAAACTGGGCATGACACTTCCTGAGGACCTTGTTATACCACTCCTGGGCATATATCCAGAGGATTCTTCTGCATGCAATAAGGACACATGCTCCACTATGTTCATAGCAGCCATATTTGTAGTAGTCAGAAGCTGGAAAGAACCCAGGTGTCCTTCAATGGAGGAATGGATACAAAAAATGAGGTATATTGACACAATGGAGTACTATTCAGCCATTAGAAACAATCAATTCATGAAATTCTTAGACAAATGGATGGAGCTAGAGAACATCATACTAAGTGAGGTAACCCAGTCTCAAAAGATCAATCATGGTATGCACTCACTGATAAGTGGATATTAGCCTAGAAACTGTGAATACCCAAGACATAATCCACAAATTAAATGATGTCCAAAAAGAATGGAGGAGTGGCCCCTGGTTCTGGAAAGACTCAGTGCAAGAGTATAGGGGAATTCCAGAACAGGGAAGCAGGAAGGGGTAGATGGAGGAATAGAGGGAGGGAAGAGGGCTTATGGGACTTGCGGGGAGTGGGGACCCAGAAAAGGGGAAATCATTTGAAATGTAAATAAAAAATATATCAATAAAAAAACCAATGCTATTAAAATCTATCTCTCTAGAAATTTGTACAGAAGAAAGGAATGGAGGAAAGAGGAGGAAAGTGGAGGCAATGTGTCTGTTAAGACAAATTCAATTGAAAAATAAGAATAAAAAATCTTGTGGTAACCGGAAGCCCATGGGCATTTAAAAGTCCATTATATGAGCCTTTATTTTTTAATCAGACAAACGATGTAGGTAATGAAGAGACAAATACATTATATAAAATACATGCACATTTTGAACATACAACAGATTACTGTTTTCCTGAACTTTCTATGCTGCCATATGATTACAACATATTTTAAAACCACCCTGGTCACCTCTGCTTCTCATCCCTCTATGTGCCCACAGAAGGGTTCTGTATTTTAAAAAGGGATTTGACTGAGAGTATGCATCTGATTCTCAGCTTCATTATCAAATACAGTGAACTACCTGACCTAAAAATTAAAATACTAAGAAATGAAGCAAATATACAAACAAACAAACAAAAAATATAGTCCTTTCAATTCTCTAGATAAATATATGTCATTTTGTTATCATTGCAATGAACATTATTTTCATAATATTTTGAAAATAGGGCATGCTCATTAATCTGATATTAGGTTGGTGGAAGTATCTTTTGATTCTAATTGTCAGCAATGTTGCAGTACACTCATCTCTGAGGACTGATTGTCCTAGGTCACTGTGATATAGCCACAGTCTTGTGTGCATGCTGCCTGTGAGGGAAGGTTGATGTGCAACAGAACAGAAAAGCAGATACACAGTCACAGTATCCTGTGTAGTAGGGGCATCTCTGCGTGTGGCCTTTGTAATTGTGTTGATGCTAAAGAAGTTTGATAAAGTCTCTGACCCTACTCCTGAGGAATTGGTATGGTGTGTGGCTTCTTTCTAAGGGTCTGAGTTAGGGTATGATGGTCAAGAGCAGAAAGGTTATCTGACTTATGTTGCTGTGACCCCAAGAATGAAATAAATGAAAACCTAGTCAGTAAGAAGGAGTTTATCTTTTTAGTGTGAATCTTACTTCTTCGCATGTCAACACCATCCCATGATGATATGTTTCTCCATTTACTTCTACTTATTCTTAATTGTCTAATTTTAATTACTATGCAAAATAATAGATTTCATTATTCATTTTCAGAATTCTTTGTCTATTGAGCTTCCTTTTCCAAACCATTGCTGGACCACTTGTCTCCCTGGGCATCCCCTTCTCTGCTTCTATGCCATAGCATTTCTGGGACAAGCCAAGCTGTAGGTAAGACTATGAGACCAATATGAACTCTCTGAAACAAGCAGAAACCACGCAAGCTGTCTGGAAAAAGTTTAAAGCAAATGAGTCACTTGGGAAGGATACTTTCCATCCCTTATTGCTGTCAGCAGGCAGTGCAGTCGCTCCATAATCCCATCTTTTGTGGACTGTCTTACAGGGGTGGGCTTAAAGTTAAATACAAACAGCAGCTTCCAATACTTAGACACTTGTTTACCAGCTATGCTGCTGTTTGGCATGTGTGTGTGGCTACTTCAGGAGAAGAGATCTCAGGCTTATTGTCTATTCTATTTCAAGCACAAGTTCTGTGTTTTGGCCCCACTGAGATGTAATTTGTGCCTAAAAGCAACCGAAGGTCAATGACAGAAGGTAGTCTCTCAAACCAATGGCCCAAGTGAACCCTTCATTCAATGAATTGCTTTTTCTACCTATTTTGTCACAATGATGAGAAAGTAATCAATTCACTTAAAATATTAAAGATGTTTAATAATGCTATATATAACAAAACAATATAATTCTTGAGGTATTTTACTATAAATTGAGTAAAGATATACACTTGCATAATCAATATATGCAGATATTAGGATTGATTTATAACAGGTTGATATAAGAATTCAAAGTTCAGAAAATATTTCTCTAAAATTTCCTGGCTTGTAAAATATTGGGTAGCATAAAAACATTAAGCTATGTTAAAATGAATCTTTAAATTTTAAGTGTGTCTTTGCATGGCTATTTTAGGTTTTTATTCAATGTGTGTCTTTTCAGATAGCTTTGACAATTATACCTTGGGATGGAGAGATGGCTCATAAGTTAAGAGCACTGACTTCAGCTCTTCCAGAGATCCTGAGTTCAGTTCCCAGAAAACGCATGATAGCTCAAAACCTTCTATAATGGGATCTAATGCCATCTTCTGGTGTATGTGAAGTCAGTGACAGTGCACTCCAATACATAGAGTGAATAAATCTTTTTAAAAGGGGAAAATTATGTCTAGAGTTAATTTTTCTTTTTTTTTATTCGATATAATTTATTTACATTTCAAATGATTTCCCTTTTCTAGCCCCCCCACTCCCCGAGAGTCCCGTAAGCCCCCTTCTCTTCCCCTGTCCTCCCACCCACCCCTTCCCACTTCCCCGTTCTGGTTTTGCCGAATGCTGTTTCACTGAGTCTTTCCAGAACCAGGGGCCACTCCTCCTTTCATCTTGTACCTCATTTGATGTGTGGATTATGTTTTGGGTATTCCAGTTTTCTAGGTTAATATCCACTTATTAGTGAGTGCATACCATGATTCACCTTTTGAGTCTGGGTTACCTCACTTAGTATGATATTCTCTAGCTCCATCCATTTGCCTAAGAATTTCATGAATTCATTGTTTCTAATGGCTGAATAGTACTCCATTGTGTAGATATACCACATTTTTTGCATCCACTCTTCTGTTGAGGGATACCTGGGTTCTTTCCAGCATCTGGCAATTATAAATAGGGCTGCTATGAACATAGTAGAACATGTATGCTTATTACATGGTGGGGAGTCTTCTGGGTATATGCCCAGGAGTGGTATAGCAGGATCTTCTGGAAGTGAGGTGCCCAGTTTTCGGAGGAACCGCCAGACTGCTTTCCAGAGTGGTTGTACCAATTTGCAACCCCACCAGCAGTGGAGGAGTGTTCCTCTTTCTCCACACCCTCTCCAACACCTGCTGTCTCCTGAATTTTTAATCTTAGCCATTCTGACTGGTGTAAGATGAAATCTTAGGGTTGTTTTGATTTGCATTTCCCTAATGACTAATGAAGTTGAGCATTTTTTAAGATGCTTCTCCGCCATCCGAAGTTCTTCAGGTGAGAATTCTTTGTTTAACTCTGTACCCCATTTTTTAATAGGGTTGTTTGGTTTTCTGGAGTCTAACTTCTTGAGTTCTTTATATATATTGGATATTAGCCCTCTATCTGATGTAGGATTGGTGAAGATCTTTTCCCAATTTGTTGGTTGCCGATTTGTCCTCTTGATGGTGTCCTTTGCCTTACAGAAACTTTGTAATTTTATGAGGTCCCATTTGTCAATTCTTGCTCTTAGAGCATACGCTATTGGTGTTCTGTTCAGAAACTTTCTCCCTGTACCGATGTCCTCAAGGGTCTTCCCCAGTTTCTTTTCTAGTAGCTTCAGAGTGTCTGGCTTTATGTGGAGGTCCTTGATCCATTTGGATTTGAGCTTAGTACAAGGAGACAAGGATGGATCAATTCGCATTCTTCTGCATGCTGACCTCCAGTTGAACCAGCACCATTTGTTGAAAAGGCTATCTTTTTTCCATTGGATGTTTTCAGCCTCTTTGTCAAGGATCAAGTGGCCATAGGTGTGTGGGTTCATTTCTGGATCTTCAATCCTGTTCCATTGATCCTCCTGCCTGTCACTGTACCAATACCATGCAGTTTTTAACACTATTGCTCTGTAGTATTGCTTGAGGTCAGGGATACTGATTCCCCCAGATTTTCTTTTGTTGCTGAGAATAGTTTTAGCTATCCTGGGTTTTTTGTTGTTCCAGATGAATTTGATAATTGCTCTTTCTAACTCTGTGAAGAATTGAGTTGGGATTTTGATGGGTATTGCATTGAATCTGTATAGTGCTTTAGGCAAAATGGCCATTTTAACTATATTGATTCTACTGATCCATGATCATGGGAGGTTTTCCCATTTTTTGAGGTCTTCTTCTATTTCCTTCTTCAGAGTCTTGAAGTTCTTGTCATACAGATCTTTCACATGTTTGGTAAGAGTCACCCCAAGATACTTTATACTGTTTGTGGTTACTGTGAACGGGGTCATTTCCCTAATTTCTTTCTCAGCCTGCTTATCCTTTGAGTATAGGAAGGCCACTGATTTGCTTGAGTTGATTTTATAACCTGCCACTTTGCTGAAGTTGTTTATCAGCTGTAGGAGCTCTCTAGTGGAGTTCTTTGGGTCACTTAGGTAGACGATCATGTCGTCTGCAAATAATGATAGTTTTACTTCTTCCTTTCCAATTTGTATCCCTTTGACCTCCTTATGTTGTCGAATTGCCTGAGCTAGTACCTCAAGTACAATATTGAAAAGATAAGGAGAAAGGGGGCAGCCTTGTCTGGTCCCTGATTTCAGTGGGATTGCTTCAAGTTTCTCTCCATTTAGTTTGATGCTGGCTACCGGTTTGCTGTATATTGCTTTTATTATGTTTAGGTATGGTACTTGAATTCCTGTTCTCTCCAAGACTTAAAGCATGAAAGGATGCTGAATTTTGTCAAATGCTTTTTCAGCATCCAATGAAATGACCATGTGGTTTTGTTCTTTGAGTTTGTTTATGTAGTGGATTGTATTGATGGATTTCCGTCTATTGAACCAACCCTGCATTCCCGGGATAAAGCCTACTTGATCATGGTGGATGATCGTTTTGATGTGTTCTTGGATTCGGTTGGCAAGAATTTTATTGAGTATTTTTGCATCGATGTTCATAAGGGAAATTGGTCTGAAGTTCTCTTTCTTTGTTGGATCTTTTTGTGGCTTTGGTATCAGCGTAATTGTGGCTTCGTAGAAGGAATTGGGTAGTGTTCCTTCTGTTTCTATTTTGTGGAATAGTTTGAAGAGTATTGGTGTTAACTCTTCTTTGAAGGTCTGGTAGAATTCTGCACTGAAGCCATCTGGTCCTGTGCTTTTTTTGGTTGGAAGACTTTCTATGACTCCTTCTATTTCTTTAGGCATTATGGGACTGTTTAGATGGTCTAGTTGGTCCTGATTTAATTTTGGTATTTGGTATCTGTCAAGGAAATTGTAATGACTACAATACCTACTGTTTTTCTAATTTACTTAGAAAAATAACACCATAAAAGCATAGCCCTCTAGAATATTTATCTAGGGTATGGGAGCATAGAATTTATTTGAAAGGTCATGAGAATAAATGCATAGATTTTACATTGAGTACAGTTCCCAAAGAATATGGTGTACAATAGTATCAGAAACGTTGAAAAATATCACCTATATCTGTGAGATATCCTGCATTCAATAAATGGCAGTAATTGTTCTGATTTTCCTAGATTTGTGTAAATCAGCAAATGGAGGTAAAAATTCCTGAGGTCACACAGCTGCTACATTACAGACATGAAATTTAAACCAAGGAGAGGCTAGGAAGAATTTCTATTTTCTAGTCTTACAATTAGTAACTATACAATTTGAACAAATGTTAGACTTTGTTCCAGAAAAAAAGCAGTAGGAAATAATAGTAAATCTATTTAGAATAATAGCCACTGTTATAGAGCTGAGAGAGGCTGTCCAAGCACAAAACAAATGAAAAATAAATAAATAAAGGTTTTAATGCAGACAGATTGGTAACATGGTTCATTTAAATGCACACAGAAGCATGAAATAACTATTTTGTATATAATTTAAAAGCTTTTAACAGTTTACAGTTTTGTGGATAATCTAGGTATTAAAATAAAGCAGATAATGGAACAAAGGAATGAAAAGACGCCAAATACACACATACATGCACAGAAACCATAACCACATGCATGATTTATGCTTCATATAAAAATTATAAGGCCCCACTTCCTCTCTAAAGAAAAGACAGGAAAGTCACATGCAAAAGCACTCTTAATCAATAATGCTATAGGTTCATGTTACAATAAAGATAATGCAAATTATTCAATCACAAAAAGGATGTAAAATTACATTATTGAGAAAAGGAAGGGAGTTAGTGCTCACCACTTGTGCCCTCCCCACTGTCCACCAATCCTCTGAAATCATGGAAGGGTCCTAGCAAATGGTGAGCTCATGAGAAAGCACACCTAGCTGCCACTTGTAGAAACATTAATGTCATTAAAAATTAAGCCTCAACCCCCCCCCCAAAAAAAAACAACAAAACCAAAAAACAAAACAAAACAACAACAAAACAGAACTGGAGACTGTTAATCAGAAGTACTCCAGCCAAGTGCAGCCTAGCTTTTCCTTCTATTGTCCCAATAGTGAGGACAGCTGTGACAGCAATAAGACCAAACTTAGTTCCTTCAAAAAGAGTGAAAACCAACAATGATGACTTTTTTTCTCTATATAATTAAACAGCTGTGGTTATACAATGAACAGAAAAAATTTTTAAGCCTTTTGTTTTTTTTTTGTTTGTTTGTTTGCTTGTTTGTTTTTAAAGGAAGAACTTCTACCTGCATTCCTAGATGCCTGCCAGTACCAGGAACAAACAAGTAAGGACCTCAATTCCCCACACTGCCCTGCTTACCAGGTTCCCCTGGGGCAAACCAAGCAGCAGGAAACTATGTGAGTGTTTGCTTGCACACTTTGTCTTTATTCCTGACATCATGCAAGCACCAAGGTCATCCATATAGGAGCATGCCCTAGGAGCCTAGGTCCCGTTAGTGTACATACAGTAGTGGTGAACTGTTCCCTAGCCCTGGCCCTCCATTTTCTGGACATCAAATCTGCTTGCCTTCCCTGAGGCATCACCAAGGATAAGGAGATAAACCATACCTTCACCTGCCACATGCCTGCCAAAGCATGCTAAAGTAAACCCAACAGGGGTAAACCATACCACTTCTCTGTGCTCCATTTTCCATTCCACAAATCTACATCCATGCCAGAAGATCTGCCAACACAAGGGATAACAAGATGGCTAAAAGTCACTGAAACACCCAAGAAAGATGAGAGAAAACCAGTAGATAGGCATGGTCCCAGTTGATGGATGTGATCACCCCCACATCTCAAAAATTTTGAAGCAGAATTGTGTCGAAAGGAAACATGGAGACAAAAAAAAAAGGAGCACAGACTGAAGGTAAGGCCATCCAAAGACCTCCCTACCTGAGGACCCATCCCATCTGAGATATCAAACCTTGACACTACTGCTGATTCCAAGAAGTGCTTGCTCAGAGGACCCTGGTATAGATGTTCCCTGAAAGGCTTTGCCAGTAGCTGACTATTATAGATGCAGATACTCACAGCTAACCATTGAACTGAGCCTGGGGACCGCTTGGAAGAGCTAGGAGAAGGACTAAAGTACCTGAAGAGGATTGTAACCCCATAGGAAGAACAAAAATATCAGCTAACAAGACCTCACAAAGTTCTCTGGGACTAAACTACTAACCAAAGAGTGTAAAGACATGGGCCCAGGGCTCCAGACTACATATGTAGCAGAGGACTGCCTTATCAGACATCAATGGGAGGGCTGTCCCTTAGTCCAGTGGAGGCTTGATGCCCCAACATAGGGGAAAGCTAGAGTGGTGAGGGTTGGTGTGTGGAGTAGTATACTCTTAGAAACAAAGGAGATGGGGGTTGGAATGAGGATTTTAAGGGGGGGGCGACCAGGAAGGGGCATAATAGTTGAAATGTAAACAAAAATAACCAAAAATACATATACAAGTAAATAAGCAAATAAATAAAAATTTTAAAAGAACACAATCAACAAGAGCATGGAAATATGATACAACCAGAGACAGCTATCTTACAATAGTAAGACCCAGAAATCCTAACTGAGTTGGAAAAAATACCTTAAATTTAATTTTGTGAAGATGATGGAGGCGTTTAAAGAGGAAATGAGTTAATGCCTTAATGAGATACAGGAAAATATAAACGAACAGGTGAAGGAAATGTATAAACATGTTCAAGACCTGAAACTAGAAATAGAAGAAATAAAGAAAGTAGAAAGTGAGGGAATCCTGGAGATGAAAAACCTGGGGAAGAGAACAGGAAAGACATATGCAAGCATCACCAATGTAACACAAGATATGGGAGACAGAATCTCAGGCATAAAATGTACAACAGAAGAAATATACACATTGATCAAAGAAAATGTTAAATCTAAAATAATTTTGACAAAAATACAACCTGGAAATATGTGGCACTATGAAAGGACCAAACCTTTTAAAAAAGTAGAAATAAAAGAATGAGAATCTTTGTAGCCTCAGGGCTCAGAAAATATTTTTAACAAAATTTTGGAAGAAAAAGTCCCCAGCCTAAAGGAAGAGATGTCTATAAACATACAAGATGATTATAGTACACCACAAATTGCTACAAATTGTAGCAGAAAAGGATTTCTCACCACACAAAAATCAAAACACTAAATGTACAGAAAAAAGAAATAATACTAAAGGCTATAAGGGAAAAAAAACAAGTACCATATAAGGCACACCTATCAGAATAACACCTGACTTCTGTATAGAGACTCTAAAAGCCTGAGGAAATAGATGACTTTCACTCTCTAAGAGACCACAAAAAGAAATAAATTATCCAACACTAGTCACACACACACACACACACACACACACACACACTACCACCACCATCAAAATAACAGGAATTAACAATTACTGGACATTAATTTCTTTCTGCATCAATAGACTCAAGTCCCTAATTAAAAAATACAGGCTAATAGAGTGGATTAAAAAAAAACAAAAAACAAAAACAGACAGGATCTATCATTGTGCTGCATAATATAAGAATCATAGAATCATGCTTTAACTGCAAAGATAGACATTGTCTCAGAGAAAGGGTTAGAAATAGGTTTGCAAAGCAAAAGGGCCCAAAAAGAAACCTGGAGTAACCATTCTCATATCTGGAAAAAAATTCCTTCAATAAAAATTAATAAAAAGGGAGAGCAAAAAGTCTCTTCATAGTTATCAAAGGAAAAATCCATCAAAATTACATTTTAATTCTGAATATATATATATATATATATATATATATATATATATATATATACACTCCAAATGAAGAGCACTACATTTGTAAAAGAAAAATTACTAATGTTTAAAACACACATTGAAACTGCACAAATTAATAGTGAGAGACAGCAATACCCCACTCTTACCCTGGACAGAAAATAAACAAAGAACGAATGAAATAAACAGACATTATAAATCAAATGGAACCACCAGGTATTTACAAATATCTGGTTTTATTCGCACCTCAAGGAACCTCCTTGAAAATGGAGCACGTAGTTTATAACAAAGCAAGTCTCAACAAATACAAGAAAATTGAAATAATTCCCTGTATCTTATCAGATCACTATAGATTAGAGCTGATTCTTAACAACAAAAGAAAGCCTACAAACTCATGGAAACTGAACAAATCTCTACTCATGGCTATTGGGTCAAGGAAGAAAAAAGTTAAAGACATTCTAGTATTCAATGAATCAGATGACACATCATATCCATACTTACGGGACACAATGAAACCAGTGCTAAGAGGAAAGATCATAGCACTAAATACGTCATAAAGAAATAAGAACGTTCTCATACTTGCAACATAAAAGAACAGCTGTATGATTTAGAACAAAAAGTAGCAAACACACTGGAGGAAAGAACTGTAGGAAATAATTAAACTCAGAGTTAAAACCAATCAATAGGAACAAAGAGAACAATAAAAAGAATCAATAAACTCAAGAGCTCGATCTTTGAGAAAATAAAGAAGAAAAAAACCTTTGCCAAACTAAATAAAAGGCAGAAAGAATATCCATATTAACAAAAACAAAAAGGGGGACATAACAAGAGATAGGATGGAAATAGAGAGAATCATTCAGTCTTACTTCAAAAAATGTGTATGCCATGAACTAACTGGAAAATCTAACTAAAGCTACACTTTCCCTGATACCTAATCCACATAGACTCAACAAAGAAAGAATTTGAGACCCGTTTCCCATATGAACATTGATGCAAATGTACTCAATAAAATACTTGCAAACTGAATCAAAAACATCATCCACCATAGTCAAATAAGCTTCATCCCAGGGTTGTAGAAATTGTGAAGCTTAAGAAAATCCATTAATATATTCTACCCTATAAACAATCCAAAGGAAAAAAACATGATTATTTCATTAGATGCTGAACAGGCTTTGAAAAATTCAAACACTTATTTATGATAAAAAACTTGGAGAGCTAAGGGATACAAGGCACATAACTAAACACAGTAAACATAATAAACAGCAAGCCACTAGCCACTTCTGGGAATATTCCCAAGAGATGCCCCATCATACCACAAGGCAAGTTGCTCACCTATGTGCATAAAATCTTTATCTCTAATGGCCAGAAATGGAACCAACCTAGCTGTCCCTAAACCAAATAATGGATGAAGAAAATGCAGTTCTTATATGAAGTCAAATAATAAATACTCAGCTATTCAAACCAATGATATCATGAAATTTTCAGAAAAATGGATGAAACTACAAAATATCATTCTGAGTGACATAACACAGACCCAAAAGGACATCCATATTATGCCCCCCTTATAAGTGTGTATTAGCCATAAAGGACAGGTTACCCAAGATATAATTCACAAAGCTAAAGAAGCTAAATAGGAAGGAGGTCCCAAGGTAAGATGCTTTAATCTTGCTCAGAAGAGGAAATAAACTAGACTTGGTGGTAGATAGAGGGAGAGAACTGGGTAGTAGAGGGTGTGTGGAGGGTAACAGAGGGATCAAATGTGGGGATGACTAAAGAGAGAGAACTGGAATTGGTGGGGGGGTCTTCTCTTGGATGAGCTAGGAAACTATATCAATGGAAACTCCCAGGAATGTGAGGTGAGGGTGACTGCAACTCCTAGAAAAAGGAGATATGGAACCTTAAATAGCTACCTTTTATAACCAGGCAAGGTTTCCAGTGGAAGTATGGGGACACCAAGCCACCCAAATATCTTTTGATCTACAATTTATCCTGTTTTTAGATATACAGGGATAAAGATGGAACAGAAATTGCTGGGATAGCCAACCAAGGACTGGGCCAGTTTGGGACTATGGCATTAAAGAGATCCCACCTCTGAAAAGCCACAGGTATTTTGAATCATCATTAAACCAGATTATCTTGGTAGTGCTATAATCAGAACAATCTACATTTTTTCTTCTATCCCAAAGTTTCCAATGTAGTTCTGTGGTAAATATTTTTCTAGTTCTTTAGAAGGTTATATTTAAGTTTATTTCACCAATGATAAGTGGATAATCTTGGGAAGAACTAGCCATGTTTATTATTTGATCTTCGTAATGATTTCAGAATTTTAAGTTGAGAAGAGAATTTTTATACTGAGTTTTTCTATTCTAGTTATTAATAACAGTGTGATTATAAAAAAGATAACAATCAAAGGAGCTGAAAGATTATCTCCCTGCAATGGTCAGTATGCAAAACTGTAAAATTATGTCATGGTTTCTCAAAGTATGACCCATTAAGGCATTGCTTCTGATTGCAATGAGCTCAATGCATACCTGGATCACCTTATCACTTTCAGGATGTAATGATTTTCCCTTTCAACACATTTAATAAATATTAACAAAACTATAGTTTGAGTTTCATATCCAAAATTGTCAATTAAAAAATAGAGATTGATATAAAACCAGTAACAAAAGCTTCATCAAGAACACAACAGTTACTGTTAACTGAGAACTGATAGTCTCAGTGTTTCTTGGCTATTTTCTAAGTAGAATATTTCCATTTCATGCCCTCTATACTCTATATTTTTGTAAGCCTTTGAAATTCTGGGAGAACTAGCACCAAAATGTACAATGTAAGATTAGAGTCAATTTAATATATTTTTTGATAAATATCTTCCTTTGTTACATAAGAATTATCATTAATAACACAAGATTTTATACATATATTATCATATGACAGTTTAGAGAGCCAAAAGGCCTTTCTAAAGTGTAAGTGATTTTAGAAGTATAAAGAGTTCCATTATAACTCATTGTCATCCACAGATTTATATAATCAAGGCTAACCTGTATCACTTAGCTTAAAAAAGTCAGATTTCTGCTGGAATTTTTCTTTTCTCTTCTTTTGATAGGCAGAACATTACATTAAAGTTGATGTGACCTCTTTCAGAGAGAGTTTTCCACCTTTCTCTTTTTCTTTTATTTTTTATTAGATATAGTCTTTATTTACATTTCAAATGTTGTCCCCTTTCCTCGTCCCCCCTGAAAATCCCCTAACCCATCCCCCTTTGCCATGCTTACCAATCCACCCACTCCCTCTTCCCTGTCATAGCATTCCTCTATACTGGAGCATCTAGCCTTCTCAGGACCAAGGGTTTTCCAGCTTTCAATACTGCCAGTGTCCATAGTTACAGAAAAACATATTGCAAAACCAGGATGGTATTTTCTCTGATGTGACTTCTCTGAGGTTTATGACAGTGATGAATATAAGCTTTGAAACATATGAGTAGCCCTAAATTATTAATTACCCTACCTAAATTAAACAAAATAACACATATATGTTTATGAAGAAAGTTGGTAAAATAAAATAAGCATATTAAAGAAAGTAGACAAATATGGTTTAACCATTGACTATGTGTTGTAAGAATAAAAATTAATTGAAGTAACATTCCTCACTTTCTTTTAGAAAAAGATTTACCTTCTTTATTGTACATATGGGTATTTTCCTGTATGTATAGATATTCATAGTATTAAATGCCACTTACAATTCATTCAATAAAATTATTGGAGAATAGGACCATAACACATAAAGCTTTATTTCTTAAAAAAAAAGTACACACATGGCAGTGGACTGTAATATTAGGGGAACTGGTTAGAAGATGTTCAGAACAACTAGACACTTACACAGAGTTCTATGGAGGCCTTAACATACATTGTCACAATTAAAGGGATTGTTGAACAGTAATCAAAGAAAATTGAAAGTTTATGAACTTGCAATCATAATGAATCAGGTTGGAACATTGATGCATATCAGTTTAGCTGGGTTCATTAGTCTAGAATAAACAAAGAGAATGGGCTTAAAAGATATATCTGAACCAACAAAGCCATGAAATACAATACAGCTTTACATTAGTGACAAAATAAACATAGAGTAATGCCATTATGGATATGCTGAAGAGGGAGGGAGGGAAGGAAGGAGAGAGGATGCAGTGTGTGAGGGAACTGGGAGAATGGAATGGGTGGAAGATCTGCCTGAGGGGAGTACCAGGAGGAGAGGGGTGTTGTAAAGTGAATAAATAAAAATTACTATCTTGAAAGCATTGCTCTTCCTTGCATAGCTCTATCTAATTCATAACAGACTTGTGTTTGGAATCAGTGTTATCCGTTCTTGCATTATAACCTGGTGACTGTTATGGGAAGCACTTGTATGAACTCATCCTTTGCTTTGTTTTAAGTGATAATGGGAATACTTACAGGGTCTTTGCTATTGAATCTCCCTAAGATCACAAATGACAATATTTTCCAAATGATGTAAATAAATCCTGACTTCAGAGTTATCTGTTTTTTTACAGTGGTGGACACAGAGTAATTACTGGCCTATGCTCTATTTTTCACAATAAAATATGAATTTTATCAAAAAAGCCAAGAAATGTGTACACAGAACTTTTTCTGTACTTATTACTTCTGCTATTATTTCCAACTATATTTTAAGTGCATACAAATTATCATTATATACTTATGGATAATAGGAGAATGAATATTTAGAGCCTTAGTAGCTTCTAAAATGAAATGTTATGTTACTGTAAGAAGAAAGTGACACCATCTTCCAGAAAACCTCACTGAAAAGCACAACAAATCTATTTCATACAATTTAGTTGAATTTGACCCTCAAAAATTAGAACCTTAAAATTTTATATCTTTAAATTTTTTCTTCACTTAAGATTTTTCTTGTCTCTAGCCTCAACTTTAATCTTTCCTTTCTGCCTCTTTATGTATGTCTAATGATATCTTGCGTGGTTCCATCCCAGAGTTCAACTTATGAAGTTCAGACGGTTTTTTCTACTTAACTATCCTCTGCAGATTTTTCTGTGAGCCCCCTATTCATGTAGGAAACCAGAGGTGTAAGGAAGATGTGTCATTGTTATAGGTGATCATGCCATTTCTATTCCTAGAGCTACTTACAATTGTGTGTTTCATTGATTCATCCTAGTAGGAATCCATAAACACCAACGTAGAGCATTTAAATCAATACAAAAGAAGGTCCCTAACCATAGCTTCTCCAAACTTAAAATATATATTCTTCAAGACTGCAAGAGAGCCACTGCCTTCTGTATATAGTTTTATGTGTGTCAACAAAGTTAAATGTCTTCTGACTTGGCTGGTGTATACATCTTTTAGGCTAGTGCCAAAGTCTTGTTCTGTAGCAGATGGCAGCTGGAGCAGACAATAGTCAGCAATGAGGGATGCCTACAGCTTCCCTAACCTTTCATCACCAGAAATCATTCCCATTGTTCAGTTCTGCATCTGCAGCCTATTTGCATGGGAGGATTGACTCACAGAATGTTTATGATGTGTTGAGCCTGAGAGGAACACAAGCTGCTCAGGATATTTTTTTTTCTCAGAGGACCATTCCAACCACCACTTTAACGTCACAGATTTTAGCTGTGGTACTGCTTTTATTAGTCTTCAGTGTGACTCTCTGGTGCACTTTGAAATCAGACCCAGCCCATATTTGAACTTTTCTTCAGTGTGTCACTTTGTCTAACTTGCTCTGAAGTAGAGGCCTTATAGTTGTCAGGTTAATCCACTATACCCAGAATCTCAGTGATTGGGGTGTCCTAAATGCTAGTGCTCAATTTTCATTACTCACGGAAGAATTGTAACAAGGATTTCCACTGCCAAATAAATTCTGCTGTGTTACCCCGGGGAAAAGTTTTCACCAAATACATAAAAATAAGAGGGAAAAATAAAAGAAGTTGGAGAATTGGAGAAGCAGCTTGTCTCCTTTCCCCATTTTTCCCCTGACTCTCGAAAGAGCTGAGACAGGGCATTTGAATCTCATCTTTTCAATTTCTCCTATTGAGATAAAATGTCATTATTTATCCTTGCTTTCACAGGCTAGGGGCCAGGAAGGGGTATTGATTTTATATAAAGAACTGAAAATACTGGCTTGATGTTACAGGGGGTATGCTATACTTGAGCTATGCTCTTTGTTTTAGAACAAGTGATGATTGCTTTAGAGGTGGCTGGGGCAGTGATCTGGAAAGAGCAAAAAGTAATAGACACTCTTTAAACTATTTCAGTCCCTCACCTGTATGTCCCACACCATCTAAATTACTAGCAGTGGTGATATTCATTGGAACAGTACTATTTTTGATGTGTTACATGCATGCTGTTAAACTAAGAAACTTAGAGTACATAAGTATAAAAAAATGAATTTAGAGTATGAAGACAAAGTCACTGAACAACATGAGGCATCCCCCTTTCTTTCTTACATACATGTAATTCCAGGAACATAAAAGAGAACGAAGCGAATAAACCTTGGTATCATATTTAGAACATAAGTATCAATAGCCCCAGAAAACATCACTGTGGAAAAGTATGAGCAACACTATAAAGCCGTTAGTTCCACAAACATGAGCAGCTTATAAAGTCAGTATGATTTATTTTGGGGTATGGTCTTTGTACAATGATTGTTATTCTTCACATCAAATAAAATATTGTGGTATTGTCATATTTTGTTATTTGTAATTCCATTAAAAAATAGAAAAATAATATCTAAGTACTATTACTATGACCATGTTGTTGCTTAGAAATGATCTGCTATATATTTTAATAATTGATCTTGAACATTTTTGAAGTTCATATGTTCTAGTGTGACTATAGTGCTTTCATGTGCTTCTTTAGTTATGTTTCAATAGCTTTGTTGCTTTTGGTTTTGGTTTTGGTTTTGGTTTTGGTTTTGGTTTTGGTTTTGGTTTTGGTGTTTTTGGAGAATCTGGTCTAAAATTGACTACAAAGCTGAGACTGGTGTTCAACTCAACCTTCCTGCAACATCTACCAAAGAATAGGACATACCAAGATGCCTTGAAAAAGGGAGTATTCAAATATTTTCAATTTTTGCAGATTTGGTTTTCTTACTCTTTTCTTACTATGTTAGGTAAGTACCATAGTTATTAGTTTAAAATATCACACCAATATTAAGATTTTCTATTTTAATTTTGATTTTATTGATTATAGGCTTTATTTTTGAACACCTAACACAAGAAATAAACAAGATTGAAATCATAATACCTTCTCAGTTAACTTCTCTTATACTTGATACCTTTCCTTAATCATTAGTAATGAACATGAAAAGAATTTTTACAATTTATTTAGATTTTCATAAAATATTTGACTGCTTCTGTAGTTGCTTAAAAGGTACATTTATACCATTTTTGTGGTTTTTCCTTCCATGCTATTTATTAGACAAAATAGTTTGCCTTAAAGTTAGCCTCATATATAACCTAAAAGTCATCTATTTAGTTGGAACACATAATCAATTTACCTAAAATACTTTAATCATGTAATTACTATTAATACTGTGCTTATTTGTCTAAAGTTCAGTTTATTTTCCTCTAATATTTTATTATTTGATTTATTTCCTCTATTCATTATATTACTTCTTCATTATCTCTTTGTCTTTAATACTAGCCTGAATAATGCAATATTCTTGGCTTTCCAAAGAGAGACACTATCTCATTTTACCATTTTAAAACAATTTTGTAACAGAGCATTTGCCATGCTCTCAATTTAAGAGTTTACTAATGTGAACAAAATGCTGTCACTGTTCTCTTGGGTTTCTTTGTACTTTTAATTTCTTATTTTCCCAATCTTTATTTTGACTTAAGCTATAATTGCACTCTCTCCAGTTTCTCTTTATTTCTGTATCTGTGTCCTCACCTTATAGTTTCCATTGTAGAAAAACATGTCTATTTATTTTCTTTTATAGTGTATTGATATTTTATTATGCTCAGTCTTCTTATCCATAACATTTCTCATCAGCTGTGTTTACACTTTTTAATCAAGAATCTTGTAAAGACAGCATTTGATTGATTTTTAACATTGACAGATGATGCTAAAATTTCTACATTATTCTACTTAATATGTTCATAGAAAATCTATCATTTATCATATCGTAAAATAAAACATCGGAGAAAAACTATGCATCTGTAATAATAGCTATTGTTTCTCCCTTTTTCTTTTCTTTATATGTTGTTAATTTCCTCAGCCCAATTCTTGGTAAATATTACTCATGAGTAATAGTAATTGTTGAAACAATTTTTGGATAGGATTTTCCATCCAGGAGGTGATGGTGCATGCCTTTAATCCCAGCACTTGGGAGACAGAGGCAGGTGGATTTCTGTGTTCAAGGCCAGCCTGGTCTACAGAGTGCATCCCTCCAGGACAGCTGGGACTACACAGAGAAAACCTGTCTTGAAAAACCAAAATAAATAAATAAATAAAATTTATAAAGAAAAGGAAAAATAATTTTCCTTAAATTTGGGGAGTTCAGGGACATATACATTAATAAAGAGCTGATATAATTAAATTCTGGGTCACAGTTCTTATGAAAGCTGCTGTATTGACAGTTTTACCTTGACAAGGAGATCCAATGTGTCTAAGTCTCTATGTTCACCCCAAGATTTTATGTCAAGGACTTTACAGTTTTTCCAATTATTCAGGTTCACACTCTGTCGAAAACACTGCATAAGTCCAAGCCATGACAGTTGCTACTATGAACACAGAAGATGCTTCTCGGGAAGTAATTGAACCATGTGTTCATTATACTAAGATGCCTCTTCTTCCTTTGCTTAGCCTCAAGGGATAATCCTACAAAATATTGTTAACATTCTGTGCTTTCTATATAATTTAAATCATTATTTTTACCATGTTTAGTTCTCAAGAAAAGGACAAAGGAAGTTTAATAGGAGAAAGATCTTTGCTTTTAAAATATTTTGTGTGTGTTTGTGAGTGTTCTGTACCTATGAGCACAGGTGTGTGTGTGTGTGTGTGTGTGTGTGTGTGTGTGTGTGTAGTATCAGGATACAGATATGTAATTACATATGTGTGTAGGTTAGAGAAGGACTTCTTGGGATTGCTTTTCTCACTCACACATATGGAATTTACAGCTGAACTCAGGATTGGCAGAAGATACATTTATACACTGAACAATATTACCAACTTGACATTTGCCTTCTTTATTTTTGCTTAAAAGGATAAAAAAAGTACAAAGAAAATAAAAATTAAACATTACTCAGTCATTTTTGTCAATGTGTTTGAAACAGTTTAGAAGACATAGGACATAAAATGTAGGAATATTTTAATTGAAAAATAACCAAATCATTTCCCTTCTACCATTTCAAGCTCCATGTAATATAATAAAAACATATTACATACACCATTGCATTGAAAATTAATATTAGATTAAATAGTAATCAATGCTTCTAAAGACATCTGAGCATGTGTGATAAAATAAGGTAATAATAGGCTTCAATTGAAAGATCAGTGGTGTAACAAACAATTTCATCCCTAGTTAGTAGGAAACTTTTTGAAAATTTAGAAACTTTACAGAAATTTAAAAAGGAAATAACTGAAACGCCTATAAATTTTTCCATTTGAAAAGTGGTGAATATAGCTCATCAAATATTAGCAATAAGTTTTGATGCCTATGTTGTATATAACTTTTTGCTGCTTTACTTTTACAATATAGAAACAAACCCTTTACTGCTTTCATGTACAACATGATAAAAATATAACTGATGATGCATAAGGAGTGAGATACTTAATATTAATTGTCAAGGAGCCAAATTTAGGATCAGCTGGAATGATCTCTTTGAATAATCCCCATGCAGGGCGGTAACTGAAGTGTGAAAACATACCTACTGTATGTTGGTGGTGTGTGTCATTGCCTGGGATCCTTGTAAAAGGAGATGAGCAGAAGCATACACTCATTTCTCCTGTCATCCTGACTATGAACACAATGTAACCACGTCTTTGAATTTCTTACAAACATAAAGTCTAGATGCTGATAACTTGTACTTAGGAAATCAATTCTAACGTAAACTTTTTCTGTTTTGGTCAATGGCTTTATCAGGACAAGTAACAAAGTCAATTAGTCTCCAACAATGCAGGTATAAAGGTAGGCATCTAACAGGTCACTTCACTGACAGGTGAAAAGATGGGAAGAGAAACCACAAGAGGATAATAAAGATGGCAAATGTCCAGCTTCTTCATCATACTCCTAACTACAGAAAGAGCCTAAAAGGCAAGGTATCTTTTAATCTAGGCAGTAGTGATCCTGTGGCCAGAGTATTGTATCCAGTGCCATATCAGAACATGTCAGCCTACCGACAGACATAACAAACCTAAAATATGTATAGGAGATCGTTCAAAACCCAGTCCTTAGGAAGAGGTGCATTGGGATTGGAGTCCTCTCTCTCTCTCTCTCTCTCTCTCTCATATATATATATATATATATATATATATATATATATATATATATATATATATATATATATATATATCCTTTTAAACTCCCTCTTTTCCCCTTTCTCTGTCTCTGTCTCCCTGTATCTCTATCTGTGTCTGTCTTTCTCCCTAGCATCTTCCCTCCCTCTTATTACTTTGCCATGTCCCCCCAATTTATAAATAAAATTTCCTTTATTGGGTTATCCTGACACCTTGTCTGAGATTTTCCTTCATTTTGTTATGATTCTGCTTTTTTCTGCCTTTTAATTCTGGAGCTGACAGAGAAAATAAACCCGATCCAGACCCCACAATTGTAATACAGAGGCATACCAACTAATTAGTAAAAACAAGTCTTCTCATTAAGAAAAGAAATATTAAATTTACTACAGATGATTCATAATAATTATTTAATGAAGCCTTTAAGTATCTCTGCTTTCACACTTGTAACAGTAATACGATGTTGAACTTTTATAAGATGCACATATATAATTATATGAAAATATAGATGTTATTTCTCATATTTATTTTACAGGGATACAGATTCATATATATAATTATTATTGTAGTGAAGAAATAATACAATAATCAATGAAAGGCTTTCAAGCATAAAATTAGACTCAAATAAACACAGTGAGTCGATTATATAAGCAGAAAAAGAATATATTTGAATATGTGCCACCTAAAAATTGTTTATACTTTTTCATTGTTGTTATAAAATATATTTTAATTTCTTGGTTCAGCTATTTGATAGAAACATCCTTTTACATATATTTTAATTTATTTTAGTTACTATAAGTAAACATGAAGAACATTATATGCTTTTATGATAAGATAAATGTGTAATGCCTCAAATGTTTATCAGTTGGTGGTGGTAAAAGCATTCATTATCCATTCTTTTGACTTTTTCACATATACAGGGTGTTATTTTCAACTATAATGACCGTACTATGCAGAATATACCATGATATAGAGTATCTTACCACTATTTGTCTACAAGTACCCCTGACCAGCTTCTATCCTGGAAACATTTCACATGAGCAAATGATTTTAAGTGATAAGTTATATAAAATTGTAGAAATGTTTGCCTTCATGTAAAACATTTAAAGTTTTAATTAGACAGATATATTTCAAAATGGCAGGATCAACAGCATAGTAAAAAACTCTTGGTTTGTAATTTTTAAAATATACCTTCTTCTCAGCACCTCATGGTACCTTCTCAAAAATTGACCATATAATTGGTCACAAAATGGGCCTCAACAGATACTGAAATATTGAAATTATTCCATGTATCTTATCAGATCACCACAGCCTAAGGCTGATCTTAAGCTCAAACAAAAGCAATGGAAAACACACATACACATGGACCTTGAAAAATGCTCTCCTCTGGCTATTATAAATAAGGCTGCTATGAACATAGTGGTACATGTGTCCTAATTGAATGCTGGGGAATCCTCTGGGTATATACCCAGGAGAGGTATATCCCTCAATGGAGGAATGGATACAGAAAATGTGGTATATATACACAATGGAGTACTATTCAGCAATTAAAAACAATAAATTCATGAATGTTTAAGCAAATGGAAGGAACTGGAAAATATCATCCTAAGCGAGGTAACACAATCACAAAAGAATACACATGGTGTAAGATGAAATCTTAGGGTTGTTTTGATTTGCATTTACACCAGTCAGAATGGCTAAGATTAAAAATTCAGGAGACAGCAGGTGTTGGAGAGGGTGTGGAGAAAGAGGAACACTCCTCCACTGCTGGTGGGGTTGCAAATTGGTACAACCACTCTGGAAATCAGTCTGGCGGTTCCTCCGAAAACTGGGCACCTCACTTCCAGAAGATCCTGCTATACCACTCCTGGGCATATATCCAGAGGATTCCCCACCATGTAATAAGGATACATGCTCTACTATGTTCATAGCAGCCCTATTTATAATTGCCAGATGCTGGAAAGAACCCAGGTATCTCTCAACAGAAGAGTGGATGCAAAAAAATGTGGTATATCTACACAATGGAGTACTATTCAGCCATTAGAAACAATGAATTCATGAAATTCTTAGGCAAATGGATGGAGCTAGAGAACATCATACTAAGTGAGGCAACCCAGACTCAAAAGGTGAATCATGGTATGCACTCACTAATAAGTGCATATTAACCTAGAAAACTGGAATACCCAAAACATAATCCACACATCAAATGAGGTACAAGAAGAAAGGAGGAGTGGCCCCTGGTTCTGGAAAGACTCAGTGAAGCAGTATTCGGCAAAACCAGAACGGGGAGGTGGGAAGGGGTGGGTGGGAGGACAGGGGAAGAGAAGGGGGCTTACGGGACTTTCGGGGAGTGGGGGGGGGCTAGAAAAGGGAAATCATTTGAAATGTAAATAAATTATATCAAATAAAAAAAATTAAAAAAAAAACAGAACAGGGAAGTGGGAAGGGGTGGGTGGGAGGACAGGGGAAGAGAAGGGGGCTTACGGGACTTTCGGGGAGTGGGGGGCTAGAGAAGGGGAAATCATTTGAAATGTAAATAAATTATATCGAATAAAAAAATAAAAAAGAAAAAAAAAGAATACACATGGAATGCAATCATTGATAAGTGGATATTAATTAGCTCTGAAGCTCTGAATACTGAAGATACAATTAGCATATCAAATGATTCCCATGAAGAAGGAAGAAGATGGCCCTAATCCTGAAAAGGCTTGATCCAGCGTAGGGGAGTACCAGGACAGAGAAAAGGGAGGGGGAAAGATAGGAGAATGGATGGAGAGAAGAGGACTTATGGGACATATGGTGGGGGGACTGGGAAAGGGGAAGGCTTCTAGAATGTAAAGAAAGAATATAGAAAATAAATTAAAAAATTAAAAAAAAAAGAAAAATGCTCTCCTCAACAATGGCTTGGTCAAGGAAGAAAGAAAGAAAGAAATTAAAGACTTTTTAGAATTGAATGAAAAGGAAGACACATCATACCATAATTTATGGGACACAATGAAAGCAGTGCTAAGAGGAAAACTCATAACTCTGAGTACCTCCAAAAAGAATATGGAGAGAAGTTACACTAACAGCTTGACAGCTCTAGAACAAAAGGAAGCAAATACCACCAAGAGGAAGAGATGGCAGGAAATAATCAAACTTAGGGCCCAAATCAACCAAACAAAAACAAAAAGAACTATACAAAGAATCAACAAAACAAAGTGATGGTTCATTGAAAAAATCAACAAGATAGAAAAACCCTTAGCCTGACTTACCAGAGCACAGAGAGATAGTACCCAAATTAGTAAAATCAGAAATGAAAAGGCAGACATAACAATAGAAACTATGGAAATTCAAAAACTCATCAAATCCTACTATAAGAGCTTATACTCAACAAGGTTAGATACAAACCAAGCGTCAATGAATTCAGGAGACAGCAGATGTTGGCAAGGATGTGGAGAAAGAGGAACACTCCTCCACTGCTGGTGGGGTTGCAAAGTGTTACAACCACTCTAGAAATCAGTCTGGTGGTTCCTCAGAAAACTGGGCATGTGACTTCCAGATGATCCTGCTCTACCACTCCTGGGCATATACCCAGAGGATTCCCCAACAGGTAATAAGGATACATGCTCCACTATGTTCATAGCAGCCCTATTTATAATAGCTAGAAGCTGGAAAGAACCCAGGTATCCATCAATGGAAGAATGGATGCAAAAAATGTGGTATATATACACATTGTGATATATATTGTGTATATATTGTGTATATATACCATTGTGTACAGCCATTAGAAACAATGAATTTATGAAATTCTTAAGACAAATGGATAGAGTTGGAGAACATCATACTAAGTGAGGTAACCCAGTCTCAAAAGATCAATCATGGTATGTACTCACTAATAAGTGGATATTAGCCTAGAAAATTGGAATACCCAAAACATAATCCACACATCAAATGAGGTACAAGAAGAACGGAGGAGTGGCCCCTTGTTCTTGAAAGACTCAGTGTAGCAGTATAGGTCAAAACCAGAACAGGGAAGTGGGAAGGGGTGGATGAGAGAACAGGGGGAGGAAAGGGGCTTATGTGACTTTCGGGGAGTGGGGGGGGGGCCTGAAAAGGGGAAATCATTTGAAATGTAAATAAAAAATATATCAAATAAAAAAATCAGAATCAGATAAATTATCTAAGTAGTCCCATAAGTACTGAGGAAATAGAGGCAGACATTAATAATCTCCATTCAAAAAAAAAAAAAAAAAAAAAAAAAAAAAAAAAAAAAAAAGCTCAGGACCAGGTGGGTTTAGTGGGGAATTCTATCAGATCTTCAAAGAAGAGTTAATACTAATACTCTTCATACTTTTCCACAAAATAGAAACTCAAGGAACACTACCCAATTCATTCTATGAAGCCACAATAATGCTTATACATAAACCAAACAAAGACCAAACAAGGAAGGAGAACGTCAGACCAATCTCCCTCATTGATGCAAAAATATTGAACAAAATCCTGGCCAACTGAATCCAAGAATGCATCAAAACTGTAATTCACCATTCACCACAATCAGGTAGGCTTCATTCCAGGGAATGTTCAATATATGGAAATCTGTCAATGTCCACTACATTAACAAACTAAAGGAAAAAAAACAACACATGGTCATTTCATTGCATGTTGAAAGGCTTTTGACAAAAACCAGCATCCCTTCATGATAAAAGTCTTGGAGAGATCTGGAATCCAAGGCCCATACCTAAACGTAGTGAAAGCAATATACTGCAAACCAGTAGCCAACATTATGTTAAAAGGAGAGAAACTTGAAGTAATCCCACTAAGATCCCAGACAAGGCTGCCCACTCTCTCCCTATCTACTCAATATAGTACTTGAAGATCTAGCCAGAGCAATCAGGCAGCAAAAGGAGGTCAAAGGTATACAAATTGGAAAGGAAGAAGCCAAAATATCACTATTTCCAGATGATATGATAATATACTTAAGAGTCCCCAAGAGTTCCATGAGATAACTCCTAAAGCTGATAAACTGCTTCAGCAAAGTCGCTGGATAAAAATTAACTCAACCCAGGTGTCCCTTGTTGGAGGAATGGATTCAAAAAATGTGGTATATTTACACAATGGAGTACTATTCAGCCATTAGAAACAATCAATTCATGAAATTCTTAGACAAATGGATGGAGCTGGAGAACATCATACTAAGTGAAGTAACCCAGTCTCAAAAGATTAATGATGGCATGCACTCACTGATAAGTGGATATTAGCCTAGAAACTTTGAATACCCAAGACATAATCCACATATTAAATGATGTCCAAGAAGAATGGAGGAGTGGCCCCTGGTTCTGGAAAGACTCAGTGCAGCAGTATAGGGGAATACCAGAACAGGGAAGTGGGAAGGAGTAGATGGGGGAACAGGGGGAGGAAAGAGGGCTTATGGGACTTTTGCAGAGTGGGGAGCCAAAAAAGGGGAAATCACTTGAAATGTAAATAAAGGATATATCAAATAAAAAAATAACTCAATCAAATCAGTAGCCTTCCTCTACTCAAAGGATCAACAAGACGAGAAAGAAATTAGGGAAATGATATTCTTCACAATAGTCTCAAATAATATGTCATACCTAGCTGTGACCCTAAGGAAGCAAGTGAAAGATCTATATGACAAGAATTTTAAGTCTCTGAAGAAAGAAATTGAAGAAAGTCTCAGAAGGTGGAAAGATCTCCCATGTTCATGGATTGGTAGAATCGATATAGTAAAAATGGCCATCTTGCCAAAAGCAATCTACAGATTCAATGCAATCCCCATCAAAATCCCAAATCAATTCTTCATAGATAAAGAGCAATTCTCAAATTCATCTGGAATAACAAAAAACCCAGGATACAAAAACTATTCTCCACAACAAAGATCTTCTGGGGGAATCACCATCCCTGACCTCTAGCTCTACTACAGAGCACTAGTGATAAAAACTGTTTGGTATTGTTATGCAAACAGGCAGGAAGATCAATGGAATAGAATTGAAGACCCAGAAATGTACCACACAGGTACAGTCACTTGATGTTTGACAAAGGAGCTAAAAACATCCAGTGGAAAAAGGATAGCATTTTTAACAAATGGTGATGGATCCACTGGAGATCTGCATGCAGAAAAATGCAAATTGACCCACTCTTATCTCCTTATACAAAGCTCAAGTCCAAGTGGATCAAGGATCTACACATAAAACCAGACACACTGGAGCTTATAGAGGAGAAAGTGTGGACGAATCTTGAACACGTGGGCACAGGGGAAATGTTCCTGAACAGAACACCAATGGCTTATGCTCTGTGAGCAAGAATTTACAAATCGGACCTCATAAAACTGCAATGCTTCTGTAAAGCAAAGGACACAGTCAATAGGACAAAATGGCAGCCAACAAACTGGAAAAAGATCTTTAACAACTCTACATCTGATAGAGGGCTAATATCCAATGTATACAAAGAACTCAAGAAGTTAGTCTCCAGAGAGTCAAATAACCCTATTAAAAAAACGGGGTACAGAGCTAAACAGGGAATTCTCAACTGAGGAAACTCAAATGGCTCTAAAGCACCTAAAGAAATGTCCAGCATCCTTAGTTATCAGGGAAATGCAAATCAAACAATACTGAGATTCCACCTTACACCAGTCACAATGGCTAAGATGAAAAACTCAGGACAGCAGGTGTTGGTGAAGATGTGGAGAAAGAGGAACACTCCTCCACTGCTGGTGGGGTTGCAAGCTTGTACAACAACTCGGGAAATCAATCTGGCAGTTCCTCAGAAAACTGGGACTAATACAAATGTAGGTATGTAGCTTAGTATAACTGTGATCCTCTTAAAATAAAAGGTGAAACAAACGGTATTTGAAGAAATGGCCAAGTTAAGACAAAGAAATAATCATTATCAGCAAGCTAAGAGGGGACCACAGAGAAACCATACCACTGCCCTGTCATTCTGAAGCTGAAGATTTCTATAGGTGTGAGACATCAGCACTCAGCAGTGTAAGCTGCTTATTCTGCAAAATGTCATTAGGGTAGCCCCAAGTTGGCACACAGGATCACACAAGTCATAGGAGGCAATGCTTAAATTTAATGGAATTTCCTAGTAACTGGTTCTAGTAAGTATTTTGCAGTGCTTAAACGCAGGTCAACAGTAGTCTTAGTTTTTTTCAGATTAAGGAAGAAATCCTCATTTACATAATTGTAAATGAAGGATTTGAACCTTGGAACATATGTTTTATACTGACCCACTGTGACAACCCAAAATATTTAAATATCTGATGTATATTTTCTCCTTTTATTAAAATTTTGTTATAAAATTAAACGTAAAAATTTGAGCCAAAATCATGGTAGTAAAATATGTTAATAAATAAATAAATAAATAAATAAATAAATAAATAAATAAAGTATGTTATTTTAAAATCCCCTAGTATCAGGTTTTAATATCTGATAGCCAAATATCACATTACCAATTGCATTTTTCTTTTCTTTTTTTTCTCTCTCTCTCACTTTCTATTATTGTTTTATTTTAAGATGGGGTTTCTCTGTATAGTGATGCCTGCCATGGACCTGACTCTAGATAAAACTGCCCTTAAACTCACATAGTTCTACCTTTCATGTGCTAAGACGAAAGGTATTTACCACCATAGCCAGGCCAATATTTTTATGACATTGACATCACTCATCAAATCACGGAGATTCTTTTGCACTCAGCTAGGCATTATTACAATATTTTTAATGTACATATAATCTTGTGAGATTATTGGAAATCTAAATCAAAATCAGATAAAATGCTAGCCTCCAATTAAATGACTAAGGTGTGCTGAATCAAGTCCTATTTACTAAAAACATATAAAAATCAGATATGAATTATTGAGCCAATAATTAAGGGCTTTTACTAGGTCCAATTTTAAACCATCCAAATATGAATTATTTTCTAATTCAGCCTCACTGCTGACAAGAAATTGAATAAGCCTGTTTGTGTTAAACAAGCAACAGTTAAACAAAAATATTTAAGCTTATTTTCCCCCAAACTATACTTGATCTTAGCCAAAAGGCCAAGAAGCGATCCCCCAAATTATAAAACTTGAAAAAAAAATTAGGATGCTTCCCTCTTGTCTTATAGACATGTATATATTTTTCATTCCTTTAGCAAACATAAAATGAGCTATAATTTGGAATGGAAATTAATTATGATGTCTCTAAACTAATTAGAATATTAACTACTTAGAAGGTGTACTTCACACTGCCCCTTAGCTAGCTTTTAACTGCAACACTGAGGATGTAGTGAACTAGTGTTATAGACATTTTACTAATTTGAAAGTAGGCCCACAACTGTGTCTTGTTGTTTTCTACTTCATATAAAAGAGACACAACATAACCTGCACATGAGAAGCTACACTTGGTTGCAGGAAGCTGGTTTGTCAAATTTCATACATACTTAGGAAGCAGAGACTAAACAGAGAGTAAGGCTGGACTTTAACACCTCATGGTCAAACCCCAGTCAGTGATCTACTTCTTTAAAGAGATTCCATCTCATAATCAGCAACTTTCCCAAACACATGACCAGTTGTCCAGATAATTGAGGGGGCAAGCATTCATATATCTGAGTACATGGGGCTTTTCAAGTTTAAACTTCATACACTGTGAAACCAAAAGGAATGTGAAGTTGTTTGACACTAGGATTGATCCACACTAATGGTCATTAGGACTTTACACCATCCTTATTAGTAGTCTATTAATAGCTATATATTTAAACTAATGTACAGTGAGCAGGGATTTCTTGCATCAATTAACAATCAAAGAAGTTGCTGTAATCATGCCTCCGGGCTAATCTGTTCCAGGCAATTCCTTATTGAAGCCTTTCTTTTGTGATTACCATATGCTATGACAAGCTGACAGAATGGCAACACAGACAGAGCCAGCAGTTTCTGACCAGTAAGGAATCTGAGTCTGTCCAGGGTGTTTACTACTTCCGTTGAAGTCTATTTAATCCACGTCCACTTCCACTTAGCTAAACTAGAAATAAAGTCCCATGGGACAGATTAAGGTTAGTGTGTGGGGGTGGAGGGTTGTTGTTGTTACTGTTGTTTTAATGTAATAGAAGTTCATCCAAACTCCATGCCACCGGTTCTTTTATTATGTCATCATTTTACAAAACAGGGTTTCGATAATGAAAGAATCATCTCAGACAGGCTTAGTGGTTAGGAAAAGCACTTCTTCCTACAGTAGATTTTGACTTCATAGGACTTCTTCTTTACTTCCAGGAAGGTGAACTGGCTAAGAGAACTTGACAGAGCTATTATTAAGAACAACTTAAATCCAGAAGATAAGGAGTGGCAAATCAATTGTGAACTGGGATAGGGTAACTAAGAGGTTAAAATCTGGGGCAGTAAAACTGAAAACTTAAAAGAATAATTTGATCCAAGCAATCAATTTTTCATATATCTTTAGGTAAGATTTGAAAAGCAATTGACAAGAAATATTTATGTAGTTGTTTTTAATAATAACACATTCACTATCTGTCCTTTGACAGAAGTTTGGTAACTCTGTGGTCAGAGACACATATATTAGCAATTTTAAAAGTCACATGCAAAAAGTAATAGAGGAGATTTTTAAAGACTGTAGCTCACATATGTCAGGCAAATTTGAAAAATAACCATTAGAGCAGACTGTAATTATTCATAAGACATGGATCCCTAATGTTGGTATTGCAAAAAAGGCACATAATTTGTTCAGAACACTATCAATAGTTTTTTGCTTTAACTATTAAAACTGGATGTAAGTGCTGGGTGGTGGTGGCGCACTCCTGTAATCCCAGCACTCTGGGAGGCAGAGTCAGGCGGATTTCTGAGTTTGAGGTCAGCCTGGACTACAGAGTGAGTTCCAGGACAGCCAAGGCTATGCAGAGAAACCCTGTCTTGGAAAAAAACAAATAAAAAAATGGATGTAAGACATAAGATTTACTAGTGTTCTAAAAAATCTCTTCAGGTAAATTACATGTGGCATTGTCTCTTTCAAATTACCCACTTCTCATTTAATATCTGATGAATTTGGGTGATATATTTAGTGTCTTGGTCACCTTTCTCTGTTCTAGGGAAAAGTGGTAAGACAGAGCTAAGAACACGTATTTCAGTTAATACCCTCTTTAGAGTAGTCATACTCTTCTCCAGATAAAAATCAGTGGTTTTTGCTAATAATGTTAAGGACTTTTAATGTGCGGTATAGAAATCAAAGTTATGCAGTCATTGGAAAACTGTTAATTCTACAGTTTTTTTTTAAATAACCACTAAAGTGCTCATTACTATTCACTCCCCACAATCCTAATGGTAGAGTTATATTCAAAAATCCTCAGAAAAGTACTTAATTTTTTCTCTTTCTGAGAATGTACAAAAACTCTTTTCTTCCCAGCGTCATTATGATATTTATCTTTTGATTGGTTGCTTTCCAGATTTTCTTTCTTCAATTGTCTAAGATTTTTTTTTAATTTTTTGTCTTTTCTGGCTAGCTGCATCTGCTGACTTTATTATGCCATCAAAATGGGATATTTATTCCTCCATAAGTTGGCAGAGAGAACATCTCCAGGATTAGAGCTGAATATAGCTAGAGACCTGTCTTGGAAAGCAGCTCTTGCAGCCTTATATTCTCTACATGATACTCAGCATTGTTCCAGCCAAAATTGTCCCATGTGTTTTTTAGTTAAGCATTTTGTGACTATGTGCAGTATTTCAGTGACAAAGGAGCTACCAGTTCAGAAGTCTGGGAAGACATCTCAGTAGAAAATTTATTTGAATTATTCTTGAAAGAGACCTCAGACTTATATAATATTACATATGCAGCTGGGAGTTGGAAATAGCATAGCCATTTCTGCACCTTTTTATTTTTAATTTTATCCTGCTGCCTTTCAACATGTTCTTCCATCTTAGCAGTAAACAAGAAACTAAACACTAGTTATTGATCTGCAATTGGTGAAAGTAGGGATTTACCAAGAAATGGAATTGATCAACAACTTCTCTGTGGTATGAAAAGCATTCTCTGTAGTTCTTAGCTATTGATTAGCTTTAACTAAATTTCTAGAGATCATCTTTTGGTTCACAAATTTTACATTGTAGCTTTTCTTTTCATTTTAATTTTGTGGTGAAGTATCAAAGAAAAATAACTTCGGAAATGACTACAGAAAGGACAGAAAAAAAAAAAAACATGGAAGCAACCAAAAGGAATAGAGTAATCAGACTAAGAGGTGAGACCGGTACAGGTTAAGTTTAATTACTTCCTAAGTTATTGACCATGAAAACAAAACTTAAGTTGTAATTTTTCCTGAAGGTTAGCACATGGTTAATTAAAAGTACTAGATTCCCTTTAGGCACTACAAAATGTTCATATCAATAAATGTCAGAGCAGAATATTAGAATGTAAATAAATGATCTTTTCCATGTACAGAAAGCCCTCACAAAATAGATGAAACCCTATAAAATACTCTGTGCTTTATACATGTAACATGATAGCAAGTTTCTTTTCTATTAATGTATTTATTCATTTTATATCCTAATCACAGCCCCCTCCCTCCTTTCCTCCAAGTCCCGCCCTTACAAGTGCCTCTCCCTATTAATTTATCCCCATCTTCTCAGAGAAGAGGAAACCGACCTGTTGTTACCACCCCATCTTTTGACATCCAGTCCCAGCAGAACTAAGTACATCCTCTCCCACTGAGGCCCAACAGGTAGTCCAGTTAGGGGAAGGAAGTCGAATGACAGACAATGGAGCCAGAGACAGACTGTACTCTGATTGTTAGGGGACCAAGAGAAGACCAAGTTGCTCTTCTGCTCCAAATGTGGAAGGAGCCTGGGTAGAGCACCTGCATGCAATTTGGTTTGGGTCTATAAGTCTTGTGGTGTCTTCTAGTCCTCCCACTTGCTGGACTCTGTCCTCTAATTTCCCACAAATCTTTCTGAGCTCTGACTGATGGTTGGCTGAGAGTCTCTGCAGCAGTTTCCATCTGCTGAAAGTTTCTAATTCACGGACTTTTCTCCATTCTCGCCCTTTTATCCTACCTATAGCCCTTACTTTGAATGAAATGAAAGAAAAATAGTTATCCACCATGCTATAACACTTGGGAATGTTTTAAGATATACATGCACTTATCACTTGATCATTCCTCACCTTTCTGGAGATGAACATAGGTGTGTACTCTTGCTAATTTTGAGCATTCTCTAAGATCTGTCTCATCTCTAGAGTGGACTGAAGGTCACATGGTACATTCAATACATCTAAAGAAAATTGTGATTCATTCCAATATTAACAGTGCTAGAACATTATCTCTTACAGAACTTTCAGTTAGTCCCAATATCCACATGCCAGTAAAAGTTCTAGATGTTTCCCATTGTGTGTTCTTAAGGACTCCTGAGTAGATCTACTTTCCAGTTTGTAACATTAACACTTCTACCTGTGCTTTTCAGAATGTTCTAGAGTCTAGCCATTTGATGTTTCACTAAAGGATTCTAGAAAATCAAGAACACAGCTTTATTAATGTCAATTCTACTTTGTTTTATGTGTCTACTGGATTAAACTGTCACAGCCTAGTAAAGATTCTCCAGGTTTGAGGATCTTTTTCTTTTTTGCATAGTGCTATTATATTGAAGTTATATTAGAAAAAATGTATATTTCAGAATTGTTATAGTATTAAGAATTCACAAGCTCCCCCTGCATTTAATTATAATATAATACAGCAAACATGAGATAATTTTTTAAATGAATGTTTGTTTGTTCTGTTGACCTCATACCATATATTGAGATGCATTATAGACACAGAGAGGTATTAATTAGATTAGTTTTCTCCTGTCAGCAGTCTACATACCCACAGAAAGCCATTTACTCCCATGTTGTAAAGTTCTATTCATTAAAAACATAGTCTGACAGCAGCTGTCATCTCTGTCATGACTTCCTGGAGTAACAAAACAAATCTCTAAAAATATGTTGATGTTGACAGTCCCTTTAAAATGGAAAATCCTCTCCTTGTAGAATTTCATGAGGAAGACATATACATTCCATTAAGATTCAGGGAGCATTGGATCCAACACAATGAGGACAGAAAGGCAGGATAGTGGAATAAGAGGAATGCTCCGAGTTAAAGACTCAGTGCTTGTAGAGAGCACGCTTTGAATGCCATGTTATCTATATGTATTGATATTTCTGACATCATGACCCACCAATACATCACATGTCTAAACTATGCTTTCCAATTGGCAATGTCATTCTTCATGCTAAATCAGGATTGGGTCAATTTTGATTAGTTTGTCATAAGGAATGTCATATGTCACACACATATCATGCCTGATATTCTTTACTTAGCCACAGTGGTATCCCAAGAAGGTAGTTGAATATTTTAATCCTGGAAAATGAGTGGATATAAAGCATATCATAACCTTTAATATAAAAGTAACTTTGTTCTTTTTTATTACTCTATAGAAGAATTATTGTGTTGCTATTAAGACAGATATTACTTGCTTTAATAATTTTTTCGGCATCCTTAAAGGTGCATACTTTTCTTTTTTCAGACATATGGCATGGTGCATAGAGAGATACCTCAAAAGACAGTGGTAACTGTGTACTCAGGGTACCTTGCTGACCTTTCTCTGCATGTTGTCGCAGCAAGGGTGAGAAAGATAATTGGAATTGTATAAAGTGAATATTTATGAATTTTATTCAGATAGCTAAATATTGATGTCAGAGCAAGGAGAAATACAACTCATTAATTGGTCTTTTTTAATGAAGAAAAGAACGCTTTAGTCTTCTTTATGTAGCTAATAACAACAACTGGTATATTAACTTAAGCATTTTTTAAAAAATACCTGACAGGTCAGAATTGTCATCACTAAATTTGAAACTAAAAAAATTAACATACAAAAAAGTATGTACAAAAATTAAATAGTTCTTTTCATTCTTCCTTAATTCTTAATTATGTTCTTAATTATGTAACTATTTGCAAATATTTATATTGCATAATTCCAACTTTCTAATTGTTTTCTCTCCATTTGTGGTAAGCTGTTTACTTCAAAACATTCAACCTGGAAGTCATGAAGAATTTGTTAAATTATTAGGCAGAAGATTTTGTTTGGTTTACCTAGATTTGAATTTTAAAATAAAATTAATATTCTTGCCATCTTCATTTTAAATACTTTGGACTAATTTTTAATATTCAAACTCATTTGCTAAAATGAGCATTATTTACGGCTTTTGGTTTCCTTGACAGATTGCAAAATCAGTTTCATTTTGTACATGTCATTGTCTATAACAAAAGCAAATACATCTATATATACAAATGTATACTTGTGCCTGAGAAATATAAGATCTTACTGGGTACAGAGAATGAAAACATTCAAGAAAGACAATCACAAGAAGAGCATTCACATAAGAAGCATTCTAGATTGTAATCAGATGGTTTTGTGGAAAAATATTATTGCTTTGTTGCTTTTTTTCTTGCTAATTTGAAGCTAAAATTATCATTCAATAATAATTAGAATTATGTTATCATGAAAAATGAAAAGCGATTGATAATGTTAAACGGTATGTACATACTCTTTTAACACAACATTATCAACAATGCCTTCTCACAAGCATACAGGAATGAGTGCAGTATTTTGACATAAAACAAAATAAAAGGAGTGGAAAAGCAACAAAGGCTACTGTACAACCCACAGGACATATCAGTGGACACGAATGACTGGGTGAAATTTATTCATCATTCAATGACTTATCTGTCATATTCTTGATATTAAACTGCTTTATATTTTAAGAGATGGGAATGTACCTGTCATAAGAATATATTTCCAGTGTGTTTCAACCCTGCATTTGACCCCAGTACTATAAAAATATATTCATTCTATCTATCTATTTATCTATCTATTTATCTATCTATCTATCTATCTATCTATCCACCTATCATCTTTTTATTTATTTATTTTTCATAATTTAAAAATAACCGTACAACAATCTTTGTGGCAATAATTGAGTCTTTCATCTTAAGTAAGCTTTTCAATAATAACAATGTTCATATTCAGTAGAGGATTATAAAAGCATCCTCTTGGTAGCAAGAGCATCATAATTATAAACAGCAAGCTGATGAGTGAAAGACTATAAATATTTAACACTAGATATGTGCAAAACTCAATCACATTACTTCAATCTTTCATGTTATTGTATTCTTTTCATTGCATTTAACAATAACCAAAAACATTGAAATTATTTCCCTTATTCATACAAATCTGATGTCATTTACTGAGGACTGTATATATTAGGAAGTTATAGGTATATGTACAGGGATATATAGCTATGATAAAAAACTATTAAACAGTCTCCAAAAATATTTGAAGGGCTGAAAGATGGTTGAGTGGTTAAGAGCATTCATTATCTCAGATGAACCCAGTTTAATTCCAAGCGCCACATGTTGATTCAAAATCATTCACAACTTTGTCTTAAGGCAGATCCAATGCTCTCTTCTTCTCACTTCTATGGACACCAAGCATGTGTGTGTGTGGGTGTGCATGTGTGTATGCATGTGCATGTGCATGTGTGTGTGTGTGTGTGTGCACATATGCATGCCTGCACGTGTGTGTGCATGTGTGGGTGTATGTGCGTGAGCGTGTGTGTGTTTGTGTGTGTGTGTTTGTGTGTGTGTCTATGCAGGCAAAATCTCACACATATAACTAGATGAGAAAATCTAATAAAAAACTATAAAACCATGTTTGTGATATATGTTCATCCTTTACATATGCATTTCTGCCAGCATCTTTTATAGTTCTATATAAGTGTTCTCATTACAATTAAAACTGATCTAAAGTCAACATTATCTTGATCTACAATAAGTAAATATATTATAAACACGAATAAAAATAGCACTGTAACATTTTAAGCAAATCATGTTTTTAAGGCATCGATTAATTGCAAAACAGAATAAAATCAAATGTAGATAGCCTGATTAATTTTACAAAACAATTGTATAAACAGCAATCCAATCATAATGCTCTCATATTTTTATACCTGTAAACATATTCTATTTACATTGAACTTTGTAAGTGAAACTTTATTTTACGATCACATCAAAGTGTTCTTGAAGAGGATTGACAAAGTCCTAGATTGTTTGAATAATCAAGCTTGCATTCAGCTTTTGATTGCTAACTATATTATTCAAAAGCTTTCGGTTGAGCTGAGCAAAAAGAAATAGATTTAAACCAGCTATGAACCTGCTTTTGTGCATTTCTACTTCCTCGTTTAATAAATAACCATATTAGGTAGTCACAATCCTATATAATTTCAATCCAGAACTATATAGTCATGCCTGAATGGATGTGGAGCTGTGATAATAGCTATAATTTTAGAGTACATACTGTACTTTTTGATCCCATTAGGACTTAACTGAGCAGACTCAAAATATCAGACATTACCTAAATGTTATAACTTAGATTACCATAGCCTTTTCTTAAAGAGATCTGCTCCCAAAGTTTCACTGCAGTTTTGAATCCAATCAAATTGACTCTAGCAAGTTTTTGTTGCTGAAGTACTACAGCATTCACTAACTGATTTGTTTTCTTCTCAGACAATGTATTGAACATATCATGTTATGTATGATAGCTCTAATCGGTGACAATTAGTGGCACAATGGAAATACATGGACTATCTACCCAGTATACTTGCAATGCCACACATACTTATCAAGTTTTTTTTTCCCATAGAGAAACAGCATATTCAATTGAACTAAAAGAAAATCTTCCTCTTTTGACTATTGCCAGTTTATTGCAATGCATTTACTTATTTTTGTTTGTTTTGTGTATTTTCTAAATAATAGTGGGACTAATGTAACCTGTTGCAAAATATTACTGATAATTCCATTTTCTACTGTACCAGCTAAAATTTCCTTGGAAAACTGGATCATGCTTAACACCTTTCCTAGAAACAACTCTACACAAATGAAGTTACCACTGGCTTTGATCTGTTTGCTGAAAGTCACTGCTCCACCATAGTACATTCCTTCCAAATTAAGCCTATCATATGCACCATTACCATTTTGTTTCTCCTTTACCAACTCTCAGAGACAACAGTTAGAGTGGATGTGACATATCAAATAGAAACTTTATCCTGACTAAACATGCCAGTTCAAGAGAATGACAACCCTAGGAATATTTTTCTTCCAGTAATTTATTTTTAATTCACTTTATATACGCATCACAGCCCACCGCCCTCTTCTCCAAGTCCTAGCCTTTCAAATCCCTTGCTCCACTGCACCTCCCTTTCTCAGAGAATGGAATAACCCTTTGGGTACCACAGCACTGTGGGACATCCAGTCATGGAGGACTTTGCAATGCCTCTCAAACTGAGGCCCAACCTGGCAGGCCAGGTAGGGGAAAGGGGATCCAGCGAGTAAGAAAAGAGACCAAGACAGTCCCTCCTCCACTATGTAGGGGACCCACATGAAGACCAAGTTGCACATTTGCAGAAAATGTGTAGGTGGTCTAGGTCTAGATGCTACATGATCCCTTGTCCCCTCCTGTTTGTTTACTTCTACCCCCCACTCTACCACAAGTTTCCCTGACCTCAGCCTGATGTTGAGATTTGGATCTCTGCATCTGCCTCCATCCACTGCTGGATGAAGCATCTCAGGAAACAGTTAGGCAAGGCTCCTGACTTCAACATAGCAGAGTGTCATTAACAGTGTCAGGCTCTCTTAACATGGGCAGGTCTCAAGTTGGGACAGTCATTGCAGGTACCAAGCTGCAATGTTGGCTCCCACAGTCTCTGCTCCATCTTTGTTCCTGTAAATCCTGTAGGCAGGACACATTTTGGGTTTAAGGTTTTGTGGTGGGTTGATATTCTCCTTTCTCCTGTGTACCTGCCTGGGTATAGGAGGTAGCCACACTGCTTCAGTTTCTCTATCCTTGTGGTAAAAACCTTTAGTTAGAGTCACCCCCAAGGACTGACTGCATCTTCTTGCCCTTTCCCAGGCTTCCAGATACTCACCAGAGATGCCCCCTCTAGCTTCCATTCGCACACCCAGCCTTGTAAACTCAGATTTTTCAAAGCCAATTTTGATAAGTGCTCTTAAACACATCATCCTTCTTTCCAGCTCATCATCAACCAGAGATAGTGATAAAGAAAGATTAATAAGAAATGGGAGTTGTGGACCTGTTTAGAAATACTTCTTTGGAACTATTGCAATCTTCATTGTTAGGAGTCCAGACCACTAGCAAATACCAACAGAACCAGTAGGGACAAAACAATCCACTGGGCAATCGCCATTCATGAATCATCCAAGGAAGTTAGATCCAGAAGAAACCACAAGGCTCCAAAGCAAGTAGCCACAGGAATATCACAAGATGTTCTTAGCAAGATACTCTCTACAAAGTCTTGACAAGAGAAAAAAAAAAAGCAATACAATGCAATGTGAACCAATACAAGATCTTCTTCAGACAAGACTAGTGAGGAACAGCAAGGAGAACCAAAGCAATTGCCGCCTCCTACTAGTTAGGGTCGTATTTATATTCTTTCTAAACATCACAAGCCTTCTCAAGTGTCTGCTTCATCAAAACATCCTTTTATCTGTATCTCCTTCAGCAAAACAGTCTTTCACCTGTATGCTCTAGCAAAACATTACATGACATGTCTTATGATTCTGGATTGCCTCACTCATCATGATATCCTCAAGATCCTCTCATTTGTCTGCAAAACTCATGGTGCCTTAGACTTTAATAGCTGAATAGCATTCCATTGTGCGCATGTACCAAGTTTCCTTTATCCATTCTTCACTTGATGAACATCTAGGTTGTTTCCAATTTCCGGCTATTACAAACCCAGCAGTTATGAACATAGTTGAGCAAGTGTATTTGTGGTATAGTGGGATATCATTTGGGTATATTCCCAGGAGTAGTATAGTTGGGTTTGAGGGAGTTTTCTGAGAAATTGTCAAATTCATTTCCAAAATGCTTGTATACATTTAGACTCCCACAAGCAATGAGTGGGTACTCCCACTAGCCGTCTGCTTGACATAAGATGGATTCTCAGGGTCATTTTGATTTACATTTCCCTGATGACTAAGGATATTGAACATTTCATTAAGTGCTCCTTAGCCATTCAAGATTCCTCTGCTGAGAATTTTCTGTTTACCTTTGTATCCCATTTTCTATTGAGTTATTTGAAGGTAACTAAATTTATATATGTATATGCCCTCTGTCAAATGAAGATCCTCTCCCCATCTTTAAGCTGCCATTTTTCTTTTTTTTAATTTTTTTATTTTTTTTATTTTTTATTCGATATATTTTTATTTACATTTCAAATGATTTCCCCATTTCTGGCCCCCTACTCCCCAAAAGCCCCATAATCCCTCTTCCTTCCCCACTTTTCTACCATCCATCCCTTACCACTTCCCTTTTCTGGTTTTGCCCAATACTGCTACACTGAGTAATTCCAGAACCAGGGGCCATTCCTCCGTTCTTCTTGTACCTCATTTGATGTGTGGATTATGTTTTGGGAATTCCAATTTTCTAGGCTAATATCCCCTTATCAGTGAGTAGATACCTTGATTGATCTTTTGAGATTGGGTTACTTCACTTAGTGTGATGTTCTCGAATTCCATTCATTTGTCTAAGAATTTCATGAATTCATTGTTTCAAATGGCTGAATAGTACTCCATTGTGTTTATATACCACATTTTTGCATCCATTCTTCCGTTGAGGGATACCTGGGTTCTTTCCAGCTTCTGGCTATTATAAATAGGGCTGCTATGAACATAGTGGAGCATGTATCCTTATTACCTGTTGGGGAATCCTCTGGGTATATGCCCAGGAGTGGTAGAGCAGGATCATCTGGAAGTCACATGCCCAGTTTTCTGAGGAACCACCAGACTGATTTCTAGAGTGGTTGTAACACTTTGCAACCCCACCAGCCGTGGAGGAGTGTTCCTCTTACTCCACATCCTTACCAACACTTGCTGTCCCCTGAACTTTTAATCTTAGCCATTCTGACTGGTGTAAGGTGAAATCTCAGATTTGTTTTGATTTGCATTTCCCTAATGACTAATGAAGTTGAGCATTTTTTAAGATGATTCTCAGCCATCTGAAGTTCTTCATGTGAAAATTCTTAACTCTGTACCCCATTTTTTAATAGGGTTATTTGATTTTCTGGGGTATAACTTTTTGAGTTCTTTGTATATATTGGATATTAGACCTCTATCTGATGGACGGTTGGTTGGTGAAGATCTTTTCCCAATTTGTTGGTTGCCATTTTGTCCTCTTGATGGTATCCTTTGCCTTACAGAAACTTTGTAATTTTATTTATTTTTTTTATTTTTTTTATTCGATAAAATTTATTTACATTTTAAATGATTTCCCCTTTTCTAGCCCCCAACTTTGTAATTTTATGAGATCCCATTTGTCAATTCTTGATCTTAGAGCATAAGCTATTGGTGTTCTGTTCAGGACCTTTTCCCCTCTGCCCATGTCCTCAAGGGTCTTCCCCAGTTTCTTTTCTATTAGTTTCAGTGTGTCAGGTTTTATGTGGAGGTCCTTGATCAACTTGGAGTTGAGCTTAGTACAAGGAGATAAGAATGGATCAATTCCCATTCTTCTGCATGCTGACCTCCAGTTGAACCATCACCATTTGTTGAAAAGGCTATCTTTTTTCCACTGGAGGTTTTCAGCTCCTTTGTCAAGGATCAAGTGGCCATAGGTGTGTGGGTTCATTTCTGGATCTTCAATCCTATTCCATTGATCCGCCTGCCTGTCACTGTACCAATTCCATGCAGTTTTTAAACACTATTGTTCTGTAGTATTGCTTGAGGTCAGGGATACTGATTCCCCCAGAATTTCTTTTGTTGTTGAGAATAGTTTTAGCTATCCTGGGTTTTTTGTTATTCCAGATGAATTTGATAATTGCTCTTTCTAACTCTATGAAGAACTGAGTTGGGATTTTGATGGGTATTGCATTGAATCTTTATATTGCTTTTGGCAAAATGGCCATTTTAACTATATTAATCCTGCCAATCCATGAGCATGGGAGATTTTTCCATTTTCTGAGGTCTTCTTCCATTTCCTTCTTCAGAGTCTTGAACTTCTTATCATACAAATCTTTCACCTGTTTAGTCAGAGTCACACCAAAGTACTCTATTGTTAGTGGCTATTGTGAAGGGTGTCATTTCCCTAATTTCTTTCTCAGACTGCTTATCCTTTGAGTATAGGAAGGCTACTGATTTTCTTGAGTTGATTTTATAGCCCGCCACTTGCTGAAGTTGTTTATCAGCTGTAGGAGTTCTCTAGTGGAGTTTTTGGGTCACTTAGGTAGACTATCATTTCATCTACAAATAGTGATAGTTTGAATTTTCCTTTCCAGTTTGTATTTCTTTGACCTCCTTATGTTGTCTAATTGCCTGAGCTAGTACCTCAAGTACAATATTGTAAATATAAGGAGAGAGAGGGCAGCCTTGTCTAGTCCCTGATTTTAGTGAGATTGCTTCAAGTTTCTCTCTATTTAGTTTGATGTTGACTACAGGTTTGCTGTATATTGCTTTTACTATGTTTAGTTATGGGCCTTGAATTCCTGTTCTTTCCAAGACTTTAAGCATGAAAGGATGCTGAATTTTGTCAAATGCTTTTTCAACCTCCAATGAAATGACCATGTGTTTTTTTTTTCTTTAAGTTTGTTTATGTAGTGTATTGCATTGATGGATTTCTGTATATTGACCCATCCCTGCATCCCTGGGATGCAGTGATCATCCTACGTGATCATGGTGGTTGATCATTTTTTGTATTCTTGGATACGATTGGCAAGAATTTTATTGAGTATTATTGCATCGATGTTCATAACAGAAATTCGTCTGAAGTTCTCTTTCTTTGCTGGATCTTTGTGTGGTTTTGGTATCAGCATAATTGTGCCTTTGTAGAAGGAGTTGGATAATGTTAATTCTGTTTCTATTTTGTGGAATAGTTTGAAGAGTATTGGTATTAGGTCTTCTTTGAAGGTCTGATAGAATTCTGCACTGAAACCATCTGGTCCTGTGCTTTTTTGGTTGGAAGACTTTCTATGACCCCTTCTATTTCTTTAGGGGTTATGGGACTGTTTAGATGGTCTATTTGGTCCTGATTTAATTTTGGTATTTGGTATCTGTCTAGGAAATTGTCCATTTCCTTCAGATTCTCCAGTTGTGTTGAGTATAGGCTTTTGTAGTAGTATCTGATGATTTTTTTGAATTTCCTCAGTTTCTGTTGTTATGTCTCCCTTTTCATTTCTAATTTTGTTAATTTGGATACTTTCTCTGTGCCCTTTGGTCAGTCTGGCTAAGGGTTTATCTATCTTGTTGCTTTTCTCAAAGAACCAGCTCCTGCATTCCTTGTTTATTTGTATGGTTCTCTTTTTTTCCATTTGATTTGATGATATCCTGTCTTCTTCTCCTCCTGGGTGAAATAGCCTCTTTTTGTTCCAGAGCTTTCACGTGTGCCATTAAGCTTCTGGTTTACGCTCTCTCCAATTTCTTTTTGGAGGCACTCAGGGGTATGAGTTTTCCTCTTAGCACTGCTTTCATTGTGTCCCAAAGATTTGGGTATGTTGTGCCTTCATTTTTATTAAGTTCTCAAAAGTCTCTGATTTCTTTCTTTCTTCTTTGGCCAAGGTGTCATTGAGTAGAGTATTGTTCAGCCTCCATCTGTATGTGGGCTTTCTGTTGCTTTTGCTGTAATTGAAGACCACTCTTACTAAATAGTGATCTGGTAGGAGGCATGGGATTAGTTTGATCTTCTTATATTTGTTGAGGTCTGTCTTATGACCAATTATATGGTCGATTTTGGAGAAGGTACCATGAGGTGCTGAGAAAAAGGTATATTCTTTTGCTTTAGGGTAAAATGTTCTATAAATATCACTCAAATCCAATTTGTCCAAAGCTTCAATTAGTTTTACTGTATCCCTGTTTAGTTTCTGTTTTCCTGATTGGTCTATTGTTAATAATGGAGTGTTGAAGTTACTCACAATTATTGTGTTAGGTGCAATGTGTACTTTGAGCTTTAGTAAAGTTTCTTTTATGAATGAGGGTGCTCTTGCATTTGGCGCATAGATGTTCAGAATTGAGAGTTCTTCTTGGTGGATTTTTCCTTTGACCAGCAAGAGGTGTCCTTCTGTGTCATCAAAAGACTTTAGGTTGAAAGTCAATTTTATCTGATATTAGAATGGCTACTCCAGCTCATTTCCTGAGACCATTGGCTTGTAAAATTGTCTTCCAGCCTTTTACTCTAAGGTAGTTTTTGTCTTTGACACTGAGGTGTGTTTCCTGTATGCAGCAAAATGTAAGGTCCTGTTTACTTATACAGTCTGTTAGTCTATGTCTTTTTATTGGGGAATTGAGTCCATTGATGTTAAGAGATATTAAGGAATAATGAATATTACTTTCTGTCATTTTTGATGTTATTTTTATATTTGAGTGGTTATCTTCTTTTGGGTTTGATGAAAGAAGGTTACTATCTTGCTTTTTCCAGGGTGTAGTTTCCCTCCTTGAATTGGAGGTTTCTTCCTATTATTCTTTGTAGGGCTTGGTTTGTGGATAGATATTGTGTAAATTTGGTTTTGTCATGGAATATCTTGGTTTCTCCATCTATGGTGATTGAGCGTTTTGCTGGGTATAATAGTCTTGGCTGACATTTGTGTTCTCTTAGAGTCTGCATGAGATCTGCCCAGGATCTTCTAGATTTCAAGGTCTCTGGTGAGAAGTCTGGTGTGATTCTAATAGGTCTTCCTTTACATGTTACTTGGCCTTTTCGTCTTACTGCATTTCATATTCTTTCTTTGTTTAGTACATTTGGTGTTTTGATTATTATGTGATGGGAGGTATTTCTGCTCAGGTCCATTCTGGAGTTCTGTAGGCTTCTTGTACATTCATGTGCATCTCTCTCTTTAGGTTAGGGAAGTTTTCTTCCAGAAATTTGTTGAAGATATTTGCTGGCCCTTTCAGTTGTAAATCTTCACTGTCATCTATACCTATAATCCTTAGGTTTGGTCTTCTCATTATATCCTGGATTTCCTGGATGTTCTGGGATACAAGCATTTTGCATTTTGCATTTTCTTTGTCTGTTGAGTCAATGGTTTCTATGGTATCTTCGGCATCTGAGAGTTTTTCTTCCATCTTGCATTCTGTTGTTGATATTTGCATCTATGGCCGCTGATTTCTTCCCAAGGATTTCTATCTCAAAAGTTGTCTCCCTTTGTGATTTCTTAGCTGTTTCTACTTCATTTTTAGATTCAGGATGGTTTTGCTCAGTTTCTTGATTTGTTTGTTTGTGTTTTCCTTTAATTCTTTAAGAGATTTTTGTGTTTCCTCTTTCATTACTTCTGCGATTTGACTTACTTTCTCCTGCATTTCTTTAAGTTTTCTTGGTGTTTCTTCTTTATTGGTTTCTATCTCTTGAGCCTTATTCTTCCGAATTTCGTTAAGTGATTTTTTGCTTCCATTATACGGGTTTCTATCTTATTCATGTTCCCCTGTATTTCTTTAAGAGATTCATTTATGTCCTTTTTGTGTTCCTCTAGCAGCATCATGACCAGTGATTTTAAATCCAAATCTTGTCTTTCTGGTGTGTTGGGGTATCCAGGTGTTGGTGTTGTTGGAGAGTTTGGTTCAGATGCTGCCATATTGCCTAGATTTCTGTTAGTAGCATTTCTACATTTGCCTTTTGCCATCCTGTTATCTCTAGCTTTAGATGGTCTTGTCTCTGACTGGTGTTTTAGCCTCCTGTGAGACTGTAAGGCTATTTCCGCATGACTGGATGGATGGGTTTCCCCTGTTGCAGGTTGTTGATGTGCTGGCCTCCTCTTGGGTGCCCGTGGAGCCCTAGTGTGCCTTGCCCCAGATTGTCTCTGTGAACCAGGTGGTGCCTGTTTGCTCCTTCACGGAGTGCTGATAGCTTATTCTGCGGGGACCTTTTCAGAGTGCCGATCACTCTGCCAGACAGTCGATCCCCCAACCAGGTTCGTGCACACAAGGCTAGCCTAATTGCACAGTCCCTGAGTCCAGGCATAAGCTTAGGCCTGAGCAGTGTTTGCCTTGGGCTATGCCTGCTAACTGGTTCTGTCTGGTACCCCAGATGCCGGTGTGCGGGCGCCCCCTGCAATTGCTGGGACAGACCTCTGGACTAAGAACACCCTGGCTGGGTTGGCACACAGATGGCCCACTGGGCAGCCCAGGGCCTGCTTGCAGGCCAATGCCTGTTGGGCTTAGACCCCTGCGATGTTGGCCTCAGGCTATACCTGAGTACCTTTGGCTGTCAGATTTCTCTGCAGTCTGAGAGCCAAGATGGTGGAGAGCCTCTCTTGTAACTGACTGGTGGGAGGCAGGTTTCTGATGTGGCTTCAGTGCAGCGAAAAGCACTGTAGCTCCGCAGCTGCTTCCAACCCGGCTGGCCAGCGATGGTCAGTGGTAGCGGGCACAGGTCCTGCCAGGACCCTATTGCCTTGGTTCCACTGGTGGTGGCCCTTCTGCTGGACAAGCTGCTGATGCTGCCACTGCCACCGCTGCTGTGACCTAATATTGATCCAATATCCTTTCATCATAATAAACAATTGCCTAAAAATGTTCAATTATTTTTTAAAAAATGATGTCTTGAGATACTTCCAATATTCTGCTCCCTGTTCATCCTGCTTTAGTAATGGGAGGTCATCAAAACCACCATTTTTTTTTTTCTATTGACAGTGTTCTTTGCCTGATAGAAGTTTTAAAGTATGGCAACTGTTCTTAGAAAATCTATTACTCTTTTAAATAGAGAAGCCAAAAGTCAAATTCTACACCTTTCGAAATAAACCTCTCTTTACATTTACAGATCTCTGAACATTTATAATTTTTACAGGGGTGGCAACTCTATGAATTTATACTCCTCTATACCAGGTTAGAAGTTTCTTACTGGTAGGATTTCAGCTCAATGACATTTTAAAAAAAAACAATGTATTTATCTAAAAATCATGCATTTTTATCTATACTGAGTTGCATTTATTTCCTTTCTCATTTAGTCTTTTATTCAGGCCAAGTAGGAAGTACCATGTTCTCTCTGAAAGCTAGGAATATACAATAAAATGTGTTCTGTGATTAATGATAATTTTTGAAAATATATTTCTAGGATTACAGTTGCTATATAGAGTAATATTTTAGCATACCTTCATGCCTGTGGTGTGTGTCTATAACTGTATACTGGAATGTTTGTAAGTACACATGTGCATTAATGCCTGAAATTAATGGTTTGTTTCTTCCTGAGTCACTCTTCTCTGTATTTATTGATTTTAGTCTCTCACTAAACCAAATTGTTGCTTATAATAGGTTGGACGGTTGGCATGCAGCTTTATCAAGAGATCCCTTTTCTCTGTCTGCTGAGGTCTGGGATTACTGATAGTTACCATTTTCTTTTTAAATGGCTTTTGGGGATCCAGATTCTGGAACTCACACATGGGTGGCAGATGCTTTACATACCCATCCTTGATTTCACCCTCAGAATAGTATTTAAAAGTCTCAATGTATGTCTGTTTAATATTGGCATAGTATTTATTAATGTTATTTTTTTTACTAGTTTCAATATTTACTTAGAAATCCAAATTTGAAGGTTAAAACTCTATTATATACTGTGTCTAAAGTAAATGTAAGTGGCTACTTATGAAATATGATACACAAACTTTATTTTGTAATGATCATCAAGATCTTATTGTATAAAATAAACAGTATTAACTTATCAAATATTATCTTCAAATTTTAGTTAGCAATGGTTATAAAGATTGGTAGTCAATGCCAAGTACTAGACATAGTATTTTACAAATACTCTTGAGAATTTATATTCTTCTAGGCAGAGAAATGAACATTAAAGAATAAAAGTAAATAAGCCACCATAGAAGTAATTCACTGATGCTGTCATTATCTAAAGGTATAATATCAGTTTAAAGACTAAAATCAGCTTTGTTATGGCTCGACCTCATAACTAATGTCTGGACATGCTGTGAGTGGTCTATATAGGTCAGGAAGCTTTGGGATATTTCATTCATTATACATTTTCAAAATCCTATAATATATTACAGAATGATGTTATAGTCTTATTTGTTATTGTCATGGTCTAGTACTATGTCATTTAAAATTAGAAGGGATGTTAATATTTTTGTTGTTGGTTTTAAGACAGGAAAATATTATGTAGCCTAGGGGGGGCATTAAACTCAATATATTCTTGAGGATTATACTAATATTCTGCTCTCCCTACATCTGCCAACCAAGTGCTAGAAATACAAGGATATGCCACATCCTTCAAGCATTATGCAGCACTGTGGACAGTGAACTTAGCAATGTATGCTTGCTAGTCAATCTCATACCTAACCCAAGAGGACGAATTTAAAGCTCCTTTACTGAAATACTCATCCTAACAGTAATTATGCTGTTGCAATAAAATTTTTCAAGACAACTCATCATGAAATTACAGGTTGGCTGATTTCCAATCAGGAGTTTAATTTTGTTACTTCCTTGATAAGAATAATTTCTATATGGGTACAAAAAGAACCAATCAATGTTAACAAATATTTATATTGTGAAATATAATGCATAAGAATACTGTAAACACAACAGAAAACAACATAGTACACTGGGAAATGACAACTTCTTTAAACATCTTTCTGTGATGAATTTCTGAATTACAATGTCTTCTGCAATATATTGTGTTACTGAATGTAATACAATGAGGGTGTGCTTAAATTCACAAATTCACAAAGTATACATTTTAAGTGAAAATCAAAACTGCTACTATTTTGTGATTCCAAACAAATTTTGTGATTATTTTAAAATTTCGTTAATTTTTTATTTCTTTTTCTTTTTATTTTTTATAATCCAGTGGTTATCCCATTCTGGTCTACCCTCTGACTGTTCCACATCCCATACCACCCCCATCCCCCGCACCACCAGACATCTCTATTCTCTGGGGCTTCCAGTCTTTTGAGTGTTAAGTACATTTTCTCTGACTGAACCCAGCCCCTATATTCCTCTGCTGTCTATGACTTGGGGGAGCCTCATATCAGCTGGTGTACACTGTCTGGTTGCTTGTTCAGTGTCTGATAGATCTCGGAGGTGCAGGTTAGTTGAGACTGTTGGTCCTCTTACAGGTTCTCCCTCATTCTCAGTTTCTTCCAGCTTTTCCTTAATTCAATCACATGGATCAGCAGCTTCTGTCCATTGGTTGGATGTAAATATCTGCATCTGACTCATTCCTCTGCTTGCTGGAAGGCAGTCATGCCTCTCCTTAAACTTTGGGCCTGTCTCTGGACCTCCTGCTCCACAGACTCTTCTTCATTTTTTTCCCTGCAGTCCTTTCAGATCAGAGCAATTATGAGTCAGAGTTTTGACTTGGCATGGCAAACCTCTCTCTCACTTGATGCCCTGTCTTTCTGCTGGAGGTAGGTGCTACAAGTTCCTTTTTCCCACTGTAGGATATTTCATCCAAGGTCCCTCCCTTTGAGTGCTGAGAGTTTCTCACATCCCAAGTCTCTGGTACATTCTGGAAGGTTCCCCCACCTCCTACCAACCAAGGTTGCCCATTCCATACTCACTGCTGACTCACAGGGTTTAAGTGCTTTTCCTCCTACCCAATACCTGATCATTTTCCCCTCTTCCCCTCCCTGTCTCCTTTCCCACTCAGGTTCTTCCCTTCCCTTGCCTATGATTGCTTCCTTCTCACTCCCAAATACAATTGGGGTGTCCTTACTTAGGCCCTTCAGCATGTTAACTTTTTTGAATTCTGTGGACTGTATCTTGGGTATTCTGTATTTATTTTGGCTAATATCTACTTATTAATGAGTACATGCCCTATATGCCCTTTAGGGTCTGAGTTACCTCACTCAGGACAATATTCTCCAGTTCTATCAATTTGCTTGCAAAACTCAGGATGTCCTGGTTCTTAATAGCTGCTTGGGATTACATTATGTAAATGAACCACATTTTCTGTATCCATTCTTCTGTTGTGGGACATTTGATTTGTTTCCAGCTCCTGGCTATAACACACAAGGCTAGTTGAACATAGTTGAACACGTGCTACTGTGGCATGGTGGGGCATCTTTTGGGTCTATTCTCAAGAGTGGTATAGATGGGTCTTCAGGTAGATCTATTTCCAATTTTCTGAGGAACTTCCAGTTTGATTTCTAGAGTGGTTGTACCAGTTTGCAATCGCACCAGCAATGGAGGAATATTCCTCTTTCTTAACTTCCTTACCAACATGTGTTGTCACCTGAGGTTTTGAACTTAGCTATTCATATTAGTATAAAGTAGAATCTCAGGGTTGTATTGATTTGCAATTCCCTGATCACTAAGTACTTTGAAAATTTCTTTAGGTTTTCTCAGCCAAATGGAAAAAGATGCTTGCTACTAAGCTTTATGCCCTGGGTTATATATCTGGGTCTCTGATTGCTGAAAGTGACCTTCTCTCACATATTGGGGCACTAAAACATGCACACACACAGACACACACACAACATACACACACACACAGAGTACACATGCAAGATAATTTACAAGAAGAATTCACCAACTAGCAATTTGTTCACTCTGGAATGCAGCTGTGAATACAGACCTTGAGCTAAAAGAAAGAGATTAAAAGTTAACATAAAAATAGTAAAAATAAATTATAAAATATACAAATTTTCATGGTGGACAAAAACATATACCCAGAGAAGTACCACCTTAGGCTGAGCTGATTGTTGTCTTTAGAAGCAAATCCTTTAAGACAGTGATCTCTAAATCTCTACATGATTTCTGCTTCTCTCAATCTGGAAAACAAAGAAAATCACTGACCATTTCTGGTTATAAAATCAACCACATGAACGTTTTGAAAAGTAAATATAAATACATTTTTGGAATGCAAACTAATAGAAAAAGTAATTGTGGAATTCTTTAAAGAAATTTAGCTTCTATGAGGCCAATTGATTAAAGGCAAGACATAATGAGGACCAATGAGGTTGACAGTTCCATATGTAAAAAATAGAAGACCATTATCTAAAACAAGAATAAATGCTTGTTTTGGATAAGTGAAGGAATTTCAGTACATCAGAAAAGATCTTGATTCAGAAAAATGTATTCTGAGTTTATGCTACTATGAAAGAAGAAAAAATTATTTTTGTATTTGAATGAGATCAATATTTTTCAATCAATGATGCAATATAAGGAGTGGACTAACTTCAAGCTAGTAAGAAAACAATATAAATGGTGAGAATTCTAAAAATAAGGCAGCATCTTATTTTAAGTTAAAATGTCATTAGTTCTCTTTTATACAAAACTTCAAACATTAAAGTTAAAATATTCATTATTTAAAAACCAATTATCTTTATTAGTTAGAACTATATTTTATCAGATATAGAATATTAAAATTAAATAATAATGCAGCAAAAATGGAAAAATAGAAAATATCTAATATGAGCCTGAAAATATATAAATTCATATGGTGAATACAGCAGCAACACAAGGTAAAATGTAATTGTGAATATAAAAAAGTGACAGTAGCAACTGGCAATTTAGATATTGCTGGAAATATTTCTTCAATGAGAGATGCCCAGCTCACATTTGGCTGACACAACCAAATATGAAATTAAAATTTATTATGTTATCACCTTACTTGAGGTCAACCTCATCATGTTTCTGTCTATGAAATCACCTACTAATCAGTAAAATAAACAAACTATATAAACTGAAAATATCATTTATTTGGGATGAGCTTAAATGACTTAGGTGTTCTGAAAGTCAGCCCTGCTGTGAAATATCAAGTATAAGCAACAGCCTATTGACTTGTGTTTAGTTTACTCTCTCTTTCTGTTCCGATGACCTTGCCTGAAGCTAGCCTAGCTTGTCTTCCATACTTATTCATTTCTGGGTCAAAATTAGAGCTGTAGCCTATCTTGACCTGGAACGCAGGGTCAGGAAATGTATCTGAGAAGGATGCTTTACCACCAACTAAAATTTTACTAATAGCATATACAAAATTATGACACATATTTGGAAATAAAGATTGGGGACGCTAATCCAAGAACAGAAGGCAATACCGTCAATGTTCTTAAAAACCCATTAGTAGGGAGGCCTATAGGAGCTAAGGAAGATTGTGCTAAGCACTAGCAACAAGGTCTGATTCTAGACATTTTATTTGGTAGATTGTTGACATGGACTGTTACAGACATGCAATATTAAATAAAGTTGAGGTGAAAACTGAGGATTTGGTCTCATACAGTTGTTGGAACACACATAAGATTTGGAATTTATTAAATTTCTACAAATGACTCCATTGAAATTACCATGACCCAAAGCACCAAGGTCCCATTTGACACAGTAAGCCCTCTATCACAATTTAAACACCATCACAGAAAGGAATAGATGGAGAAAGAACATACTACTAGTATAAAGCATTTTCCAGGCATTTAACTCTAAATAAAGATTTGAATCATGAATAATTTGAAG